>NC_141247.1:12559614-13159614 GCF_054856555.1 Leptonotus elevatus | reverse complement strand
AACGTTGAGTAGTCTGTTCCATTTCCATTCCCCAAAACACAATATAAACAAAGCAGCATGGCAACCTCATGTAACAGTAGAAAAGGGTCCGGGGAGAGATGCACCACTTGCTTTTCAGTTGTGTACACTTCTCAGTAAATTAAAACGCACAGCACTGAAAATGTACTAGTAAAAAAAAAAAAAAAAAACATGTGCCAACTTCCAAGTGCATTTGGAAGTGTTTCGGAGAAAAGATATTGATCTACCGTGTGATGCCAGCATCTTCATTGCTGTGTATATGTCCATTCTCACACAGGCCCGGTTGCTATGGTTACTGCCCATACCTCCTCCACCTCAAATCAGTTTGTTGTGAGAACTAGTCATTACATTTGATGGAGTACATTTATAGAAAACCTGCAGGGAACTTGTCACTTTGCACTTCTTTATATTTTGATTATGGTATTATCAACCATCATCATTTGGCAAAGAGGTTTTTCTTTCCCTGACTGCAGTTTAGTGACACTTAGAGAAGCTTTAACCTGGATTTGTACGAAAGCCAGCTAACATGTAGGATACACACAGGCATGAAAACACCGACACATAGATTTAAAAATACATATTGAAACAAATCACTGCCATGAAAAGGCAATGACCATCCATCCATGCATTTTCTATAGCACTTATTCTCATTAGGGTTGTATATATCAATACCGGATGACATTGGACGAGAGGCTCTGGATTGATGCCGAAATTCAAACCCAGTACCTCTTAACTGTGGCAGATGTGCTCACCACCACATTCAAACCATGCAGGCAATTACCAACACGCAGAATCACATTCAAAATACTTGGACTGCAAATTAGATTATTACAAACGTCTACAGTTTTATCTCATTTAGAGGAGAGCATGTGTGTCCATTTGTAAAATAGATTGCCTTATATAAATTGCTTTATATAGATTGTCTGTGTGTGACATTGACACCACAAACAGTAAAAGGTCTCTCCTTATCCTCTCAACTGGATCGTGCTAATCTACTAATCAAGGATACATTTACATAACTGCCACATGGCAGCTGCAGTTAAGCCTGGCCCCAATTCATTTTTATGCCAGCCACTGACACTTAAATCCTGGGAATTGTAATCGTAGTATTTCGCCAGAGTTTGTTTTAACAATATCTGCATTTCCTGCTTTCAAAGTTTCCCTTCTTAGTCTATTTCCTAGGGATGCTCTGAACAAAATATAATGCATAGTACCTGTCTGATTTTTATTTATTTATTACTACTTATACTGTATTTTAATGCGTATGGATTTATATATTATATATTTATATAGCGCTTTCTGCACCATATGGTGCTAAAAAGCGATTTACAGGTTCGTCACATACACCCATTCACACACCAGTAGTCGGCTACTGCCATTCTAAGGCGCTGCCAGGTCCTACTGTGAGCAAGTAGGATTCTGATGGTCCCGCATGGAGAGCGAAGTATTTTATTAGTTGCCACTTGGTGTTAAAAAAAAATTAAAATACATTTGAACCGCTTTGCTACAGTATTTAACCTTTATAACAGGAATCACCAACATGGCAAGGACCACCAGTAGCACTCAAGCCTGTTTAACAAATAGCTAACCAGTTATGGGAATTTGTGATTTCCTTGAAATATAATATAATATAATGGATTTCTTTTTGTAGCAATGCTGCCACCTCCTGGCAAGACGTGTTATACAAACTTCACGATAATTTGACAAACGAAAACTCAAAATACACTGAGCAAAAAAAATTCATTGTTTAACACTATGCGACCCTTTTGTACATTCACATATATAAATTGTTAAACTCGTAACTGAATGTAAGGAGTTCACTTTTCATCTACGATCGATTGCTTTTGCCTGAGAAGCCAACTGTAAACTTCCTGTTTTTGTAGCCAATGAAACCCCTTGACGTAAACGTAGTTATCATTTCTGTCCAATCGCAAGAGAGATTCTTTTTACGTGAGGCCCGAAACAGCTGTTAGAGCTCCGTTAGTCTGTTTTGGTGGTGACAACAGACCAAACTGAAGTGTATTTGCGGGTAGAGCTTCTTCTAAAGTCCATCCATCGAAATGACAAAATGAATCTGGACATTGTGTGACCAAGAGAGATACTTCTTGAACGTTGTCTTTCCTCTTTAGGGAGGCTGACATACAGACCAATTTCTCTCTCTCAAAAAGGTGAGCCGATCAGTAGCATTAGCAACGCAACCATTCAACCTCTGATACACATTTATGTATTATAACATCCATGCATCGATTTGCACCAAATATTCGTAAAGGCACCATCGTCATCGAGATCGTTGGATAGCTTTCAGGTCAACTGCACCTGCTAACTTAAATCGAGGTCGTTTGGAGCTTCGAGTGGGGATTCCCAAAAAGACAAAGTAGGGTTAAGGGCTTGAGGATGTCACCTTCTGGATTTAGAATTCCAGTCTATAACAGGTTCAGACTTGTGATGCTATACGTGCTGAATTTGGCTGCGGCAGATCAACACTTACCCAAGAACTGAAATACAATAGAAACTCTGTTGACCAGTCTAAATTTAGGCATTTATAGGATGAAAAATATTAGACATGTAGTTTTTTTCTCTCCTAGAGTCATTTGTAATAATATCGAATGATTCAATATTATTACAAACATTGGAAATATTAAATGGAAATTTAAAAGACCATCAAATGTGTAATAGCTTTGAGTTGAGAGATAACAGGAACAGTTTTTACTGGTAGTTTTGATGTTTATCACTTATTTGTTTTCTTTTCAGCTATGGACACATCATCACCATCAGGCATACCAAATTCCAGCAGTTCTCCTCCCGCCGCTGTGCGATCAGAACCTCCCTCTCCAGGAGTTTCTCCTAAACTCACCATGCCGACTACTCCGCCGCCGTCCTACTCGAGTACCTCTTCTCAGTCTGCACCTCGTCCTTATTCCCGCTCCTCTTCATTCCCCTCGCCGACCGCTTTGCCACACCGCTCGCCCATCAGGAGCCCTTCTCAGCTGGGGAAAGCTCAGCTCAACGCGGCCTCCTCGGCCACTGCCGGAACGTCTCCTACCGCGCCGGAACCAGGTGACAGTCTTGTCAATATAATCTTTGCTCTTGTTTTAAATGGTCAGTTTCATTGTGGAGAAAGATAAAAAGAAAATATTTATACTACTTTACATGCTCCCCAAAAAATTTAATCAATTAAGCATAGGTCAAGGCACTGCTGTATGTATGTATATTTTTTTAAATGCCAATTTTTTAAATTGAAACAATAATTATGCATCACCTTTCAGAGGAGCCAGAGGAGGAAGTCAGTCTTGAAGAAGTGGCTGAGAAAGCAAAGTCAGGTGATGCGAAAGCGCAGACAAAGGTCAGTGTCAACCAGATGGCGGACACGCTGTGCCAGGGACATATTAATGAGAGGGTTCCGGCCGTGGGACAGCTAAAGTGCCCTTGTGTCATGTGTCCCTCCAGATGGGCCGCTTCTTTTTAGCTCTGGCCCGAGAAAGAGACGAGGAACTAAACAACTGCACTGCGGTCACCTGGCTGGTCCAGGCCGCTAAGCAGGGCCGCAAGGATGCCGTGAAGCTGCTGCAACAATGCTTAGCCTGCAGGCAAGGTAACAAAGATGTCCTCTGCCAACACGGTATTCAGTTAGCTGACGTGCGCGGCGCCGCGTCCCCTTTTCCAGGCATCACTCTCGAGAACTACGAGGAGGTGAAGAAGCTGTGCACGGAAACCCGTTTTGAGAGGGGAGTTCGGAAAGCAGCTCTGCTCATGTACTGGAAGTTGAACCCGGAGAGGAAGAGGTCGGTGGCTGTGTCGGAGATGCTGGAGAACGTAGAACACGTCCACACTGATCGAGGTATGATGCAGCGGCAACGTTGAGTACAAATTCTACCAAATAGGTGTGGCGTAAACACAACTTAGTAAATGATCAATCAAATTCCAAGAATAATGCAAACGCATTTGCATGGTTCATGAAACAAAATGTAAACATTGACTGCACATCTAGACACTATATAAATGAGTGAATAAAAATATGAATGGATGACTTGATCTGTTGATTTAAATTTGATTAATGGTTAAGCACTAATAACACATTTGATGTCTATTATGGTTATACAGATTATATTTATTGTGTTAAAAAATACATTAAAAAAACAAAGAAGAAAAGAAAAGACCAGTTATATTGACATTTAGATTAAAATACTTCTGTGGTATTTCATACAACATTGTCGGACACGGCAGTGTCACCACTTTACAGATAAAAATATTCTCACAAATCAATCAACATAAATGAAATTCCAACAATAATGCAAATAAATGTGCATGGTTCATGAAACAAAATGTAAACATTGACTGCACATCTTAACACAAAACTTATCGAGGCACTATATAAATGACTGAATAAAAATATGAATGAATGACTTGATCTGTTGATTTATATTTGATTAATGGTTCAGCACTAATAATACATTTAATGTAGATCATTGTTTATATTTATTGTGTTAAAAAAATACATCAGTAGAAGACCTTGATAAAATAGTCTCATATTAAATCGCTATCACAATATTATGGGCAAGAAAAAAAATCTAAATTAGATACATTTTCAGAATTGTTCAGCCCGACGTGAGAGGTGAACTTAATATGTATTACATCGTCTGTTGTGCTACTTTCCTCCATTTCCAGACAAACCTGTCTACCAAGGCCCACTAAACAGCTCTACTAAGAAACAGAGGAGAGTTCTGCAGACAATGGTGACCAGCGAGTGTAAGTAGCATCGCCAATATGACTAAATCAGGCTGTGGTGAAAACACAATGATTGTCTCTGCGAATTCAACTTGAAATCATTAAGATCAGAAACAAACTAACTCATTCACTGCCATTGACGGCTATTGACGTCAAAAATTATTTTGAATTATTTCTATTAGTTTAACATTTTTTCCACTTTTGTTAACAAGAGTATGAAAACCTAGAATTTTTTTTTATTTTACATTTAGAACAGTTATAAAATTTATGATTAATCGTGAGTTAACTATTGAAGTCATGCGATTAATTACAATTAAAAAATGTAATCACCTGACGTGATTTAAAAAAAAGAAAAGAATATTAAAAATTAGGAGGGTCAGGCGATTCAACTTTTTTAACTCACGATTAATCACAAATATATATTATATCTGTTCTAAATGTACAATACAAAAATTCTAGGTTTTCATACTCTTGTTAACAAAAGTGGAGAAAAAAAAAGTTAAACTAATAGAAATAGTTCAAATGAATATTTGACGTCTATAACCGTCAATGGCAGTGAATGAGTTAAGCAGGGATACTTGTTTGTACTATTCCGTCTTTGTAGCCATCTCCTTTGTGGGGATGGATGAATTTGTCGAGATGACAAAGAAGTACGCTCAGGGAATCGCGCCACCTCCCGAAATGGCGGGCGTGTCAGGCAGCGACGAAGATGACGATGATGTGGTGAAGAATCCGGATGAGCTGCCCTTACACCAAAAGGTAGGAGCGTCACAGTCGCGGGGGGGGGGGGGGGGTGTGGGCAGGCAAAAGGTCTTACGACAGTGTTCCGATTTCTCCGTCCTGGAATCAGCTGCTGAAGTTCCCGCTTCACGCTCTGCTGGAGATCAAGGAGCACCTCATTGACTGGGCGTCGCGGGCGGGCATGCAGTGGCTCAGCGCCCTCATCCCCACGCATCACGTCAACGCGCTTATCTTCTTCTTCATCATCTCCAACCTCACCATCGAGTTCTTCATCTTCCTCATTCCTTTGCTGGTTTTCTACCTCTCCTTCTTCTCCATGATTATCTGTACGCTGCGAGTATTCCAGGTCAGACCACCATTTATTTCTACATATCATCACACATTTTTTAAGAGTTTTTTTTTTTTTTTTTTTACCATGATAGAATTCCAAAGCCTGGGAGAACTTTCGGGCCCTAACTGACCTGCTGGCTCACTTTGAACCTGGTCTCGATCTGGAACAAGCTGAGACCAACTTTGGATGGACACACTTGGAGCCCTACTTGTGAGGATCACTTTTTTTCAATGATGGAATTCAAGATTGTTGTAAACTCAGTGTAACATTGTTTTTCATTCAGTATAAGATACTGCATAATGTGCAGTGCTCAGCATAAATGAGTACGCCCTAACAGGGTTGTTGTAAGAACGCCTTAAGATTTTCTATGGAACGCTATACTACAAAATACTCGCACAAGTGTGGGCCATTGATTGCAAACAAGATTTGTTAATTAGCACGCACAAAAAGTAGTTTTCTTAGCAAATTTATTTTGCACAAATAAGAAGACCCAAAGAAAAAGACAAAAGTTATGGAGGTCATAGAAAATACTAAATGTAGTGACATTAATTTTTCACATTAGTCATTTTGATTAAACTAAGGATTTTGTAATCTATGCCTTTTCTTATCAACCTTACTTTCGTGTTGTGAGTTAAGCACATATTTGACAGAAAAGGTTTTGAGATATTGAATAAAATATTTAAATGTTTCCAAGGGGGTGTACTCGTATGCTGAGCACTGTATATATTATGCATTCAGTATAATACTAGTAATATCGATAGTTTAAATCAGTAATCATATTTCATGATTACCTTTTATGATTATTACCATCTTCATTTTTTTGCTGGGCTAAATCACATGGTTCGCATTGCCGGAAAATGAGGCCGACAAAATGTACCATTAAAAACCATGTGTGAAATGTTCAAATCATCAAATCAAACGTTATTTATGTAGCACCTTTCATACATTACAATTAGAGCAGTCAAACCATTACATTTTTTAATCAGATTAATCACTTTAGAATTTTGATTAATCACTTAACAAAAACATTTATTCCCGCCAAATTTGAAGAGCACCAGGTTATGCGTTAATTCTTTTGACATTTAATGTTATGAGGACATCTTCAACATTTTTTTGATCCACTGCACACGCTCATCCTCCTCTTTTTCTAATCAGTTAATTACTTGCATAATTTAAAATGGGGAAAAAAATGACCCCAATATTTTGACATGAACAAGTATTCTAAATGTGATACGCAAAAAACGTTTATTAAATGCTTTACTTTAATGCATGTAATCATGTTTATTGCTCAAACACAACCTGTGCTACCTTAAACGAAGCCATCCGCTGTCACGCTAAAGGATCATCTATGGTCAAAATTAATAGTGCGATTAATCTTCATGATTAATGCGATATTTTTTTGTGATTAATTAATCAATTAATGCTTTAACAGCACTAATTAAAATGCAACTCAAGGTGTTGAACAATTAAAACATCCATAGTACAATAAAAAAAAAGAACCCACCGCTCCCCCCAACATCCCCATGTTCAAACCCATAAACACACACACACACACACCACAACATGGCGGGGCACAGAAAAACCATGTGAGGAAAGGGGCACAGAAAAACCATGTGAGGAAAGGCACCCAGGAGGAGCTCATCCACACTGAGAGGGATGACTACCAACCACCACAGGGGAAAATGTCATCCCAGAGACCCCCGGCCCAGATTGACCACGGCCCGCCCCACACAGAGTGAAGCGCGCCAAGGGGCCCCCAGGACGACCGCCTGCCCTGCCCGCAGGAGAAGACCAGCCATCCCTCCCAGTGCGGAGGCTCCCCCATGAGGAAACACTGGAGCTAAAAACTTAGTAACAACCAAATCAAAACAGTTAAACAGTAAAAGAAAACAGAATAGAAGGCAAAAAAAAAAATACTTTTTTTCTTTTCTTTTTTTACCTCAGGTACTTCTTGCTGTCGGTGGTCTTCGTGGTGTTCTCCTTCCCGGTGGCCGACAAGTCGTGGATCCCGTGCTCCGAGCTGGCGGCAGTGGCTCTCTTCTTCACCGTCACCGCCTTCCTCAGCCTGCACGCCTCCGCCAGACTGTTCGCTCGCAAGGCCCTGCTCACGGAAGTACTCTCAGGGGCCTGCTCCCTCGCTTACCTGCTGCCGGACTCCCTTTGGCCGCTCAGGATCTTCGGGAGGACGTTCGTCTCGGTGCCCCTGGGCGACATCGCGGCGTTGAACATCGGGGTGCCCTGCGCCCTCTACAGCCACCTGGTCTACCTCCTGTTCCGCATGGCCCAGCTGAGAGGCTTCAAGGGGACTTACCTGTGCCTGGTGCCGTATCTGGTTTGCTTCACGTGGTGCGAGCTCTGCTTGGTGTTCCTCAATAACGCCTCCGCCATCGGCCTCATACGGACTTGCGCCGGCTACTTCCTCTTCCTGTTCGCGTTGCCCGTTCTCTCCCTGGGCTTGGCCGCGATGCTCGTCATCCAGCTCCTGCAGTGGTTCGTGGCCCTGGAGATCACCAAGATGGCCGTCACGCTGACCGTGTGCTTCGTGCCGGTCGTTCTGAGGCTTTGGACCCGCTTCAGCCTGAACCCCATCGTGGTGTTTCGCTCGCTGTCCAGGAGCAGCATCGTCAAACTCATCCTGGTGTGGCTCAGCGCCGTCCTGCTCTTCTGCTGGATGTACGTGTACCGGTCCGAGGGCATGAAGGTGTACAACTCCACCCTCACGTGGCCCGAGTACAGCAACATGTGCGGTCCGTCGGCGTGGAAGGAGTCCAACATGGCGCAAACTCAGATCCTGTGCTCGCACCTCGAAGGCCACAGGGTGACGTGGACGGGCCGCTTCAAATACGTGCGGGTGACAGACATCGAAAATGGGGCGCAATCGGTTATTAACCTGCTTCCTGTTTTGGTGGGGAATTGGATGCGTTGTCTTTACGGTCAGCCGTACCCCGTGTGTGACAAAACGCAAGACCCCCCAGTGGGGCCTTACCCTTTCCTGGCGCCGCCGCTCCAAGACCCCCTCTGCAAACTCAAACAGCTCGCCAAACACGAATGCCACGTCAAGCGCTTCGACCGCTACAAGTTCGAAGTCACCTTGGGCATGCCGCAAGAGAGGAGGACCAAGAACGGGACGATCGTGGAGGACGAAGACGCCACCAAGGACATCGTCCTGCGCGCCAGCAACGAGTTCAAGTCGGTGCTGCTTCACTTGAACACGGGGAGCCTGGTGGAGTTCAGCACCATCCTGGAGGGACGTCTGGGCTCCAAGTGGCCCGTTTTCGAGCTGAAGGCCATTCACTGCCTGTCGTGCGGCAACGCCCGCCTGTCCAGCCGCAGACAGTACAAGATCGAACACGACTGGAGGCGCACGGCCCAGAGCGCCCTGCAGTTTGGCTTCGACTTCTTCTTTAACCCTTTCCTGACCGCACAACTGCGACAACGGCCTGAAACCGAAACCGACGCTGTGACGGAAGTGACAGAGTAGCTTAATTTGTTTGACTTCTAAAACCGGTCTATAAAGGCATGCGCTCCTCACAAATAGGAATACTCAGCTTTTGAGTGAAATTTCAGTCTTCTTTTCATGTTTGTGATTAGTGTGATACACGTAGACACCCTCAAAACATTTTTAAGATGTACTCATCCTCGCTGCATTTGTGGGACATCTTAAAATGAAAGATAGTACGTTTATCGCACAAATGATGGGAGCGTCTGTTGAAGTAAGGCTTTAATCAAGTGGTTGATATTAGCAAGTTGGTTGCAAGTGCCTTAATTGTAATTTAGACACACTAAACATTTTTGGGATCTTTATCATTTCAAAAGTCGTTCTACCAATTATTTATTGTGCTTTCTGTTCCTATTACGTCCGTGTTTAAAAGCCTGCTGTGCAGGAATTAAACATGTTAAATGTTATCTGCCCCTGAGCGATTGTTTGAATTGAGATAATTTCCTGTTCTGTGACCCATAAAAATATAACAAAAATATGTTTGTATTCATTTAGAAACGCGGAGCTTTATAAGGAATCGAATAGCCCTTATTTAAATTTGATAAACTCATGAAAAACAGAATTGTTTTGTATTTTTGTTGTTTTGTTTACTGGACTATTTGCATGTTTGACCGTAAAGAATGGGTTAATAAAGTTATATTACTATAGTATATTTTGATGAAGTACTGTGTAACAACAGTAGGTGGCGTATAAGTCTGCAGTAACGCTGAAACAAACCCACCTCAGCGTATATATAACAATGGATGCAATTGTTGAAATCTTTATTCCAAAAAAACAAACAATTCTTCATTCCTGCCTGTTTGACAGGTTTGTCATCAACGTACATGAGCACAAAAATATGCAAAAATTGACATTAGTTTGGTCAGCACATGGAGAAAACTGGAATTTTTTTTTTATTCAAAAAGTGAAATAAAAGAATAAATTGTTCTCCAAAAATAAACAGTTCTGCACATTAGCAAAGTAATCAGTGAGGAAGGCTGAAGAGATAAAAAAGTAGCATCTCTCTGCTGTCGCTTTGGAGGCAATCATCTTGTATTGAGTCCACAGTCACTTTATGGATTGGGTGGGGGGGTGACTCACAAATGCCTGAAAAGAGGGTTGATACATACAGACACCATTTAGGCCCTTATTTTCTTTTACAGTATAACAATAACCCAAAACATTTGTATTAGCTCTCCTTTGCACTGGGTGGATTCCCGTACAGGTTCATTCCAACTGGTACATGTAAGCGTATGAACCGAACATCAGTAAACATGCGTTAGCATCCACAGACGCAAAGGTAAAGAGAGTTCGGTCATCAGTGGTTTCTTCGTGCCGTAAGCATTTTGTACAGCCGGGTCTAAATGATTAAGAAGGCAGCCAAGTCAGTTAGTCAGTCTACAGTAGGCTAAATCCGTTTGACATGCAGCATATTCTTGCTTAATTGCTGATTTTAAAAACTAAACAAAAAAAGGTTTTTTTGTTTGTTTTGTTGCCATTTTGTATTAAAGTAGCACAAAATGCAGCCACAGACCAGAAGCAGAACGTGTGAGATTTGCAAACATGTGGAGGAGATACTTGTGTGCGTCCACACGTGAAGCTACACGTCTGCTTCTGTCTGAAGGAATGTGAGTCTCTCCTGAACCGGAGAGAGCTTGGATCAAGAGGGACGTTTCATCACCATCATCGTGTTGTCATTGTCGTCAGAATTACATCATTACAGAGAAGGGACAAAAAACAACAATGGAGGAGATGGTTTAAAATCAACTCATTCGCTGCCATTGACGGCTATAGACGTCATAAATTCATTTGAACTAAATTTAGTACAGATATAAAATTTGTGATTAATCGTGAGTTAACTAGTAAAGTCATGCGATTAATTACGATTCAAATTTTTAAATCACCTGACGCCCCTAATTTTGAATAATCTTTTATTTCCCAAAAATAAATAATTGTAATTATTTTTTTCAAATTTTTAATAATCTTTATTTTATTTATTTTTTAAAGAAAAGATTATTCAAAATTAGGGGCGACAGGCGATAACCATTTTTAATCGTAATTAATCGCATGACTTCACTAGTTAACTTGACAATTAATCACACATTTTATATCTGCTCTAATACAATAAAACAACTCTAGGTTTTCATACTCTTGTTAACAAAAGTGGGGAAAAAACTTAAACTTAAAGAAATAGTTCAAATGAATTTTTGACATCTATAGCCGTCAATGGCAGTGAATGAGTTAAACACCTGTAACATCAATGCCCCATTTATCATAACTGGTGCTGGTAGCCACAGGGGTTTTGAGTTGGAATACAGAATGTCCATGGCTATAAATAGAGGAGGATGAGGTGGAAAAAGGACATGTAAACATCTCTCCAGTCTGAGGTTTCTCTTCTTAATCCCATCATGGCCTCCTCGAGGTCCTTCCACTCGTCCGTCTGAGGTTGATGAGGAGTTGAGCGTGTTTGTGTGAAGTGTCATGCCCATCCGCGCATAGGATTGCGTACATTCTACCCTTGTTGCTCACGAATGCATCTCCGAGTTGAGTTTGTCCTGAAAGATGTACAAGTTGTTGGTGGCGGCGATGGCGATGATGTTCTCCGCCGGGTGCCAGGCCGTGTGTAGGATCTTCTTGGTGAAGTCCAGGCTGTCCACGCTGATGTCGTCCTTGCGCCGCTTGCCCCCGGTGGCGCACACTCTGCGCGGCTTGAGCACGGCTCGGGGTTTGCTGCTCTCCCGGGATGCTTCTAAGGTCACGTCGCGCTTGGTGTTGCGGTCGAACATGCGGAAGAAGTTGTTGTAGGCTCCTGTCATGATCACGCTACACACACGAGAGGAGTGGAGGGATCCAGGTTATAGGCAGAAAACTCATTGTAGTGGGGGATGATGTAGTGGTTCATGGAGATGAATTTCATGGAGGTGGTTTGTGATCAGTTCTTACTTTATGTTCCATGGATGGGTGGAGGTTCAATAAATTGGGGGAGGTTGTTTTAGCCTGAACGTTCAAATGTCAGTGATTGGTCCACTTATTAAGTCACTACTAGTACAGAATATGTAAAGTATTTTTTGGTGTAACAGATTAATGGCATTTCCATTCATTTCAATGGATAACGATGATTTGAGATATGCATTTTTAGTTATCAGCGTGGTCATTGAACAAATTTAACTCAGATCGTAAAGCAACACTATTGTGAATAAATTAGCCTTGACAACCACCTTAATTGAAACCAATGTAAAGGATTAAATAGTATGTGCATCATAACTTAATTAATTGCTGCTTTTTCTGGTGTACACGACTTCTGCTCTGTATGTCATGCAGACACAAAGAAGAGTTTCACAACTACTGTGACTCAGTAAGTTCAATGGGGGATAAAGAATATATGCCTGTGAGTTACTGATACACTGATAAGTTTTTTTTTAGGGCCAATATTCATTTGCAATAAAAGAAAATATTAGCGTCAAAATGTAAAAAAATAAAAATAACGATGTTGAAATGCTATTAAACATGTTTGTTAAATTTGTTTTTTGAATTTTCAACACTTTGAAGGTTTGTCTTTTAATTTTAATACAAAAAAATCCACAGCTTTCTTTAAAAATGAAAACAAAATTGCAGGGAGCTTCCCGGGTCATCACCATGTGTTAAAGGAAATTAAAAACTAAGCAAGTAAATAACTCCCTATAGTTTTTTTTTTTTTTACTGTAAATAAAGTTTTTCAAAATTTCAACAACAACAACAATTATTGCCGGGCAATCCCAGTGTCAGCATCATCTTTCATAATGTAAAGGGGAAATTTAAATAAATACATAAATTAAAAGTTCCCAGTATCTCACTGAGCAACAAATGCATGCGAATGTAGACAATTTTGGGGTTTCGTCAGGGTTCGTAAAAGGTTTTAAAAGATCTTCGCAGACAATAAAAAATGGTCTGAACATGTTCAAAATTTCTTTGCAGCAAGTAAAAACTGTGAACATCTTACAAATCCTGATGAAAACCCAAAATTCGCTACGTTCGCTAGCATTCACCACTCAGTGAGATGCCAGCTTTATCAGCCTTCAGATTCATAAAAAGGAAGATGCCGATATTTGTCAAAATGCCAAATATCGGCAATGATTATCCTTACTGTGAGTATTGTTATATTATGTTTACATCATGTGTTGTTTGATCGTTTGCATTCAAATAATAGTTGCTTAAAGGGTTCTAACACCGTGGCGCCAATGCTATTCGTTAACATGTTTAACTATATGTGCTAGCATTAGCATAGCGGACTTTAAGGTAAAGCTACAGGGTTAATTTAACACGTGATTCTCTTTGTTTCATGTTTAGTTTGACAGTAAACTTTTTTTTAATGGTTAACTGTCTGCCAAACAGTGCTCGTATCTCAGATTTTGCTCATAAGTCAAAGCACCCCAAAAAAAAAATTGTTAGCCAAAGATGGACAGTTGAGTCTTCTGTACTGTGTTCTTGTACGCCACCTGCCCAGTAAGGTTAATAATTCTCTTTCATAAACATTTACAATACAACTAGTGAAAATGTCTCTAGACGTTTCTTGTGGTACACATTTTTTAAACAAAAGCAGTGAATGCGCTTTGGCTATGGGTTCATAAAAAGAAAAGACAGACCTGTCCGAGCCGTTCCAGGCGCACTCAAACTTGTCGAAGATGCAGTCGTTTTCATAAAGGGAGCACAACTTGCTGCGGAGGTAATCGTGAACCTGGAGGTGAGGAGCACACCAATCAAAAATGTACGCACATCTGCTTTACGTGGCTATTGACTGCAGGTAAACTAAACATAGACACACACACAGAGGAAAACACATGAACCGTGCACAGTTGTAACACTAAACCTCCCCCAAGGCATCGCTAATGAGACTGCGCTCAGCAATATGAGGTACCGGGAGTACATTTTAATCTAAAACTTCATTAACGTCTGGCTTTTATCACACACCAAGGCCACGGTAATCGAGACACACGGCGCACACGTTTCCTAATAATTCTGCCCCCCTTGTGTGTTTTCATGCAACCTGCCTGTGTCAGCAGTGTGTGCGGGTTTGAAATGTACACCTTCTCCTGCCGCTATATGCTCTGCACTGAGCCATCTTTCATCATTCTACATCCAGTCATCACCCCGAGCTGAGGTTGCATTGTTGCTGTACGTCAAACCCGGTGACACTTTTATCCCATAGGGTCTCTTTCTATGGTGAGGGTTACTGTGCCATCTAGGTTTTAAATTATATTCATATGTATGAATGTTCCATTATTTAAAGTACAGTGCCTTACTCTATTCATCTTTTCTGCTACATCCTAAAAGTCTTCCTCTCACTTCCTCGCCTTGCCAACCCCCCCAGCACTCTTTCCCTCCCTCTTCCTCCATTGTGCTGCATTGCAGATCTAGGTGTCAGGCACTGGGTGAAGTATCCCTTCTTCCTCTTAATCTTCATGAGACTGTAAATAGCTCCTCATCGTCCTTACGTGCCCCCAACACTCAGACACGGAGAGCTGTGACCACACTATTATTTTTATTTTTTTTCATTTTGTAATGCGACAGATATATGACGTGTTGCACGTGTTTTTGTTTCACACTTAACTGGCCACTTTGAAATTCTTGATGCAACACGCAGTATGTTCGAGAAAAACACCTTTGCAGGAGCAAGTAGAGAGAGATGTGATGAGCCATGTATGACCAGTAGATCACAGGCGCAAAAAAAAAAGAAGAGCGTGGGCCAGCTCGTGACTACAAACTCCAAGTCAAGCTGACGTATTTGAAGAAGGCACTGTAAGTGCTGCAGCAAAATGTATTAATTAAATCATTTAGATGGCCCATTACATAATTCAAGCACAGGAGGAAGGACAGTTTACACTACAACTGTATTAAAGTGTATAAAATATGCCCATGTGCAATATTTTTGTAATTGCAAATTTTATATCCAAAGCCTGAAAAGGAAGACAAGATCGACTACTATTCCTACCATACGTTTTGGTTGCTTCTGTTGTTGTTGTTTTTGGTCCTGGTGCCGGGTCATTGATTGTTTGGAGTCCTATAAGCCCATTATATTGCATACATGACACAATACTGAAAAAACTTCTATATCAATATCAATGTGACACCTGCCGCACACCCGGATTTTTTTTTTTTTTGTAACAACATTTACGCATGAAAAAAATTCCTTGACCAAAGTATAGTCCACCTTGTCCCCTTTCATTGGAATCAAACATGAAGAAAAAAACATTAGTCTACCTGGTAGGTCTCCAGGGGCTTGCTCTCCATGTTGAGGTCCCACACTTTGGCAGTCAGGTAATCTCTGGTGAGCAGGTAGCGCCCGCTGTGGCTAAACTTGACGTCAGACACAGAGGAGATGATCTCGGAGAAGAAGGAGCGAGCGCTGGGGTCCTCCGGCTCCTCAAACACTGGAGGCGAGGCAAACATGACAAACCTGATAAATGTGCGCACAGTCACACTGCATAATTGAGACAAATTGATGGACATAGGTGGCAATAAGCAACAGACTATTATTAAATTGATCCTTAAATACTTTTGTCCAAAGAGCAGCAAATTACAACATTGAATTACAGTGCTTAACACATACTACGAGACCAACTGTCAGAAAAATGAAAATAAATAATCCATCCAAACACTCTTTGGACCAGAAACACAAATTTTCAAACTCACGTCATCTGTTTTATACCAAAATTTGAAACGGATAACTGGGGCTACTCTGATAATCTGAAATTAAAATTATTTTAATAATACTATTTAGTAGGGGTGTCAGGCGATTAAAACTTTTAATAGTAATTAATCGCATGACTTCAATAGTTAACTCACGATTAATTGCAAATTTTATATCTGTTCCAAATATACAATAAACTTTTCTAAGATGTTATACTCTTGTTAACTTAAAAGTGGAAAAAATGTTAAATACAAAATATGGCTGCATCTTTTAGTCATTGATACAGTAATTTCATAATAATTTATAACATGGAGTTAAAATTAAAAAGCTGTACTGTAAAAAAAAAAAGGTGTGATATTGATTTGTGTTGGTCATTTTTCGGCCACTAGATGTCATAATTGCATTTGTAAGCTCAGTGTATTTTTCTTTTCATATTAAGAGTTATCTCATCTTTAACATGAAGTATCTTGTGAAATTCTGCACATTTTTAAAATTGTAAAATACAACTTGACCCTAGTTTCCACAAATATATGCATTTTTATCAAATGTATTACTGCTAATTTTTGACACGGACCTGTCTGCTGGGTTGCGACTAGAATTCCCCCAGTACAGGCTTTCCAAGTAAGGGGTGGTTAATAATTGTGCGTAAAAATATATATTTTTTAATCAACTCAAAATTAACGCATAATTTTAACACCCCTACTATTTAGTTAATGTTGTGTTAGTGTTTGACAAATGCCCATTCTCAACTGGAGGGGGAGCCCAGGAGCAAAAGTAAAACTGCTGTTCCGTACTGCTACTTTACATTATTTGCTTTGTCCTTCACAAGCGACTGTACTTTATCTGACATTTTTAGGACACCAGTAGGAGCATCTCAGCAGGTTTACTCACATTTGGAGTGTCGGTCGCACAGCGCCGCCTCCCTCATGTCACAGAGGCGCAGGGTGCCTTTGCTGCTGCTGTACACAAACAGGTTACAGTGGTGGGGGTGAAACTCCGCCGCTGTGATCACCTCTGTCAGATCCTCCATGTTGGCTGGCTTGATGTCCACAATGTCTGAGAGAAAAGGCGGAATTGCTCAAGGAAACAACAGTCGGCTTAGCGGGACTGATTTTGCACTTTCTTCCATTAATCCGTTGAATTTATTCAATAAATGAGTCCCTGGGAAACTAATTAGAAATCCACTCAAGTCCATAATAAATACAAGCAGTGTAAGTATTATGTAAATGGGGAAGCAAGAAACCCCACATAAATCTTTAAAATCATTACAAGAGAAAAAAAGCAAAAGCTATATAAATATAGATTGTGAGAAAATGCATTTGACAGTCAGATCATTTGTAATATAATAAATCCAGTCTGGGTCAGGAATGTGGCAATACCGTAACCTATTGAGCTGCAATAAAGCTCAGAAAAGGTCTGAAATATTTATGCAGGCTTTGAATTATTCATTACGATACATTTTCACTCCCCAAGAATAATAATCCCCTCCCCCAATAGTGTTTCTTTGTGCAGCAAAGTGGCACTCAATGCATGTACATTAGTAAAAGATTAGTTTGCCGCATATTGCGCACCATTTACGCCGTGTCTGTTTGCCTCCGCAAGAAGTCAACAAAGGATACTGAAGCTGCGGTCGGTGATGTCCAGATGCCAAAGGTTTATCCTCAGGTCATCGGCCGACATGTAGGTTTCATGGTCGGAGTTGACCGAGATGGAGTTGACGTGATAGGTGTGGGCGTTGGCGAACACCCGCCGCGGGCTCACCTCCACCATTAAGTCCATGGGCTTCAAAACAGGCACCTGTAAAACGGAGGAAGGCATTCGCTATCAGAGGTGACATATTCGGAGACGACAAATGGTATAAATACAGACAGTAGATTCCATTTAAGCTATTTTATTGTATTGTAAATTAATATTTAACCGTCTGCCTCCATTGGCATTAATAATTCATGCTAGTGCCCAAATTCATTTGTTTGATGGCGCAATGGAGTTGCAGCGCTAAGCTTGATGGAGAAAAGCTCATTTGGCTGCTTTTCTATTACCACACAATTTGTGTGTTGCTGTTCCACACCACCACACAAACATTCCCATGACAAGTTAATGCGACAAGAAACATTTGACTAATTCACCCAAAGTACACAGATGTCAGACTGCTGTTCGCTGAATATTTGTTTGCACACTTTCTGTTCTCATACACACCCTTTTTATCAGTTACCCACATCTGCATGAGCAAAGGTGAACAACACACAAACAGACTTACCTGTAGGGAGGTAACAGTGGAAATGTCCTTGATGCGACCTTCCTCATCTTTCAGGTTGTATCCCTCCGGACGTTTGTCTCGTTCACTCACCTTCCACAGCTTAATGGTTTTATCTGGTAAATGAAACAGAAAAGTATGATTCATGATGAGCTTCTATTTTTCTGTGCCTGTTTATGTATTCAAATGTATGTATATAACTCTATTTTTTTTTTTTCAGTCTTTATTTATACAACTCCACTCATATCTATTTTAGTTGCTTTTGTAAAGGGGGGTGGAAAGTTCTGTGTGGGTGAGAATGAGATACATTTTATGAACCTACACACACACATATATATATATATATATATATTAGTGCATTTCTTCCATAGTAAATAATATATTTACTTTGCTATTTAGACGTGTGTGTCTTACTTAATTAAACGGGTGCTGCTCATCTAGGAACAACATTATTGATTACGGTAATTGCCCTGTCAAATGTAACCAGTGTGGCACAATTTTACTTTTCACATAATTCACTCATTTTCTTCACTTCTATTACATTTGTTAACTTGTCGCTCTTTCATCTCTTTGACGATGCTGTTCAGCAAGCTGTTTGGCCGAACAGGTTAGGTATCAGCCTTTTCAGAGTTAATTTCGCCTATCTTTAGGCTAGCACGAACTGTCAGCCGTCTCAGAAAAATGTTTCCGTATCTCACTCTGTGCCTCTTTTTGCTTAACGAGCTGCCGACAAGTGAAAAAGCTTGCGGCCATTCTTTCCCTCTTCTGAATGCGAACACAAGATTTGGGGACAAAGGCGTCATACACAACAGAACACCGGGGCTGCAGAGTAGACGCACAGACTACTGTTGTAAATTGGAGGGGAAAAATACCAATCTTTTTCAGCTAATACCGATCAGCTGAAAATTACACGATCGGCCCAAATTTCCGATCAAGTGATCAGATCAGGGCAACTCTATTATACATCAATCAATAAATATCAATAATGCGCTATTCTGATCTAAAAGATGAAGATTCATCCAATAAAGCCCACATTCTAATTCAATACAAAAATGGCACACAGCAAAAAAAAATCCCCTTGCACAACGCAAATCTAACAAATCTCTTTATCTAAGGGAAAATCTACTTAGGTTTTGTAACTCTGATTCGAATGTAACCTTAATACCATTTATCCCTCTAATGCTCTTCACTTCGTCACATCCACTGGGGCACTGACCTCAGATATTGCCTGCTGGAGTTAAACGTCTCAGGAAAAAGCATTTTGAAATTGGAGTGATGTAATAAGAGACAATTACTAACTTGTTTTCACTGCCACCTGATTTAATGGCAAAACTCACCATTAGTGGAGAGGAGGAAGTGTGCCGCGTTCTGCTGAGGCAGCCATCGGATCTTATTGATCTTCTCCTCAATCTCCAGACTCTTAAGGTAGTCAAACTCGGGCTCATGGCTCTGGAAAGTGCTGTAGACGTTGTACTCTCCCTGGGAGAACAGCTCAGTTTTGCTCTGTGGACAGAAAAAAAGCGGTTACTGTGTGTAAAAACAAAGAAGGGAGGCATTTTATTGGTCAAACAGTATGTGTAACACCACTGAAATCTATCTTGAGGAAGCATGTGGTGTCGACTTTGCAAAACTATAATGACGCACGCTCACGCACAGCAGGAGCATCATCTATTTCGCAAACTAGACTCTACCTGGAGGGCGAGCAGGCTTCAGCCATCACTCCACTTGCGGATAAGGTGAAACTACTCTAATTGTGTGCGTACTATGGTGTGTCTACCTCGGGTTCTCGTTGAAAGATGACCACTCTGCCTCCCTTGTCCCCAGTGGCCAGCAGCTCTCCCGTGTGGTTGAACTCAACAGTGGAGATGATGTCAGCTGTGCGGGGACAGAAAGAGAGACAATGATGAAGGGGGAGGGAAGGGACAGTGAGTGGATCATTGGGGGTGTTGCATGGAGCACAAGAAAAGGATTCATCAGTTGAGCATACACAACCAATTTGTCCACATCATAATTTACCCAAATACACACACAAGGCACACATTTGCGTCATTATGATTCACACATTAAAACGCTGAAGCCCACATGAGTAGCGTCACTTGAGTAATCATCATAAGCGCACTTAAAAAAAATTAAAAAAAGACAATGTTCTCTTTGTCACAACAATGAGCTGAAGAGCGTTTGGAATGATCCTTCACTCAAACTGGATAGTTTGACGTGTTCATTTGTATATTTTTGTCAATGTCTCCACTTGGCATTGAGAGACTTTTACAGTTGTTTTAATATGCCGAATATGTAGTCAATTGTTGATTGAGACACCTGAGGCTTAAATATGTTTTTATCTTATCTATATGGTTGGCTGTTTTCTGTTAAAGCCCGGCTATACACATTTTGTAATGCTTAATAGACTCATTGGAAAGGATGACAAACTACGAAAGGAAGAGTTTGCAGGAAAAAAAAAGTGCCCTTAACAGACTTTTAGCCTTGTTTTCTGACGGTTTTGAGCAGATTTTTGAATGCCCAAATTTAGAAAACTGCAAAGTCAAGCTGATGACAGAAGCAAAAGACGAGCCCATTTCCAGATACAGCACTAGTATGTGTGTCTGCCCCCACTTTGTTATTTTTGTGTAATTTTAACTCGGGATAGGCGAGTACTGATATCAGGGCTGTTTTATGAACAAGAACTAGAAATTAGAAGAATTGAAATTTGCCATTGATTTCAAGCAATTTTAAGGACAAATGCTTTATTGAGATAAATAGGTCTTTAAAAAAAAATGCTCTCGAACATAACATTTGAAGTGAGAAACTCCGCCTATTTTCGTGTTCTGTGAAAGAAAGCAATGTCATGTCATTAACATGAATTCAAATGGCTTCTCCTAGAGTAATAAAAAAGAGAAGAAGAAAAAATAAGCACAAAGCTACCAAATAATCCAACAACGTATTTAAATAGGTCACAGCTGAGCTTTCCATGCCTTCAACAAAGGAGTCCAGAGTTTTGACAGAAAAGAAAGCAGTCCTCAAAAAGCTGTGGTTGTAATAAAAGCAAAGCGCAGAGGGAGCATTTATTGAGAGTGTTGAGATTCAAAGCCGAAGCGCTGCCAATTTTTTGGCGGCCTTGACTGAGACTGAATTTATGATGAGGGCAAGCATTTGTTCTCTGCCTTTGCATCTCCAGACACAAGCGCCACACCGCCTTGCTTCTGACACTCTCACACGCCACTACCTGGGGGTTACGTCTCCTTCTACATTAGACAGTGCACTGATTGTCATTTTCTCCACATTCCACTCCTTTCTCATCTTTGTGGTTGTCTCTCCATATTCAAGCCTGACTCTCATCCCTCCCCCACAGCACTCCGCAGCCCGGCAGTACACTCACTGGTGGTGGTGATGCTGGCAGTGGTGAAATGGGAAAGATGGAGAGGGAAGAAGGGCTTGGGCGGAGGTGGTGGAGGAAGGGGGTGGGCGGGGAAGGTGGGGGGTGTCCTCCAATGAGCAGGGTTGCCTTGGTAACAGGCTGAGCCAACGAGTACTCGACACGGTTAGCCGTGTATGGCATTCTGGCGGAGGAGGAAGTGGGATTAAATCAATCCAGGAAGAAGGGGCATGGTGCAATCATTGAGCCACTTCGGTTTCGCCCACAAACAAATTAATTAAATTATTCCAGGAGACAGACAAACTTATTGCAGCTAATTATTAGAATGCTGGCTGTGAATGTGCCTGTGTATAAGAGCCAGACAACCGTGTTTTCACAGACAGAAGAGCTCAGCTCAGCAAAAACTGCCAGAACAGCACAAATTGTAGCAGCATAAAATATGCAGCACACATTCTTCTCATCGTCCCTTGTTTGACAAACCTCTCTGTGAGCGTCTTTCCAGTTTATAACCTCATTCATCTCTCTAACTTTTGAACAGTCAAGGTGCAGAAAAGACAAGTGCTTCACCATAAACTGTGTGCGTGCGTGCGTGCGTGCGTGCGTGCGTGCGTGCGTGCGTGCGTGCGTGCGTGCGTGCGTGCGTGCGTGCGTGCGTGCGTGCGTTATGGTCTATGCATATCTGCAAGGTTATCAGTACTGTGGATGTGTGTGCTGTTGCAAGCAAGCTGTGTCGGCCTCCCACAGACAGTCATTTGCATCAGCAGGCAATTCTGACTCACCACCATACTGCTGTGTCCACACATGCAACACAACACTCAAACAGGATTGAAACCAAGAGCATGGAAGCAAATTCATCAGTTAGCCTGTATTATGAAATTTGGCAAAGTCTGAACAATGCTCCCCCAGCTATGTTGGTCATGGTTCCCCTAACTCAGCCATACTATAATCGCAGATCTTTATGTGGAATATATGTATATAAAAAGTTTACACACCCCTGTTCCACTGACAGCGATTTTTGGATTAAAAAAACAACAATAACAAAACTAAACAGAGATAAATAAACCATTTCAAAACTTATTCTACCATTAATGCCTACAGTATAACCTTTACAACTCAACTGGATTTTTCTTTAATTTCTTTTCAAGCGGGGCTGTAAAAATAAGCAACTGAAATACAGTAGTTGCAACGGACACAATTTAAAGTGTCTCTGATGAACCCCCAAAAGTTCAGATGCTCTAGTAGGCTTTTCCTGATATCTGCCTTGCTTTATATCAGACACTGAAAGACACTGACTAGTATTTGGAATATAAATCATAATTCCCTCCACCTCGTCTAAAGCCCCAGATCCAGCTAAAGAAAACAGAAAAAGTTTGATACTGTTGTCACCACAATGCTTCACTGTTATGGTGTTTTTTTGCTGATGAGTAGCGGTGGCACATTCTCCAAATCCTCAATTTGATTTGACTTTTTCAATTTTAGAGTTACAATTCGATTCGCTTCTTGATTTATTTATTTTTTGTTACTTTTCTTTACAGCACAGCCTATGCCATTTTTAGACTAGTCTAGTCTACGATCATTGGTTTTATTTATAAAATGTTGTATAGTAAATTTCATTACATAAGTTCAGTCCATTTATGATTTCAAAAGATGGGCTGCACACAAGTGAGGCAATTTCCATTATTTTTGTGTACTGTATCACAGTGTAGAGCAGTGTTCGGAATTACGACCAAATAGTTGGGTTCATTGAACAATAAGAAAATCTCCCAAATGTGGGAAAATGCATATAATAAAACCTGCTCTAAAAACTAACAAATTTTAAAAACAAAATTTAAAATGAAATAAAAAGCATTAGGAAAAACTTTTATAACGCTTGTGAGAGGTTAAACTTTTTTTTTCTTTTTTTTTTTTTAAAGGTCTCTCTCTTTAGAGAATTTTCACCTATTGTGGGTGTGGCTGGAATGCTACCCCCGTAATAAAAATAGACTCACTATAGTCCTCATAAGGAGGACTATTAAGAAAAGAAAATCAATGGGGAAAAGAGTGGGTGTTGGAGGTGGAATAAGGGGGGAATTATTTTTTTATGAGAAGAGATACAATGGGGACAGGGAGGGGAGCAGACTTCCCACTGTCCCAATTACGGATATGTCAGCTTTGGGAAAACATCAACCATTAAAGCCCAGCCAAAAACACACACTCCTTAAAAGCCAGGACAAGACGCCGCTCAGCAGGAGATGTTTGTGTATGTCGGCTAGTATGTGTGTGCAGCACGTGCACCCGGCATGTATCACCAAGTGTATGTGTGCACCAACTGTGTGTACTTAAATTACCCAGTAGAGAAAAAAAAAAAAGATAAACGGGCTGGAAAGAGAAGGGGAATGACTGTCTGAGGTTAAATTGATCCCTGCCCTGCAGTTTAGGAGTTACCTGGGGAAAAAACAGCACGTGTGTGTGTGTTGGAAAACCAGATTAATGGAAAGAAGTGATTCTGTGATGGCACAGCATGGGATCTTGGACACAGAGGAGCAGAGCTGGTGTGAGCCTAATGGTCATTGACACAAACAATTAGAAGGAGCATGCTAAAAAAACAACTCTAATTTTGCTAAGACAATTTGGACTGCTGCGCTAAAATTAGTCATGAACAAAAATACTTCAGATTCGTCAGACAAAAGATTTGGAGCCAAGGGATTTGCACCCAGTTTAGCACCCAATGATATTGAAAACTGTGATTAAGTGTCGACATAAATACTTAAATGTAATCCTGTGCATCTTTGACTTGGGGCGAGGAAGCCCGAAAAAAAACGATAATGAGCTTCTTCTGGTCAAGCTATTTAAGGAAATCAATCACACACACGCACACATTTGTACATCACACAGTCTGGGATAAAATAAAAAAAACATAGCTGGTACAGAAATGGACTGATGCAGACTGACAAACTGAGGTATGAAATATTTGCGACGTTCAGACTCAGACAGAATAATCCCACCGACAAACACACACCCCTGCATGTCTCAGACTCAGGTCATATAACGCGGCTGTTAAGGCGTACTGTACATGTGACCACTGGGGAGATAAGAGGATAGAGCACACACCTTCAGTATAAGAGGAAAACGGCTCAGGCTCCAGAGAAAGGGTAGTGATGTCGGAGCACAGCACCTGGATGGGGCTCAACATCCTGGGGGAGGATTCCAGGGTGGAGAGGGGTGGACGGGATGGGCGGAGCTCTTCAGGCTATAGCCAGGAGCAGCCCTGCAACAGGAGCAAGGATGGAGGAAGAAGAGGTGGGTTTCAAAGGGGAAGGTCAGAAGGAAGTGGGGAGTGGTTAAGGTGGGGTATGGGTTACTACCACGTTTGGCCATGAGTACTCACCAAATAGTTCAGAGAGGTGATGTATTCATGAGCATACTACTGTATATGTATGACACGTGCTTTGGGGGGAGGTTTTGCCAGGAGAAGAAGTCATGCAGGGTACACACATACAGTACACAGAGCTAAATGAACATCAGTGAAGTTCATTTGTCAAGGGAGACCCCGTCTTAAATACCAGGAAAATAAGGTTTATTTTCCACCGTAATTCTTCAAATGTTGGCCTCTGCTTTAAGAGATTCCAATTTGCAATGAAATACTGGGTGCAACTCTGATCAAAAAGATGACTCATCCTCATGTTGTATGTAACAACCTTTTATTATTATACCTGTATTTGATATAACCATGAGTAGAAGTCATCAAAAAGAACACAGCGGTGGTGTAGCTATTTGTACAAATATAATTTATTTGATGATAGTAAATTATTACACTACATTGAAATAACACTTACAGTATGTATATAACAATAACAATAATAGTACAAAATGTAATGTACTAAATAGTTTAATTAATATTCAATGAAGACAAAAAATATTTTTGTAAAAAAAAAAAAAAATCTAAAAATTCAGTTATAAAATTACAATGATTTCCTTTTTAATACATGCCTTACCTCTAAAGACCTGCAGCTCTCTGCAATTGAGTAAATAAATACATAAATAAATAAATGAGTTTAATACATATATTAAACACCAGCTAAGGCACATTTCTTGAATCAGATATTTTCATTTACATATATAATTCAAGTTCTTGCCTTTCATTGTGATATGAACTGCTAAAAAGCATTCATTTTTCAAACCAAAACTTTTGTTCACAATAATATGCTTTATAGAGCCCCGCTCGTCTAAATACAGTATTCTGATTAAAATTGTTTGTGGAATATGAGTTAAGCAACAAAATCCATCTATTTTTATCAATCCCATGGGGCGGCTATTTTATCACTTGCTATCAACGGAAAATTACATCACAGTTGCTCAGGGCTCAGGTAACGTCCAATCATGGTGCATCTGTTTTTTTGACGCTCAGTATGGCTGTTACCTGATCCCCGAGCAGCTGTGATGTAATTTTCAGTCGACAACATGTGGATAAAAACTGGTGGATTTTGCTGCTTAACATTAATCAGAAAGCTGTGTCTAGGCACATAGAACATATTACTGTAAAGAACATTTTTGTGTTGCCATCCCCTTTAATTTTCATATGATTTAGCACTTGAAATCCACTCAAATGTTTTGGCTGTTAGATGAGCTCATTTAGGTGCAACGTTGTGTTAATGGGCTGATCCAACAGTTCAACAGCTAAGACAAGCGTACAATCGTGAGCCCTTTAAAAAAATTAATCATAAATAAGTTATTCCCAAAACCCCGGGGAAATAGCAGAAGGCAAGGCACAATATTTGGATGAGAAATATTTCATGAGTATTAAAAAGCAAAGCCTCATCCATCCCTGGAGACAATTCTACTCCAGTTAGAGCTTTGTGTAACAAAGGGAGCTAGTGAAGAGCGAAAAGGGAATAAAAGAGAAAAGGTAGAAGAGATGGTGAGAAGTGGGGAGGGGAGGAATTGTGAAGGGAGGTTAAGCACCCCTCCTTTGTAGATTTTGAAGGCCATGGAACTCCCCATGGAAAGGTCTTGGGATGTACTTTTATATATTCACATGGACGCGCGCACACACACATTCATGCAACCTGAGTGAACAAAGACACATTGGATGTTCTCACAAACGAATATAAGAATGCCACACAGGCAAAAGGTGGAAATCAATGGTCATACACACACACACAAAAAGAAAACCCACACACATTTAGAACCACTCTCACACATCTCATTCCATCTGCCTTCAGCACTAACATACAACCTTTCAGCAATGTTGGCTAATTATTTGGCAGACGCGCCACTTTAGCAATGCTGCAATACGCTTTGGAGAATGCTGGGGAATGGGGAGAGAGGCGGGCATGGGAAAATGTGGAAGAAGGGGAGCTGACATGGAATTAAAGGCAGGGAATGAATCATTTTGTTTGTATTTGTGACAGAAGCTAACCGAGTGGTTCTCAGACATTGACTTACTTATTGTCCTGCAACTATCTGTCAGCAGGCGACGGGTAAAGTGTTGCACTCATCTCATCTCTGTCTGCGATTTGTGTGTGTTCATGTGTGTGTGTGTGGCCACCATGCTGAGAGCTCATCAGTAATTCGACCGGAATAGTGCCTGTCTGAGGGGCGGAGAATAATTAATCCTGCCATTATTGGTGGGCGGAGCCAACCTGTCAGTCATACCAGCCAAGCATGAAAAGCAGCATGTTTTTATCACAGACTGTTGCTATGGCAATAATGCATGCTTGCTGGTGTCGGATGTTACCAACGACTTCCTGCAGCTCCGTAGCCTCTCGGACAAAGGCAGTATTACGAAGGAAATGTGTCAAAGAAAAGGTCAAAAGCAGGAAAAAACCTGCTAGAAAACACAACGGGGGCCTTGCGTCAAAAATGAACACCTTCAACAGGCTGCGCTGCAGGTCTCCTCTGACTAATGCTGACTGAAGGTAATTATTTCACAGCACAGACTCGGAACACTCAATTCAAGTGACAGGGAGGGAAAATCCATCAGAAAAGTGAGATTAGCATTATAATTGTGGTTAACAGAGGGTGCGGGGGAGCAGAAAACAAAGTGAAATTGTTTGTGTGTACAGCTGGACTGGCTGTAATATTCCCTCTGCTTCAAATTTGATATGCTATCTATTTAATTTGACACCCTGTTTTATTACATTGGGGAGGAGATGGTGCACTTGTGTCTCACAGAGGCAATGTTGGAGACTAGGGGCTCTTTCGTAGACAGCACACGTTCGCTCGGACGTAAAAACTAGCACATCTTGATTTTCGTACAGGTGCAAGCCTCACTTTAGCCTGTTTGGGAATTTGGCACACCAAGCTATGCAATGCCAAGGGTTTGTCTTTTTTATTTTACATGCCATTGGAGCACCTGACAATGTGATTTCTGAAAGTAAAAGACTAATCTTTAGACCAGCTACAAGCAAGTCTAAATTGTGGCGTAGGTGGTTATGCGCCAGATTCTGAGCAAGTGCCCGTTTCTAACCGCGCGCATCTACAAAAATACCAAAAGAATGAAAACTCCACCCATGTGCTAGACTTGTGCTCATCACAAAAAATAGGGCTCTAGGTCTGCAGTTACAAAAACAAACATGCAGGGCTGATCAATTCTTTCCTGCAGTGCATTACACAACACAAGAGGGCAGTTACAAAAGCTTGAAAAACAAGGACTGAAAAAAGAAGAGTACAATCAAATAAAAGGAGAGGAAGACTTGCCAAGACAGTTCAATTCTGTAAATTAGAGAGATGCTGTTACTACTTTTTGCCGCCCTGTCAGCACTTCATCGATCAACACAGATTAAGAGAACGATTAAGGGCCAGTCCAGCTCTTCTTAGTAAACACTTGTACATACACTCTATAAGTCGCAGCATGTTTAAACATAGCTGTCACACACAATCACTCTCCGGTCTGCTTACCTTCAGTCACATAGTTGTGGTCGGGGAGGAAGCCGCGGTGGTTGAGTGTCGGGGTGGCGTCAGTGTCTTCGCCCATCAGCGGGGCTTGGGGGAGCGCCCGTCCTGGGGGGGCAGCGTGGCGGAGGTGGCGGTGCTGAGGGTGGCAGAGCAGTATCGGAGGGGGTGGTGGGGAATCCGGCCAGCGCAGCGCCCATTACTGCTGCTCGCCGACGCCTCGTCAGCACAGAGCCGCAGTCATCCTACAGCTGATGATGAGGGGGGGCAAGCCGGTGTGAGATGTGGACCTGTCCCAATGGTTGTGCGAGGGTCCTAACACAAGTAAGTGGGGGCCAGATGTAAACCTGTAAAGGGTGAGAGAATGTGGAAGTTTGTAGAATTTCATTACATTATAGAAAGCAAAAACTTCATTTAAGACAACAGCCTGGCAATAAACACATACATAGAGGACATATCAACAGAAATAATCAAGCATAGTCTATTCATGTATGGATAATCCAGAAGAGGGTGTGGGGGAAGGGGAGTGTTGGATGAGCCGATGGTGTCTCCGCAGTGCTGATGCTTCTGCAGTAAACTCACAAGCATGGACACACACATCCAACACCACAAACACACCCACCTGCACTTATCTGCACTAGGAGCTCTTGGAAGATCCTCCAGAAAAAATTAAAATAAATGTCACTCCTTTCACATTAGCTTATAACAATCCCTGAATTTTCTGCTCGTCGAGGATGAGGAAAACCTGCTGGTGCTGCTGCAGTCTGCACTCTCGTATGCATGGGGCAGAGTGAAAGGTAGAGAGAGAGAGGGAGGGAGGGAAGGAGAGAAAGTGACTGTGTTGTATGGCGATGCATCAGACCGGGCCACGCCCACTTTGCAGCACAGCCAATCATGACAAAGACGGGATCATGCCTGACCACTGAGCACAGGTTACTAAAGACCACAAATAGGAGTCCGCAGCGGAAGGGACTGTCTTTAGGGGGGAATTAACAAGAGATAAGGCAGATAAATGAGTGTCACCACACAGACTCGTCGTCACCTGGAGACACGATAGCACAGAGATAATTGCCACCTCCATATCTTAAAAAAAAGACGCATGGCAATTTAATAGTAGTTTGATTGTCCATGACCTTAAGAACTGCCATCCTTGTGTATGAGAATACAGTATTGCCATGTGGCCTCAGGAACACGGCGGAAAAACAGTCAATTAGCATAGTTCATCGCTACCTCTAAGAATGCAAGCTACGGTGAGAAAAACGTGCTGTGGTCTGACGAGTCCACATTTCAAATCATGGACGCCATGTCCTCCGGGCCAAAGAGATCCAAATTCTTAGCGCAAAATTCAAAAGCTAGCATTTTTTTTTTATTATGATTTGTCTTGGTCTCATTATAATTCGAAAAGGGGTATGTAGACCTTTTACATCAACTGTATGTAGTTACATATGCCTGCAAAATAAATAACTAAACAAACCAAGAAATGGCAAATTAAGCTCTCATTTTTTATCTTGAGTGTCAAACAACACTAATCAAAGTGTCTCGATGTATAACCAGCCTTTAGCATATTTATGAAGATATGAGGTTGAAATGACACATTTCAACATTCCTTTGAAATGCAAATGACTCTCGAAATCTACCAAATTTTACTCGGAATATCAATTAGATGCCATCAGTTTAGATTTGGCAATGCTCTGAAAATAGATAACAAGAAAATCCCTCATTAGTTTGATCAGTAGTCCTGCAAACCACTGACAGACTGAAACCCCTTCAAATTAGTGCAACACACACACACACACACATCGAGGCTTCCGCCACTGTGGCAACAGAGTGATGGCTGCCAGTAACAGTTGGTACCATCACTGGCGCTGGCTGACGGCCACCAGGCATTAAACCCCGCCAACCCCCACAGCAGGATAGGAGTAGAGCTGTTTATCTGACTTCTTCAGCATGGCAACATTGCCCTCCTCCATATAGCGACATTGTACTTCGTTTTAAACACCTATTCATGTTAAACTATAAAATAACAAATCCTCCTCATAAATCTATAATCCAATTGCCGTTTTTTTTTTTTTATTCTTTTTTTAACCACCTTCTTCTTTTGCACTTACAAAATGGCTAAGCATCTCATCGAAGCAGTTCATGTCCAAAAAGGAACAAAATCAATTACATTCACCCAAACAACTCAAAAGTCTATATGCTCTCTCCATATTGAAAATGATCCAGCCATCATAATTACCACCATCATCAGAACATGTAACAGTAAATCAGGCCAGCTTGTCCTTGTTGACCCAGCGTACCTGACCTGCCTATCTCCTGTGGCGACCAAGCCATTAAGCCTAGGACTAGTGTTGTTACCTTGGCGACAGAACTATAAGAGTCAGCCACTGCCATCATCACTTGGACATGGATATGCCCTGGGCCTGGAGTGAACATTGTGTACCCACATAATTTACAAGCTCAGATGCAGGACTCCAAATGTCATGTGTGAGTTACTTTTTTTCTGGGGACAAAATGCATTCAAGTTGTTTTAGCTTAATGAAAGTGTGATTCACATCTGCTCTGTTATATCACCAATGAGTTATGTTTAGTGATTAAAGTGCTCGCGGACATTTTACATTCGACACCTTTTCGTTTACGTGATGCAGTTTATGTCAAAATGAGTTTCTGACAAATACAGATAAGTGGACTTAGTAGAGGTATTCTCCACATCCAATCTACTGATAACAATCAGCATCCCTTTATCAGTGGTATTGTGTCCTGTGGTGATTGTGACCTTGTGCCCCTGTTGACCAGGTGCTTTTTCTCTTTGGCCAAACACCCCCACTACACGGGTTGCTTAGCAACCAGTGACCTGCTGGTCATGTGAATGCACTGTGCACACACTTTCTGAGAAAAAAGAAAAGAAAAGGGTATTATCTAATCCAGTTATTATTCCTGAAATACAAATACAAATTATTTTTGGCGGATTACTCACAAAATCAATCATATCTCAAATTTATCAATGATATGCAGAAACTCCCCCCAGTCTAATAATACTGGCACATTAAGTGAGTGGTTAAATACCAACTGCATACATTAGATCAATCCAATGCCCTGAGCGGGGACGTTGTAATCCCTTAAAAGAGAGGTTTCACTTCAGTAATGGCGACTCACATCAAGACAGAGATTACGATCAGAAGTCCCTGAGCACCGGCAAAGGCTCACAACATAAAATGCACCAGAGGGAGAACATGTAACGCATGAAAATGCAGATGATGTGAGCAATGAGCTGTTTCCTAATGCCTCCTGCAGAGCACGGGTAAATATTCCCTCACATTTTACACCAGCATGACATATTTCGAGAGAGTGGAGCAATAACTGGGGTGTCTCGCGGTTCATTTTACTCCTGGGGGATTATAGGATGATGATGGAATGACACTATGGCCCAGAAGCAAGAGGTTGAGTTTTTTTTTTTTTACTTCCCTGGTGAATTAAAGCAGCTGCCTGAGGGTGGGAGAAATAAACTAAAACATGGGCACATAAAAGGTAAAGAGTACATTATAGCCTAGCCAGACATGGCAAATAGTGATTACGACATCTATTGTGAGCACTAACATTAAGAACTCATTTAAACCAAATCAACCTATACTGCAGGAATGGCCTGTAAAGCCATTAAACCGTAATTTATATCGTCTGCTTTTACTCAATGTCCGAGAGCAGAAAGCAAAGACTTGCGTTTGTGTGTATATACCTGCATCATCATATACATGAATTTGCTCCTCCCCCACCACACACACAACTCAGTCCTCTATGGTCAGCTGTTCATTTGTTGCCATTCCTGCTGGTGTGAACTGCAAAGCTTCTTAGAGCAGAAAGGAGATTACATAAAAATAAATGTATAAACAGAAAACACTGCAAAACCACAATGACCCAGTTTGCATACGGTACATACAAATATATGAAAGTACTCCAGTACCCAAAACTGTGGAAGGAATCGGGTCTTGATTTGGCTTTTACAACCACATACAACAGGGAAGGGCACTTGGCGGCCCGTGTGCCCTTTGATTAATTGAAATAGAAAACACACACACACAAACAAACAATTTTGAAAAACTTTATGATGTTGTCCTCAATACACAAAAAGGGGGGGGGGGGAATATTTTAAAATACAGATTTTTTTTTTTTAATCTGCGAATCTGCAGATGCCGAACTACAAATACGCAGGGCTCGTCTGTATTTTGAAGATGTAATATCAACAGTCACCACCAGATAGCAGACATATAGGCACTTACTCTTAAAACACTGACTGTATGCTACAACGTGAGTAGGCCAATATAATATTTTTTTGTAATGCTATGCAGGACAGACATAGCATCTCTATAATATGTATTAACATTTTGAGCGAGTTGATTTTAGTTTAAAAAATGCACAAAATTAATTATTGGACTTATTGTTGGTTTGCTGTTTAGCAGTTTTGTCCAACCCTTGAATAGCAATTACAATAATAATAATAATAAAATCACAGAATGGGGTTGTTATTTTGTTGTTTGCTTCATTTCCTTTGTGGCTGGGTTAGGATAGTCATGCATTGGGAAATGAATGATCAAAACCTAAATATACCAAGAGCACATATTTTGCATGTGTTCATGTATTTTGTCCATAATAAAAATATACAGTACATTGTTGTGCATTAAATGGTTGAAAACCTGAAGCTTTAAACAGCAGGAATTCAAATCATCAATCCTCACACATTGCCGAGTCATTATAAATAAATAAAAACATTCAAATGTTTGTCTCACTTTTTAGTCGTTCTTTTCCCGTCCCTCTGCACAGATGACTCTTTAGGAGAGAGGTGGGTCCAATGAGTCTCTGCAGCCTGGGGGAGAAACAGTAGTCACAATCTATGCCCAAGTGAACCACACATCCCATTGCTACCATTTGAATACATACCTAAAGGCTGTAATTGTGGCGTGGTCAGACCAGGACTTATTTTTGTAAGTTTAAAAAAAAATACAATTGTCAGTATTCATATGTATTACATAAAGAAACCAAGCACACAAACAATGATTTGGCCTTATATGAACTTGCTTTGAGACTGACTTCAAGAGACATTTGATGCTGACAATCATGCAAATCTATGCAAAGATCAAGGAAAAATATCAGAAATGGGGCACAGTGGGAAACATGCTGAGGGCTACATGTCTAAAATACTGTCTGAGATTCATGGCGCTTGTGTGTTAATGCTGCCACCAAGTGGTGAGAGTGCAAAGACAGTCAGTCAACAACATTTCTGGTTGACATTCAGTAGTATTTAGGACTAATTCCTTTTTTAAACAGGCTGTGAAATTCCAATTTATTTTATTTGTAAAATACTACTCAGTATGTTGTGCATATATTTTACCTACATTTGCATGCTATTTGTCAAAGCTTAGCAACTGTATTTCCTTATGGAAGCAAGTGAAGTCACGTGAATGGGTATTTCCTTTCCACAAATGGAAGAATAAATGAAAATTAATAATAATCCAGGTAGAACAATGGATTCAATCCAATAATGCACAATTAAAATGAAACCTAATGGGAACATTGAGAACATTGATTTTGTCATATTTTAAATGTAACATATGAAAGTCAGTCAAATAGAACTGATGCATTTTGGTGCTTAATTAAGAGCATAACCACAGTTTTAAGTGGAGGCAATGTCAGGTTCCTGCTGCCGCTCCATGTAGTACGCATCACCTTGGTGGACTCTGTGATTGTGCACCCTAAGGTTCCCTCTGTGGGCGAACCTCTTTCCACACTCGACACAAGCAAAGGGCCTCTTCCGCATGTGAACGTCCCGTTGGTGGGCTCTCAAGTTGCCACTACGGGCGAAGCGCTTGCCGCACTGCACGCAACCAAAAGGCCGCTCGCCGGTGTGCGTGCGAGTGTGGACGGTGAGCTCTGAGGGGGTGAGGAAGCTCTTGTCGCAGAACTGGCAAGGATGCAAGCGGACCCCTGTGTGGCGTAACAGGTGTCTGCGTTGATGGGAGGGGTAGGTGAAGGTGAAGGTTTTGGCACAGTACGGGCAGGTGTAAGGGCGACCGCTCCCTCCACTGGGAGCTCCACTGCGGCTCAGGAGGCTTGCTTGTCGTGTCTTGAGAGCCTCCGAACTGGACTGCCGGCGTAGGGAGTCTCTGTTGCTACATAAGGCTTGCCTAGCGTGACTAAAAGAGCCACTCCTGTCATCACTCCATGGTGAGAGAACCTGCGGCTGATGTTGCTGAACTTCAGTTTGCTCTGCCCTTAGGTCATGCTCTGACTTTTGATGAGAGTTGTGCTTCTCTGGTTTGTGCTCCGTGAATACGAAAGGGTTCAATTCCTCTTTGGCGTTGTTCTCAGTCATGCAAGTCATGTCAGTGCCAGTACTGGTGCCGGCTGTAACAAAGCAGCTGGTGCCTGTCACCTGCAACCCCTCCTGGCTACACATCCTACCTCGAGTGTCATCCAAAACAGGTAACCATTGCCTAGGCTGGGATAGGCCAGTTTCATGTCCTGGGGAGCAACATCCAATCTTGGAAGTGGAGAGAAAAAGGGGGCAAACACTTTCATGCTGTGGTCGGTCTTCAGTAGGCCTCATCTGATCGCAATGAGACACTTCAGACAACACAAAGGGGAAAATGTTAATTGAAAAAATCGGATTCTCGAAAATACTGTATAATCTGATAAACAAAGGTTTCAGCAACTTCTTACATTTGGCTTTAGTGTGTGCGTCAGTCAGCGAATCAGTTGTCCTCTGGTCTGTGATGACATTTTCCTCAGAGTCTTGAGACCCCAACGGAGGCTGAGATTCATCACATAAGGATGTACAAGATGCACATGTAAGTTATGGCTACTAAGAAATTGCTTCCTAAAAATGCATAGTCTGTAAGGGCAAAAATGCATTGCTTATAAAATACCAATTTATGCCACAGAGCATATTTTAACCATAAATGACAGCACAATGAATTTGTTTGTTAGAGAATTAAATGATTGATTGGACATGCTGGGGTGGTGTTGTGTATGGTATATGAGGAAATTAAGTAAATGGTACTTTTAAATTTTCTGAAAATCTGTGATTTTGGAGATCTGTGCTGCCAACATTACATAGTTGGGAATTCAAATTGTTATCATGTAAATTCAGATTCCATGGGGAAATGCATATATTTATTTGACAAATAGGACAGTCAAACCTCTTGCTTTACTGAAGTGTTAGAATCTGTGACCTCCTTCGGCTTACTCCGGCTCTTATTGTCAACACCATCTAGCTCCTTTCCTGTGTAAAATACAGCATTTCCTTCTATAATTCCAAAGAGAACAACACGTGGGTAACAAATCTTGACAGCTTCTGAATTACTGTACCTGCTTCTATCAGATGTTTTGTCCTCAAGATGTCCCCTCCTCCTGCCATGGTACTCTGCCTCCTCTCCACTTGCTCCAGCTTGGCGAGGAGGCTGGATATCTGCGCCTGCTGCTCACACATGCTGTTCTCGAAGATCTTGGCGATCTCGCACACGGCAGCAGCAAGCAGAGACTCCATGACAGCGGCCACCTGAGTATGGAAGGCACCCCCCACGCTGTCCATGGTGTCACGTGATTGATAGCTCGAAGCTGAGGCGGTCTGATTGCCAGCTGACAATCTGCCACTAGACGACGTTGACACACTAAGCTAGCTCATTTCCACCATCTTTTTACATTTGTTAACCGAATTCCCGTTTCACTAAATCTGTTTAACACAATTTACACATGAAGGCATCGGTATTACACATCCAACTTTAACGGGTGGCACAATAGATGCCCGCTAGCTACCGTCGGCTAAAAAGAGTTTGCGAACATTAAATGAAAATACATGTATAAGGTAGGAAACTTTATAACCCCCTGTCGGTTCTTTATCTATAGTGTCCCTTTAAATCCAAAGTGACAGTTACCCGGCTGCTATGGAGGCGGGAGCTTGTAGCTACGAGCCGTCAGTCAAGCTAGGAGGTTGAAGTCTGTCGCGACCACCGGCAAATCTCGTGAGAATACAGCTAGTTTAAACAATACTTTTTTTCGTTCTTTTTACACACGTGAAAAAAGTGAGGCTATTTGAGGAAACTATCGTACTTTTCCAGCAGTAATAAATACAACTGTTACATTTACGCACGTCAATTGCTTTGTTATTCAGGCAAATACAAGTCTAACACATTCAACAATATGAGAGCAAGGCTAGAATATTGTAGAATCATCGTCAAACGTACTATAAAATATAGTACATAAAAGGGATCATGTAATATTCTATGGCGGGCTACACAGTTGTGTGCATGTAATAATGTATGAGAAAATATTTCATTATTATTATTTTATTGACGTATTTCCATGTAATCTTTTTTATTTTGTATTGTGTCTGTGTCAATCAGTGCTGGCGGGGGCTGGAGGTCTGTGGGGGATGCTCTTGATCCCCCCAACCTCCACTGTGGCATGTCCAGGCCAAAGAAATTAAACTCCTTTGTCTGCGATGAGATTGAAAAAGTTACAACCGGCCGATAACCGTTACACATATAAAGAGGTTGGGGAAACAATTATAATTGAACATTTTAGGAAATTACACATTGGGTGCTCAACATGATCAAGTACACCACGCCTTTATATAAAAAAACATGTTAACCGTTATCTCAGGGAACATAAAAATGATTTTCTGAATTTTTATGACAATTGGATTCAGCTCTGCTTGAATTCTCATAAATTAAATTTAGCTTATCTGTACCTTGATTCATGTACACTCACTGTTGTTGTGTTTTATCCTAGCTTTTAGATTTAAATATGTACTTTTCCTTTAACATTACTTCTATTTTACCTATCTTTGTACCTGCACTAAAATAAATTTAGCATTCGTAGCTAGCGTGCCAAAAGTGGTCATAACACTCTAGCCTGGTAAAAGGTAGATTTGAAAGTAATGGCTCAGTGGTTGAGTGGTCGTCTCCCATCCGTGAGGTTGTGTGTTCGATCCTTGGTGACCATGTCAAAGTGTCCTTGAGCAAGACGCTGAACCCGGATTTGCTTCCAGTGGACCTGGCAGTGTCTTGCAGCAGCCGACCACTGGTATGTGTGTGTGTGTGTGTGTGTGTGTGTGTGTGTGTGTGTGTGTGTGTGTGTGTGTGTGTGTGTGTGTGTGTGTGTGTGTGTGTGTGAATGGGTGAATATGAGGCTTAAATTGTAAAGCAGCATATGTTGTAGTTAAAGTGCTATATAAAAAGCAGTCCATTTACCAGCTAATACAATACTGTAAACGCGACGCTGCAGGGACTTAGCGTTTCTGAACACCATTTTCTTCAACGTTAAAACATGATTCCATCCGAGTTTTTTTTTTTAGAGCATAAACGCTACAACACGACACCAACAAAGCATTGTTTTTTTATTACCTTGCAAAGGGAACTTTGGCGTGTACGCGTCAGAGTCGTCCTTGGATAATTTTGCCACGAATTTTGTCTGTCAGGCGTTTGTCCTCGAGTTTATCAGTTTATAGTTTTTTTTTTGTTTTTGTTTTTAATAATTATCGTTTGTTGACTTTGGCATGACTCGGATTTTTCTTATTTGTTTGTGTCTAATCTACTGTTTGAATTACTTCAAGGTGAATGTAAATTGAGATAAGAAGATTAATCGTTTTAAAATTAACTGATTGCACTTGAACAGAAAATTGTCTATTTAAGAACGTTTTTATGATAATCTCTCAAATGGAAAGTCAACTCATACTGTGCTGTTGTACACCGAAAACTAGATCACACAATGATATGGGTTTGCAATGAGAGTTCCTGAAAAGTGAAAATAAATGTATTCTGAATTTGACACACCACAGGAAGGAGATTGTCAATGTCAACTATCCAGGCAAATTTGAATGCTTATACAAAAATCACCAAGTATATAAAATGAGGCTTCAAAATCATGAAATAACCGAGCCATTCTCTTTGAGCTTAAACACTGTGTCCGCTGAATGTGCTGAAACTACGCCCTGCTCGACTGTCAACCATTGGGGAATTTTTTCGTTTTGTTTCTTTGTCTAGCATTTTAAACAATAACTAGTACTTCATGTATCAAGCCATGAAACTATATATCTGCTTAAGGCCTCCAGTGCTTGCCATATATATCTCAGCAAGTTTTGGAGGTTTCCCTCTTCCAACACAAGCTGATTCCAATCATCAGGATCGTTTTCAGGCTTATGCAGAGTTGGCTGATGAGCTGATCATAGAAGGGAAACATCCAAAACCTGCAGGACTTCGGCCCTTGAGGGCCGGTGTGAACCCCCCAACCCCACCCTTTTTTTTCAAACAAATGTTTACATTACCAAAATGTATGTTGCCGCTAGGAATTTCCTAGTATACTGTAACTTTTAACAGCCTGTAAAGCAAGTCAGCTAGGAGACACAATCAATGACAAAACATGAGCTTGTGTTTTACACGATGTGCTTTATTGTAGAGAGGAAAGACCAGGGCCAAGCTGCATGAAATATACTACTAAGCTACTTATGTGTTCTTGCTTTTTGGTCATTTGCATCTCCAACTCTTCAGAGGTGGAATGATTATCTTTGGGGACTTCCACCTGTGTTTCAGCCAAAAGTAGTGTTGTTCCAGGCCAATTTGCAAGGATCCATGTTTACAAAACTAATACAAATCCTGAAATAGAAAAAAAGGGAGACATTTGTTAATGACAGTGGACACAGAGGAAAGAATCTCTGCGTGGGTTTTAGTCTCCATATAAACTAATTAAAATGTTAACAAACAAAAAGTAACACGTGTGGGCTGGTTGGCCATGGATGGCGCAGCGGGACAGCAAAACAAAACAAAACGGGAGAGCAACAAAATCATTGGCAGTCCACGGATTCGTTTTATTAAGAAAGCATAACAATGGGCTTGACGCCCTCACGCGTTACAATAACCGTAGCTTCCACCGTTCCACAGCATCAAAAAACATTCACCGCCAAGTGCTACACGATCCTATGCACACAAAAACTAAGTAGCGCCACCCTGTGGCGCGGTGCCACACTGCCGCATCCATATTACCTGTCTGGAGATATGCCCAGCTGTTTGTTGATTAGTCCACACAGTAGTTTAGAGTACTGCTTGATTTGATCACAGCTGATCTTCTCAATGCTGTGAAAGGAACAGAGTGCACATGGACCTTCCTTTCCACCAATCATCATAATTTGATCCGCGTGGAAATGCACAGCAATGAACTGATGCAAAAAGAGAAAGATTACATCGGGTGGGTTAATAAATTAAAATCACGCTCATCATCGGGTAATCGTTTTGTATCATAGGTCTTGTCATACCTCTACAGGCTTGCCAGTAACTTTAACTAGCTCCTCGGTAGCTTCTGACATTAGAGTGGCCGGCAGGTCGTCTTTGGCAAAGTTGGTGTTAACAGCAAAGATCAGCATGATTTACACGCGTACTGTCTTCTGGTTCCTTCAAAACAGGACTGACTGAGGTCCAGAAGCTGCAAGCAGGTAAAAGACGAAAGGCGGAGCAACGCAACTTGTTTTTGGCAGTTAGAAACAGTTATTTAAATTATATTTAGTGATTAGTTATTAAAATCCCTTAAGTGGAAATTCAACTTTGACTCTGCTCTAAATTTCTGTTGGACACTACACATAGAAGCAGATCACGCTCCACCCATCTTCTGCTCATCCAGCGCCTGTTCCTTTATTTACCATCTCTCCTTAAAAACCCTGAGATATACACGTTTGAAGCGTTCAAATGTTTGCCACCATTTCAGTTTCACAGATATTGAATTATTTATTTATTTACTTTTTTGGGGGGGGGGTTAAGAGTCTAGCATGAGTCGACCCTCTGCCACTATTTAACAACTTGTGCGACTTTGCTACATGCAGTTAGCTAGCGAGCTATGCCTATACTCTGAAAATACATTTTCTCTTAGTGTAGTCTGTATGACACTGTGGGCCGCTTTAGAGCGCCTCACTGAGCCCCGCAACAACCTTTTGGGTTATATTCAAGTTACACGAGACTTAACAGGGCCACTATATATTTTCATGGCTCAAACGTGATCATCTATAAATGAATTAGCGTCAATGTTTCCAGGTCCCAATATCGTATTTGGTTGAGTGGGGACACACACCACAGCGCTTCAGAGCAGAGACAATCACATACGATACTTAATTTTTTTATTTTTGAAGACTCATTTTACATACTTAGCTTTTCTTTTCTTTTTTTAATCATTTAAATTTGACCAGGTTGTTAGCGACACTCTTAATGGTATGTCAAATTTAGAAGACATTTGTTTTTGCAATGTGATCGGTTCAAGGTAAGGAAAATATGCTTACTTTCAGGAATAGACAGTCATTTAGGATAAACTTGAACCCAGTTTTCTTAACAGACATCATTGTATGAGTATTGCTGATGAAAATATCTTGTATGAAACTCTTGTGAATTTGGCGGCGGCCATCTTGCGTTGCCATTTACTAAGAGTGCCTAACTTAAATACTGTGATTTCCCTGGGGTCTTTTCAAGTTTTCTGTCCCCACGGCAAAAATGCCACAATGTATGGCATACGGTTGTATCAGTAAGTCTGGGAAAAGCAGTACATGCATATTTAATTGGTAAGAATGTGACTAGAACATTTATTTTATCTCTAAGTGCTACTCAAAAATGCGTCTGCTTCATGTCACAACCATTAACCATGAAATGAAAGCAAAGCTCATCAGCAAAAACCTAACTTAACCTTTGTACATAGCGACTGGAAAAAAAAAGCACTCCTAACAATGTTTTTCTTTCTTTCTTTCTGTAGAGCTAATTTTATCGGTAATTTTACCAATTTGACATGTCATCATCATTGCTTTTTTTTATTTTTTATTTTTATAAATACCGTTTTATTTTGTATGTGGGTGTGTATGTGCCACCGGCCGGAGAGCAAACCCAGGAGCCAGGAGTGCCCCCAACCCAACGCAGCAGGACGGGGCACTGCAGGCCCGCCAGGCACCCCACCGGTCCACAGCCCCCGCAAAAACCAAATAGCATTTGTCAGTAAGAGTGATAACACAAAATGGCTGTCATGGCTTCAGTCGTAAGAGGCCATTGTGAGTCCAGGTTCTTATAGACGTCCACCAACACATATCCAGCCAGTGACCTGTCTTTTGCTTGTTGGTCAAAAACCTTTACGTGGGGCGCTTCAATCTGGGAAAGACAATAAGAAACACATTTCTGTACCACCAGATGCGTTTTAATGCAGAGGGGAAAGGTCATTGCAAAGCTTTACCAACTAAACAAGTGCTATAAGGTCAATCGTCAAGTTGTTATCAGGTGTTTTTGTCTTCTTGGTCATTTTGAACTACGATTCTTCATTACAGCTGGAATGATGTTTTATTTGGAGGACCTCAACCTGCATCTCAGCCAAAAGTAGAGTTGTTCCAGGCCACATTGCTAGCTTCCATGTCCACAAAATTAATATAAATCCTGAAATAGACAAGAGGAGGCTTTGTGAACATAAAAAGTGAGGCGAGAACAGTTGTGCATGTTAATCACCACCATCTTAACTCGTGATAATAATTGGTTTGCATACCTGTCAGGAGACACGCCCAAGTGTTTGTTGAGCAGTCCACAAAGCAGTTTAGAGTACTGCTTGTTTTGAGCAGCGCCAATCTTTCCAATGCTGTGGAGGGAGCAGAGTGCACACGGGTCTCCCTTTGCTCCAAACATCATCATTTGATCTGGGTTGATTTGCACAGCAATGTACTGATGCATGAGAAAACAGACAGACAAAAAAAAGTGGATCATTTAATTGGGATCACACAAAGTCATGCATTTGTATCAAAAACATGCTACAAAGCACAATAAAATTAAACTTCAGCAGTGAAAATGTTGTCACTAGCATAGTTCACTGTACAAAATGAAAGTTGGGATTTTCAAGAATGGAGGGCTTTTTTTTTGTTCCCCTATGAAACTTAAAATCCATGCAAACAATCCCAAAACATGTGATTGTATTAATTAGTTTTCTTGAGATAAAATGTAACTAAAGTTGTAGTGCCTTTTTTTTTCTTCCTCACATTGCTCTCTTTTAATAACCAACTTTCACATTTCAAATGTATTCATAAACTAAGCTTTGTATCAACTGTTTTAAAATTGTATTTATTTATTAATGATTGATTATACCATTGATATTTTTGACAGTTTTGACCCAAACCATTCAGTGATTTATAGACCAGTAGCAGAATTTTGAAATCTATCCTACAGCTGACTGGGAGCCAGTGTAAAAGCCTTAAGGTCTCAAGTGATATGTTCTGATCTCTTTGTTTTGGTCAGAACTTGAGCTGCAGTGTTCTGGATGAGCTGCAATTATCTGATGTTCTTTTGAGAGAGTCCAGTCAGAAGACCGTTACGGTAATCGAGTCTGCTGGAAATAAAAGCATGGATAAGCTTTTCTTGGTCTGCCTTGGAGCATGCAGTCCTTCGGTCTGGATATGTTTTTCAGATGATAAAAGATTTTGAACTTGGTCTTTGGTTTCTAAAGACAGTGACTTTCTTTACTAAAACAATGACCTCCGTTTTGTAGCGTTGTGTTTCGGCTGTATTAAATGAAAAAGCAGGCAAGGCGAGCTGCCAAAAGTTAAGCACGCGAAATTGGCACCTGCAGCGACGTCATCTGAAGGTGCTTTTCTATTGGCTGCTGCTAGATGAAATCACTTCTGTGCAACACACTGTCAAATGACCTTATTCCTGTTAATATTGAAATGAATACAGTATACTTAAATCACATTTGAAATCAACCCCAAATGCTCATGATTCAATGAATTACCAAAGACGAAAACTAAGGACATTTGGGAAAATTGGGAGTGAACCAGATTCTGCAAAGCAAGTTCCGCAGGCATTTAATTATTGTACGTGTTAAAGATATCTACTAATATTTGTGGATGAGAAACAAGACAGAAAAGCTCCAGGATGAACAGGCATCGCACGAGCATGTAGTGTAAATAAGCATGAGGGTGTCGTCTGTCGTTGTCATACTTGCGCAGGCTTGCCCATAGCTTTGGCCAGCTCTTCGGTCGCTTCTGTTAGCAGAGCCGTCGGCACGCTGCCTCTAGCAACGTTTGTGTTCACTACAAACATCGGCATGGTTTCCACTTAAATAATTTTACGGTTCTTTCAAAAGACAAAACAGAACTCTGACTGGCAGGACAATCAGCTCCGGAAGAAGAATGCGAGGCAGCCATAGACGTATGTACATAGATGATAAATTGAGTATGTTGCCCGTTGCCGCAATACGTCAGTGCGTCGGCCATATTTAATGTGGCAGATCTGCCCGTAATCTCACGTTTAAATTGAACCCATTCACACACAAACTACTTGCAATTTCATATTGAGGAAATAGCTATGTTAGTTGTTGTTTTTATTGATTGTTATATATGTTTGTTTACACAGTGAACCCAATCACATTTCCAAATAAGCTATCCTGCATTACTGTTTATGTTTGTGCTCACTGCTCAGGCTAAAGCTATGTGCAATGAAAAAGTATCACTTTGGCACCATCTTCAGCATTTTGGAGCCAAGGACACCTGTGGAAGTAAGGAGAGGAGCTTCATTTATTCATGTTATAGCCTGGCTTGTCTAATATGAAAAAAAAAAGTGCTTTGCTGTCATGTCATCTAGTGGCATCTATAGGCAATTGCAGTTTGCAGATAACAATGTGTGTGTAATAACAAGATCGTGAAATGTGGAGCTATCAAGGACATTTTGATTTAAGGGTGAAGTCTATTCATTTTTGTTGCCAGTGGTTTAGACATTAATGGCTGTGTGTTATTTTAAGGCAACAGTAAATTGGCACATTCTCACTGACTATTACAGTCAAGTGTCATTTATCTAGTATTTTCCCAAGGGAAATATATCTTTAAAAATGTGATAGGTGTACAAATAGCTATATAGTTTGTTTGATTATATTTTTGACAAAGTGCACAAATAATGTTCACAACATTATGTGAAAGTGACCAAACACAATTAATAAATTAATTGTTTATTTGATAATTTTACTCCCATGAGCTCCGAGTTTGAGTGTAAAACGTTTGGTACATCTCCAAGCAGTAGATTAATTTGTCACATCTAATATGGTGGCGACGTCGAAGTACGATTAAGCCCCAAAGGCGACAACTTATAACGGCTTAACAAAAAAAAATAATAATAATAATCGGCCGGCAATTTTAATACATAGAATCACGAGCATGACCTTAATATATGTACATTTTTGGAATAAAACAAGGCTTTGGAGCTCAAATCGACAGGAGCGATATTCCCAATCAATGTTTTTGCGTGCTCTTTGCACGACTGCTCTTGTCTGTTTGGCAATGACGTTACTGAGCACGCGCAGTGTCCCCAAGCATCTTTCAACAGCGTTGAGGGAGACGAGGGAAGAAACAGTCGCGGTGGGAAGAAGCGCAGAAGTTAGATGGCGCTTTTCTTTGTCGCCGTCTTCCTTTGCTTTCGAATTAGACTCGTCCTGCATCGAAAACGTTGAACGCCCTTTCTGCGAATTTCACGCATTCGCTACAGACATCTAAACACGGTGCGTATTTGAAGGCAAATTAGCCTGCTGGCTAATTTGACCACCGCGTAACGTTACGCGGTGGTTGCAGCTCCTCTCTGCATTGATTCCATTTCCACTCGAATACTTGAGGCTAGAATGCTCCGTTTTGATATATCCTGGACATTTTGGTTAATGAACGGACTAACGGTTCGGTTGATCACGCGTCATGAGTATTGCATTTGTGATACCGTAGCAATAGATAAACCACATTTGTGGTTGTAACAGTAACAGAATATAATAAATACTCCTGATACTATTGATAGAACAGCAATCATGTTTCACGATTCACAATTATCTATTAACCCTTTTTTCATAACCTATCCAGTTTCCATTAGTAGCTGAAGATTCATATTTTTTTGTCTTGCTGAGATGCCACCAGATAAGTTTTTTTCACCTCAAATGTTGCAGTTTAACATAAATTTTTTTTAACGATGTCCTTATTCGGTGAACATTTTAACAACTTTTTAACTCACTAAACACTTTAAAGTCTTTTGTGTATTCACTACCAAAACTTAATCAAATAAAACCAGTCAAACCAGATAACAACAATAATGTAAACAAATCTATGGCTTTATCATTTCATGTTTCATGAAACTATGATATATAAACATGTAGTCTGCACTTCTTAAACACTAAACTGAGCTCACTACGTTAATCAATAAAATACATACACATACAAATAAATCCTACCTAATAGATATAAAGCTTTTTTTTCTCCTTTCAAATTTGAGTAATTGTTCAGCTCTACTCAATTCGGTTTTAGGCTCACAACACACACACACACACACGCCACAACATTCGTTAATCAAAGTACCACTGTATGAAACACTTTTAGGTCAGGTACTTTTGTGTTTTTGCCAATAGCTACATGGCTCTGTCTGTGATAACTGCATTTAACGCTACCATGGTTACAAACGTGTCATCGTGTCCAGCTTCCGCACCCATCCCCGCGACGATGGAGGAATCGGTGACCACGTTCGAGACGCATTTGACAGCCGTCATGGACGGCCTCATCCGGGCGTCCGTGTGCGAGATCACCAAACTGTTCCAGGAGACGGTGGCCGACTACCTGGTGGAGCTTTCCCTCAACCGGAAGGAGAACGACGCTCTCAAGTTGCGTCTGAGGCTCACCGAGAACAAGCTGAGGACGGAGCGCATGTACGGCGCCGGCTGGGCCGCCGGCCGCCGCAACGGCGGACCCGCAGCCGAGGAGGGAGGACGGCACAAACGCAAAGTTGAGACGCAGCGTAAGTGGAAGTGAGGCTTTGGCAGTGGGTTTCATTTTGTGATTACAGCAGTGCGATTATTACCGTTTACATTTGAGAAGCGGGGATGTTGCTTCATAAGAAGGCTTATAGCAAGACACACTTGTTTTGTTGCAAACCATCTGGCAAGAGCTCATCACGCCCTCCCTCCTCTTCATCCTCCTCTTCCTTCATCCTCCGCCTCTTGCTCCCTCTGCCCGCAATAGTCCCCCCTTTTGCTGTGTGTGTGTGTGTTTGACAATCTCCCCCCCTCCTACTATCCTCTACCTCCCCCTTTTCTCTCCCCTTACGTGCTTTGACACTCTTTTCTTCTCCTCCCTCCTCTTTCTCTCTTCCCTCCCTCCTCCTCTTCTTTATCCTCCGCCTCCTCCCGTCCTCTCCTCTGTGCTTTGACACACTATTCCACCCTCCTCCTCCTCTTCCTTCCCCTCCACCTCCTTTCTCTCCTCTGCTTTGACACAGTCTTCCTCACTCCTCCTTCCTCTGTCTCCTACCTCCCCCCCCTTCCTCTCTCTGAGCTTTGAAGCTCTCCCTTCTTCCCTCCCATCATGGCTCCTCTCCCTCCCCCCACCTCCTTCACTGCCCTGCCCCCTCTCTCCTACTCCCTTCCTGCCCGCCCCCGCCTCCTCCTGTGCGCTTCGCTTCCTCGTCACGTCGCTTGCGCACTCCTCTTCCTCTCCTTGGCCACCACCGCAATTAAGTGCTCTCTCCCCACTTCTCCCCTTCACGCACTTTTCCGCCCTTCCCTCCCTTGCTCCACTCACTCGTGTCACTCCAATCCTCTCATTTCCCTCCTTCAGTCTCACACCACACCTTTTTTTCTCTCCTTCATCCGTCGCTCCTGGCGCGCCAGGCATCTCCTCCCACTCGCTCTCCCTCGATCCTGTCCTCACGTCTGCTTTACTCCTCAACAGGCAAGTCAAAGAAGGGCCCTGCAGCAGCCTATCGCAGAGGCTGGCCTGGAGGCATGTGGGAGGAAGGCGGAGGAGGAGGAGGAGGAGCAGCAGCAGCAGCAGCGGTGATGGCACCAGGGCAAGGAGGGAAAGATTCCAGGCAGATGTACCTCGTCCAGCTCCCCAGGGGTGAAGAGGATGAGGAGGGCATGGTGCAAGATGAGGAAGGGGAGGGCAGCCTCAGCGGGGAGGGGGAGGAGACGACCAGCATCAAAGAGGAGGTGAGGGATGAGGAGGAAGAGAAGAAGCGCAATAGCAACGCTGCTTCTCAACTTCACGCAGAATCAAATGCAACAAGAGAGTTTTGTTTGTGGTCGGATCAGTGCGGCTGCGTAAACAAATGGAGGACCCGCGATTTCATATCGGAATGGGAGCTCTCCACTAAATAACAGCACTGAGCGTCGATGTCCAAATAAAAATCCCACGCAGCGGCGCATACGTGCAGAAGCGTTCCGAGCATAATAGTATGCCACCTGTCTTACAATAGAGCCATTTCCAAATATCCTTTCCTGAAGATAGCTGCACAATTGAACAATTAAGTAATTGCAGACCATCTGCAACAACATTGGCGGCAACTCCAAATGACCCACAACGCACTTGGAAAAATAGTGAACATTGACGGGAACTAATAACGGTTATCTTGCATTAAATTTGACACACACTTCTCCAGCCTTCTGCTGAAATGAATTATCGCTGTCCGACAAGTATTTTATACTTCACCTTCACACCAGATCTCGGTGTTTCATTGACAAGCGCTATCGACAATAGATGAACAAATTCGACATGATTCCATTTGATGACGTGGCTTGGAAAATTGTGGCCTGAGAAATCTTATGTGCTTCAATATGTAGTTTCCTCAGAACGAGGGATATCAGCCGGCTTCTCTCAGGCTGATCAAAGAAGCTCTGAAGATGGAGCGGCCAAACCACAACTTCTGTGATACTTCCAGAGCCCCGAGTGAAGGTAACTAACGGGATCAAATACACGGGCCAGCCACAGCATTTATGTCTACTTGTGTCATATAATCATTTGTGGTACAAGAAGTGTATCCACAAATTTAGGCATATTGAGTGAAATTTCAGGATCAACCAAAAATTGGGCCGATAATAGACACATTTAAAACTGTTAACTTCAGGGAACTCTTCATTTAAAGTTTCAGTAAACATTAGCGATGGTACTGACTCGGGGAAACTCTCCGCACCTATTTGTTGGTTTGAAATGAAAACTAAGATAAGTTCATATTTAACAGTATTCAAAGTTTATTTACTGTATAACAGTGATGTGGAACTTTGGCCCTCAAGAGCCACTGCCCCGCCTGTTTTCCACGTCTCCCTCCACCAACACACCTGCTTTGATGAACAGGATCCTTATCAGGTTTCTCCAGAGCTTGTTGATGAGCTGATCATTAGAGTCAGCTGTGTTGGAGGAGGGAGACATCGAAAGCGGGCAGGACAGAGGCTTTTTCGAGAACTAGCGTTCCCTACCCTTGCTTTAAGACATTTCAACAAAGAATTGGAGCTTGTATTTTTTTTTAAATTTAGACACCATTTTTCTTTTAGTGAAAGTGAATATCATTTCCAAAATGTAATTATCTTGACTACTAATAATCTGTATCAGCCCTGAAAAAAACGTCAAAATCTCAAAATCTGTTGGTGGTTTCTCTTCACATTCATCTCCGTTTCCCTCTCAGGAGACCCAGCAAATCGTCCCTTGAGTCTGACCTCCGCCAAGAAAGAGGACGACGACTGGGACGCGGGCACAGTGGAGCAATCGGAGGGCGGTATGACCGCAGACGAGCTGAGGGGTTTGGAGTCGGCGCTGAGGGCCGAAAGAGGCCGCGAGCAGGCCGCTATGACGGCCTCCCAGCCCGAGGGCCCGGCGACGGAGGTGGCCTTGCCTCCCAAGTACATCGGACTGGACGGCATGGAGCAGGACGGAGACGCCGAGCCACAGCCGCCCACGCTGCAGCGAGAGGACCAGTTAGGCCGAGGCCGGGCGAAAGAGCGCGCGAAGGGCCGCGTGAGGCCGGCGGGGTTCGGGACAGGCAGGTTAAGGAAGACGACGAGAGAGAGTGACTCGGCTCTGAGTGGCGAGGATGGAGCGGAGCACGGGGAGTCTGAGCACGTGCGCCCGTCTGCCGCGGGAAGCGCGGGGGAGAGCGCAGGCGAGGAGGACGCCGCCCCCGATCTGCTCCACTTCTGCCCTCAGTGTGGAGGCGGCTTCACAACAGAAGCTGAGATGGAGGAGCATCCCTGCCCCCTAGGTGGCGCCCATTTACAGAACAGTGGCGGCGAGGAGAACGTTTTCCCTTGCGCCCACTGCGGGAATACTTTCAGCCACGCGTGGGCGCTCAAGAACCACGAGTGCGCCTGCGCTGCCGAGAGGCCGCACTGCTGTGAGATTTGCGGCAAGCGCTTCACGCACTCGCGTTCTTTAGAGCGCCACCATCTGGTGCACACGGGCGAGAGGCCGCACCAGTGCCCGTTATGCGGCCGCAGCTTCAGCCGCCTCGGGAACCTGGAGCGCCACCAGAGGATCCACACGGGCGAACGTCCTTACGGGTGCGAGGCGTGCGGGAAGCGATTCAGTCGAGTGGAGTACTTAAAGAGACACCAGCTGATTCACAACGGCGAGAAGGCCTCAATGCAGTGCTCTGCCTGCGGGGGGAACTTCCGCGATGTGGAGCAGCTGAAAAGCCACCAGTGTTTTTGAAAAAGTTGCAGATTTTCAACTGACCGTGGTAGAATTTAGACGGCTAACGTGTTTTTCTCAGTGGCTTGCAGTTCAACTTACATGACTAAAAGGAACCTATGTGGCTATAAGCTAGACGGCACGCTGTCATTTTAACTGAAGCTATTCATATTTGTATAAAGCCTGTACTTATTTATAAAGAAAAAAAAATGTAAATTTTTATGTTTGTATTGACACTTAACTCCTTTGGAAAAGGACAACATTTTTCCCCACTAAAGGAATGGCTGTATTTTGTATATTTGTCTATGGTCTGCATTGAGAAATAAACATATCAGTCCATCAGAAGAGAACACTTCTCATGTAAAATCTTTCACACTAGGGATGAGTGAATGACGATACCTGGCCTTATATAGTATATAATTTTTTTTAACAATAATATGTTATATGTGACCTCGCTAGTCTAAACATAACATTCTGATTAATATTACATTATTGAAATATGAGTTATCAGCAAAATCCAGCCGTTTTTATCCATCTCAGGATGCTGCCTTTTAGCCTCTTGTGAAGATGACATCACAGTTACTCAGGCAACGACCAATCACAGCTCACCTGTTTTCTGAAGCGGAGCTGTGATTGGTTGTTACCCGAGCAACTGTGATGTCATTTTCACTCGACAAAATGGCCGCCTTCTAAAATTGATAGAAACGGATGGATTTTGTTGCTTAACTCATATTTCACTAACTCAATATTAACAAAAATACCGTATTTAGACTAGTCGGACTGCATAGGACATATGTGTGTAGTTTATTGAGCATATAAATGAAATACAAATCATAAAATAATTATTATTGTCAATATTTTTTTTCCTTCCCGACTACTCAAGAGTTGAGAACTCATACTGGTATCAGTCTGAAAATCGAACATCCCTACTGTACAGTGTACACAGGATGAATGGTTAAACATTTTAAACTTGACACTAGGGGGCGCTTAGCTCACAGTTGCCATTAAAAATGAATGAAAACAAAACCAGGGAGAAATCCTGAGAACTTGGTTTGTTGCAGTTTATTATCAAATCAACACAGATTAACAATTGTACCATTCAGTGGCGTTACATTCAATAAACATTTGGATAATAAGCAATTCAGAACAAAATGATTATGTTGACCACATAACTAGCCATTTGCCGTTAGCATAGAGCTACTGACACTGGCCCTCAAACAAACTGATGGGCATGGCCAACCTTTGTGCCAGGATGCCCTCCAGGGCGTCCAGAGGCATCTTCCTCACATCGTAGCCCAGGAACAAGCTTTTCGCTTTGGGGTTCACTGGAACGATCTCCTCGCTACTGTTGCGGTCGTTTCTGCCCACAGCGGCGTACGTTGGAAACATTGGCTGCACATCCCGAGGAAGCTTGGCCTTATACGACGGGCAGCAGTAGGCGGACCACATGTACTCGGGGACAGACACCCTGTTCTTGATCCAATGAGTGCCACTTGCATAAGGCATGGCCCCTGTGATCACATACATGGGACCCTTGCAGAAGGCCTTGAACTTCTTCAGCACTCCATTTTCCAGAGAATTCCAGGGGCCTGAGTTGGAGCCCGCCTGCTGAGGGACAATATTGGTCAGGGTGAAGGTGGCCACGCGGTCTTGTTGTGTCCTCTGGTGCATGCTGGGATTGAGATGGCCCCTGGTGTAGTTGGAATTCCTGTAATCTGCAAGCACTGCTTGACTTTCTATCACGTTCTGATCCACTGGTGTGTCGAATGGTTTCATTTCAGGGCTGGCGCCGGAGAAAGACAACTGAATAACAGATAACAATGCAATTTATTTTAGACATATGGGAAAGAAAAAAAATAATTCTGATATTTTAGTCAGTACATAATAGGGGTGTGAATTGCCTAGTACCTGGCGATTCGATTCGTATCACGATTCATAGCTCACGATTCAATTTGATTAATCCCGGTACACATCTATAAATTGATTATTGCAATTTTTTTAAACTCAAATTTGGAAAATACTAATCAGTAAACTTGTACATGAACGCTGTAAGAATTGCATGAACATTTATTTATCTGAAAATTCAGGCTTATTATTATTTGCCAGGTTGCAATCTGTTTCATGTTTGAACAGCACTGAAATAAAATATTACGGCTTAATGTTCCATTAATATAACATTCTTCCATGCTTAATGTGTAAATCCTAACCCTAAGTAAGACATTTTGTTGAATATTCCCATTAAAAAAATGGATGTTTAAAAATCGATTCGGCCGCATATCGAATCGATTCGAGAATTGTGCGCTGTAATATCGCGATATATTGCCGAATCGATTTTTTCTTACACCCCTGGTATATAAACTCAATGACTTATTACAGTACATTTTGTATAGAAAGAGCTTTTACTGTGGTGATGCATATACAACAAATTGGGTTTTCCTTCTGATGTAGCTGTAAAGTTATAATGTGCCAAACTGATAATACAGACATGCATTTCTAATATTATAATAAACAAATGCTCTCATCACATATTACATTATTATATTTATGAATCTAATATGGCTTAACTCCAAATGACATACTGTACACATTAGTGTGTAGACATTTCTCTTACCTGTGGCTCGTACATCCAGGTGGAATTGGGTCGTTTTCCTTTTGCAGAGCCGATTAAATATGCAGAGTACAAAGGTATGCGACGCTGACGGTGGTACATGCCGGCAAAGCGGTACTGGTTTTCAAAGCGCTGGCATATAGGCTGGTATCCCGCTGCATTTACACCCTTCGGTGGGGTTCTCTTATAGAAGAAATCCAAGCATTTGGAGAAGTCCTGGTGGATCTCTCCGAGGACGAGACAGTCGAACCAGCTAAAGAGCAGAAAGAGAGCTCCAATGGAGGAATACATTTTGTACGAATGAGGCATTCTGCAGAATGTCTGCTGGAGAGAGACACTTGAATGTCCTTCGGTTTTCATTTATATACAGACAGAAGGAACCCAGCAAACTTCCCCTCTTGACCACCAGTCAGCATCTTCTGGGAACTATTTTGTAGAATCAGAAAAATTTGTCAATGCGTATTACAAACGTCACAGGGTAAATTCTGCCCAAGACATTTTCAGAATCCATACATAACACTATAAGATTTTAAATAAATGTCCTTGGTCGTCTATGAAATTGAAAAAAAGAAAATAGTGGTTAACAATTTTCTAAAATATTGCAATGAGGGCTGGAAGAAAATCTATTTTTTTCTTGTTTCCATGCCTAAGTTATAATGAGCTGAATAATGCAGCCTTAGACGCATGTTCTGGCCCAATTCCGATGATATGCTTTTATCCCAATTTTTGACTGTCTATTTCCAAATACAGATGCTCAAATTAAGTCCTTCACTGCCATTGACGGCTTTAAACGTCAAAAATTCATTTGAACTATTTCTATTAGTTTAACCTTTCCCCCCCCCCACACACTTTTGTTAACAAGAGTATGAAAACCGATTAATTACAATAATTTTTTAAAATCTTAATTAATAATCTTTTCTTTTCTTTTAAATTCATTCACTGCCATTGACGGCAATAAACGTGAAAAATTTGTTTTAACTATTTCTATTAGTTTAAAATTGTTTCCACTTTTGTTAAGAGTATGAAAACCTATATTTTTTTATATTGTACATTTAGAAGAGATCAAATTTGTGATTAATCGTGAGTTAATTAGTGAAGTTGTGCGATTAAATACAATTAAAAAATGTAATCGCCTGACACCCCAAATTTTTAGTAATCTTTTTTTTTTATTATATATATATATGAATTTATGGCAGGGAATGAGTTAAAAGTGTCAACACTAGCAGTGACAGCATGGATGTAAATAATAATACAAATACTACAGTTGTGCTCACCACTACTACTACTAGGAATATGTAAACCTATGAGCACAACTGATTTGTAAGATGCCCGATTCCAAACTAAAGATAGCCTGTTTAATTGCACGAGTTTGTTTCTACTTGCGATGCCACGACACATATTCAAATTGTGCCACTTGAGAATAAACATTTTGAACCAGCACTTGAATTGTGACTCAATTCCACATCATCGGCAGAATTAACAATCACACCCCGAGTCCCGTATGTCTGGCTAAGGCTGCATGATGCCACCGTCACATTCATGAGAGATTTTTTTTATTGTCCCATCTTGTTTTCATTCTGACTCTCCATCTTATATTTAGTCATCGAAACTTCCCTTGTCGTGGGAACAAGACAGCATTTTCCTAAACATGCTGGAACACAGTCTGTTTCCTGTTCTGTTATTTGTGGGGAAGTCCTCGCTTTCAGACACTTTTTTTTCCCCTACTCAATTTCTGTATGTAAAGGTCATAGGGCAACCATGTGGGACATCACAGCCCAAGCAATAGGACGGGCATGCCCCTGATGTGTCACATGAGTAGAACGCGTCATGAGTCATGTGTTGGTGTCAACATACTTCTAAAGTGAAGTCACGTTTGACTGCTTTTACATCTCCGATGGAATTTTTCTTTTGAGTGTTTCATGCTGGTTTTTTTTTTTCTTTCACAGCATCTGAACGAATGAATAAATGTGTTTCAGTATATTGAAGTTATTGATTACAAAGCTACTTACTGGTAGTGAAGAAAGCAAGACCTTACAAATACAAATAAAATATGTGACTTTTATAATACTTGCCTGTAGGGTTTGACAGTTTATGGTCTATATCTAAAGAGCATTCTGGGTATGGAAATAAATCATGAAAAAAAAAGAAGTCTGTAGAACCTGTTATGATAATTTGGCATTTCCTGGTGATTATGTAAGGCAGGAAGAACAGAGCTTTATCATTTGTTACAGTCTGAAGTAAAACCTGCTGAATAAGATATTTTGACAGCCAAGTGTCAGTAAGTCATGCTTCATATGTCTGAGTCTGAGTTTTTGTTTTTAATTCTCCTCCTCTCCTTCTCTGCATATGAAGTCAGGATTTCCTGAAGAGGTTTTGGTAAACGTAAGTTGCACTTGACGTCTTTGTGTCTACTGTGCTGCTGTTGATGACAAATAATGAGCAAATTTTATAATGTGACAAAACATTATTTAAAAAAAAAACACATCCACGATTCCATTAACTCAGCTGCATGGGCACAAATCACTCCTTTCTTTGTCTTATAATTAGTGTTGCTTTATTGCACCGTTTGATGACAGTTTGTTTAAGTGACTGTTTTTGCATCCTTGGATAAAATAATCATGTCATTACAGTATCATCACTGTTTTGTTGTTGTTGTTGTTTTTACTGTTCAGTAATCAATTTGAACATGAAATACAGTATATTTATGTACATACTGTTATTGAAAATGATTTGTAGATCATTGTATTCTGTTTTTATTTGTATTTAATCCACCTCCCAACTTCATTGGAATTGGCATTTGCGCTTTATTGTAATATAACAATTGTGTATTTAATGGCATTTTAAATATTTTATTATAATTACCCAATTGTTTGAGATACTTTACATTAATAGGGAAAAATATACATTAATAAGAGAAGGGGGGAGGGCCTTTTTTTTATATGAAAATGCTTGGTGCGTTTTAATAATTTGCCCACCACTACTTTAATGGCCAAAGAAAAGTGGCCTTATTTTGTGAGCTTACTTGCACACTGCCTCGAAAGTCATTACTGTACTGTTGTACTGTAAATATCTGCCGCTAGTGGTTGCTTGTGACTGTGAGGCATCGAGCAGTCACCGTGCTTGTTGCTGCACGTCTTCCTGAGTAGGGTTGGTTTAGAGACGAGAGCTCAGACCACGCCTTTTCTTTCCGCTCGTCCTGTTGTCAACTCTTGCGCAGACTAGTCTAGCAGTCATGCTAGTGTTGCGTTAAAGGACAAGTCGAGTCGGTTCTTGTCCCCGCACGACGACTATGTGCACACAGGAAGACAATTATGGCGGAGGCCGGCGCACTTGAGGAGCTCCAGTCGGAACTCACCTGCCCGGTGTGTCTGGAGATCTTCCGCGATCCTGTCATCCTCGAGTGCGGGCACCACTTCTGCCAGGTTTGCATCGTTCAATGCTGGGAGGCCAAGTCGGACGAGCAGTCCACTTGCCCCAAGTGCCGCAAAACTTGCGCGCGCAAACTGCGACCCAACTCGCTCCTGTGTAACGTGGTGGACAGCGTGCGTCGAGCACAGGCCATGGACACTGCCGCCGGGGGTGGGGCGGGAGCGCCGCCGCCGCCGCCGCCCGCCTGGGACCCGGATTTTCCGCTGGAGTTGCTGGAGGAGAGGGAGCCTGGGTCCAGCATGAGCAGCGTCGCCTCGTCCGTCGGGCACTGGCCGCGCCTGTGCGGAATGGACATGTGCGAGGAACATGAGGAGAAACTCAAACTTTACTGCGAGGACGACCAGCTGCCTATATGTCTGGTTTGTGGCATGTCCCGAGACCACAAGACGCACAACGTCATCCCCATTAACGAGGCCTTTGAGAACTATAAGGTATCTATCCGTGTAATGTATAAAAAAGAAAAAGAAAAACACGAATTAAAGATCTTTAATAATGTGTTGTACTTAAGTTTAATACAACTGAACGAACTATAGGGAGACAGGGGCTAGTTGTATCACTTTTTATACTCCTATATATTCAATCAATCAATACATCATATGTAAACAAAATGTATACCAGATGAAAGACCAAAGTCTTGGGTATATATTTTTTGTATTCATGTAATTTTCATACTTTGTGTTAGTGCAGAGTTATACGCCATCAAATAGAGGGAGTGAACATGTGACATGTTGGCTCGCCAATGGGTAAGTTGTCACATTATATGGGGTAAGATGTCACAATGGATTTTGCAGCTAATAAAACAAGGACAAAATTGTCATTGTTCTCCTGTTTTTTTGTGTTTTTTATTACAGCCAGATAAATTGTTTATCATTGATCTTGAAAATGTACCATAGTCATTGAGCAAACTTTTAACAAAAATATTATGAAATAGATTAAAGTCCTTAGGAACTGCTGGCTTTTAGGTAATAGCTCTCAGCCTCAAATGTCTGTTTTGCTTCCCTTAAACTGTACATTTGAGATTAAATTGAATTAAAAATAATAATAAAGCATTTCGGTTAATGGATGGATGTTTCATCATGAAACTTAAACCAGTCCTGACATGTGGCCATACTGCAGTTCCAACAACTGGAAAATACATTTTTAAACAATGAAACAAAACCTGGCAAACTAATTTCCTCACTCTTCAGACTTATCTGATTCTGAAGAACAATTCTGGCATAGGTAAACTGTGTTGCCACTGCCAGAGGTGCATTTTTCTTTGGCCAATTCTTTGCATATGTGACAACTAACCCCAAAATGACTGAGACAAGTTGCCCCAAACTACCACGTTGGCTAATACTTGCTCTAGTTTAAAGTTAGTTTAAAACAGTGGCTGAGGCATGACAAGATGCTTGAATCACTCTTCTAACGAGTCCACATGATTTGCTGCTAGAATTTGTCTATGTACGACGCCTGTTTTAAAATATATGAAGTTGAGAAATTTTTACTTTGGGTTGTGCAAAATAGATAACTGGCACTCATGTCGGCTCACAATGTGCTATTCTCTTCTCAGACAGTACACAACCCCTGACGAAGAAAACTAGTATTCCACTTTTTCGTTGCGCTCTCTGGTGGAGAAGAAAATTACAATGTGAGAACTTACCCATGATACAACTAGCCCCGGTCTCCCTACTTAAAACGACTGCATTTGAAAAGTAAAAAGTACTGTATATTAAAAGTAAAAATGTACTGTACTGGATCAAAACAAATGTTAAACAGATGTATGCATATCTACAAGTTTCATTCTAATATGTATTTAAAAAAAGTGATTCTTTCACGTGCCACTATTGGGAGGTCACGTGCCACGAGTGTCAACGGTGGTCCATTGTCAATTTTAAGAGTCAGTAGAAAAATCCTATTTTTTGAACGAAAAACACTTCTTTTTTTAACACACTACAATAGCTAGACTATCATTACTTATTAGTTTTTTTTGTTTTGTTTTTTACTGTATTTAATTTCAGTTTTCTTTTTTAATGCTGTTATCGTCATTGGGGGGAAAACAGTGCTTTTTTAAAATTTCATTTTTTATAAAGAAGTCATTTCCAAATGACCCCAAACTTTAGATCAGTAGGGTACATAGTACATATTATTATTGCTGTCAGCCAGGATCCTTGCATCTCCAAAATAATTTCTTTCCATCTTGCGAGAAGTGCCAAACATCATATTGCTTAAGTTAGAATGACACCTTATACTGCTCTCATATATCCATGCCAGCAAAACATCAACACAACACCTGCACCCCAAAATCAAGCTCTGTGAAGTGAACACAATATAGCCGATCAAAGAAGCACTCTGACTGACAAACAAGGCCTTACCTTTGTGGCTGATGCACTTAACAGAGCTATCCACTTTTAACATAAACAGGCTTACACAAATGTGTGTAACTAAACTATCATTATTTGTCTAAAGAAAAAACATGAGGGAATAGACCGTTTTCTGACACTTCTCACACAGTTCAAACATGCAACAGCATGAATAGATTTGTTCTCAAGCTAGAGTATTTCCAAATCTTTGAATTGGTTAATATATAAAAAAATAACAGACCACGTGGCGACAGACCAAATGTATTGTGTTGTGAAAAAATGTGACTTTGACCATATTTGGACATACGGAGTTTCAGACAGACATCGATAATATATGCATACACCCATATATATAATTGCAGTATGTACATACACATACAGTATTTCCATGCGTGCATTCACACACATATAGTATTATACAAACCTCTCTCATTTAGTGGCACTACAAAGCGTGTCCAAACCTTTGAATGGCAGTGTATTCCTCACTACATACAAATGAGCAAAATATAACTAAAAAATACATTAAAAAAAATATTCAATGGGTGTGCCATATTCTTAACTGATTGAAAACCTGTCCTACTTTGTAATTCTATTCACATGTCACTTTTGGCATGAACAAACTGGATTTTCATAAACCGCGGCATGGTTTGAATTATTTTCAAAAAGCAGATGAGCCAGTTTGCAACCTCCAGCCACTTTAGTGTCTTGCAGGAATTCAGCAAACCAGTGTGAGGTCTTGCAACTCTTCCTATTGGACGCCTCTGATAAAAACGGACTTTTTTTCTTTCTTTCTTTTTTTTAAACTGGAGCTGAATTGGCAGTTTTGTTCGAGTTTCTGGGTTGGACTTGTGTCATATGAATGCCATTACGGATGAGTGTTGTTGAAGGAGAAAAAGTGGGGGCTTTAATCCAGTTGATTTCTGCAGTGTTTTGAATGTGGTTCTTTCTTCCTACAGGATAAACTGTCCGTGGCTCTGGAGAGAGTTCAGCAGCAGTCAGAAGACGCCTCACTTTTCCAAAAAAACACAAATGAAAAAATCCTTCTCATTAAGGTAGGGGTTGTTGTTTTTTGGATGGTGACACAAATCTCACTCCCTATAAAACAGGAATAAGCTACATCAAACCTAACCTGCCTTAATCAAACTCACAAATGAACATCTGGCTACTCATTGCAACATTACAGAACACCTCCCAATTACGTAACATAACACAGTGACATTTTGATTAAGAACGCCTTTGTAAAATGCAAATGGAGACTCAGACATGGCACACTGGAGGTGGGACATGAACACGTCAAGTCATGTTTGTCTTTCGCGCACACACACAGAAGCCGAACGGACATATTTCGAAGTGCATGCCAGACTGACTTCAGTTAGGCTGGGCTGCTTCAAAATAGAGCTGTGTGTGTTAAACAGAGATATGAAAGGTAAGTAGCACATTGACTGTTTGGAAACTACCAGATAAGTCCACATACACTATCTTTGCTCAAAGCTACAACACTTGCAAAATAATATTTAAAATTGCCTTATGCTTGCTTAACCCTATATGTTGGGCCCCTCCGCTGTTTGACCCAGTTTTAATGCATAGGCACCCATTTTCACTTCTATTTCTGTCTGTGTGAAAGGATGTGAGTATATAACTTGAAGGGGAAGTTTGCCAACTCTCCTCTTCCTGTCTCTGTGTTTCTTTTTGTGTGTTTTGTGTCGGATTTAGTGTCATGCTTTCTCCAAAAGTATACCGTTTTGTGTTTAAAAGCACTGGTATAAGGAATTATAGAGCAACTTCTCAAATTGTGATTCCTAACCACTCTGCCAATTATCCAATTTCATGTGATTGCTCCCAAAAAAATACATTTTGCCCACTCAAATAATATATCATTGTTTGACTACACATACAATTCTGTAGAGTAAATTTGACTCTATTTATAGTGGGACCAAAATAAAATCAGTTTTAGAGTAGGCTAATATTTACACTTGGCAGAAAGTAAAATAAAGAATACAAATAAATAAATAAATAAAAGTCACTCAACGCTTGAGGAACAAACTCACAACCTTCAGCTTGGGAGACTGTCACGCTACCACCTGAGCGTTGCCGCGCCTACTGTTTGCTTATATCCAAGAAGAGACAAAACACATTGTTTTTGGTCTTGGAGTTGCGAAGATTCCAGCAGATAACATGAGCGATATACTAACACAACAGGAGCTGCGTGGCTCAGGGAGTAGATCGGCTGTCTCCCAACCTGAAGTTGTGGGCTTGTTACTTAACCCTTGAGTGACATTTTTATTTATTTATTTATTTACTTTTTATTCTACTCCCTTCCAGGTGTAGATTTGACCAAATAGACTCAGTTTAGAGTAAAAAATGTACTCTAGAACAATTGAATGCTCCTCCATTAGATGTCAGACAGTACAATAAACCTGTCGCCATTCATACTACCAAATAAGTGATGGCTTCCTGAGAGTACCAGTTCTGTGTTCAAATAAACCGGCCCAGATTTCACAATGGTTAAATCATTTTGAGAATAAATTGAGTCAAGATGATCATGTTCACAGTATAAATACATTATCAAAAAAAAATTTTTGGTGGTGTTCCATGAGTTTTCTTGAAAATGAAATGAAATGCTGCTCACATGACACAGGTCGAAGACGTCACAATAATTGGTCGTGGGGTGGAGGGGGAATGTGCCACTAAAATCGTATAAAACATTTAAGTTTGAATCACTGTCATGAATGCCATCTTGATCATCATTAGATGAACTCTGTGTATAGTGTTTTCCTATGTCTCAGCGTTTAATTACTTTTTTTGTGATAATTAAATTTTCCAAAAGCCATCCATACTTTACCGATAGACCGCTATGTTTATTTTATTTTTTCCAGGGCCGATACAGATTAGTCAAAGAGGCCAATAACTGATATTTGGAGCCGATATTCATTTTCGCTAAAAGGGAAAAATATTGGTGTCAAAATTAAAACAATTGATACAAATGTTTTAAAAAATATATAACAAAAAGTTCAGGGTCCTCTCAGGGTCATTAGCATGTCAAACAAAGTTAAATAAAAACTTAAAACAAAGAAATAGCTCCCTTTTTTCTCCAGAAAATAATGTTTCCCAAATTTTCAAAACATTTGAAATACTACATTTTTACTTATTTCGTTTTTATTTCTCACAAAAACAGAAGGTACAGAGAGTTCCCAGTGTCAGCAGTCTCTCATAAAGTTAATTGAAAATTGTAATTAATAGTTCTCTGAAGTCAACACAGTTTTACATTGATCTGTTATCGGCCGTATGACTCTTCAAAAAAGCCAATGTGGATATTCGTCAAAATGCTGAATATGCAGTAGGCAACGGCAATCGGACTGTGAATGTGTGTTTGGTGATGGTCCGAGGGGCAGTAGGCGCACACTGGCAGCCACGCTTCCGTCCCGTCAGCCTGCCCCAGGGCAGCTGTGGCTACTTAATTAGCTTACCGCCCCCACAGTGTGAATGTGTGAATGTGTGAGTGCATGAATAATGTATCCATTCCATTAAAGTAAAGCGTCTTTGAGTGTCTAGAAAAGCGCTATATAAATCTGATGCATTATTATTATTATTATTATTATTATTAATAGTAGTAGTATTCTGGTGTGCCGATGGCAGTTGAGCTTGAACAAATATGCATGCAGCACTACATTTTGACTAGTTGTTGCTGGTCAACTAATGCTAATGCCAATGCCTGACTAATGCTGAGGTGCCCATAAGCCCCCTCCAGCATGTGGGTAACCTCAGTCATAATAATAATAATAATAAAAGATGGAATTAAATGGATGTGTGACTCCTTTCCACTCAGGAGCGAGCAGGGGATCTGGAGGAGATGGTCACTGCGGAGTTTGACCGTCTGAGGGAGTTCCTCCAGAAGGAGGAGGACCGCATTAAGCAGAAATTGCAGAAGCAAAAGGAGGAGAAACTCACCGAGTTGGAGGAGGCGCTCACAGAAGCCACGCAGCAAATTAGCCAGCTGGAAAGCATCGCCGACCAGCTCCGGGTCAAACTGATGGAGGAAGAAAACCCTGAGCAACTCAAGGTAAGAGAGTGGAAATGTTTTGGGATGTCAGAATGTTGATGTGAATTGCGAGTACGAAGGAAGTGATGTAAGCATTACAAACCTGTTTTTGTTGTCTGTTTTAGGGGATTAAAGATTTTATTGGCGGGTGAGTACTAACACTAATTATGTATGATACTTTTATGTCATTTTTGTGTTTTATGATTGATCACATGACATTCATCCATTGAAACACTTTTTTGGTCAACTTGACTTGTTGTATTGCAGCTGGTTTACCACTAGAGGGCAGATTGATATAAGCCATGACATGGGCAATGGGCAAGGACCTTGAAAGTCATGTTTAATGATATGATGATCTAAATTAATGAGGTTTCATATCCACTCCCCAACTGCATCATTTAGTACAGTCTTATAGCCAATATCCATAATAACCACCTTATTTATGTGTGTGTCTTTCCTTAATCTTAATTTCCCTAATTTTGGAACAGTCCTTGACATCTTTTAATTGAAGACATCTCACTTTTTATTTTATTTTATTGAGAATACCTTGAAAGGGATCTATTTTATTTCTAGTTCCAGATCAACGCTAATGTATTTGGAGTAATCTAAATTAATATGATTTAAGCAATTAAGAGACTGAGTTTGTATCAGGGCCACCCTGGGGGGAAAAATGGTTACCGGGTACACTAAAGGGTAATGTAATTTTATGGGAATAAAATCATATATTTTTGAGAAAAAAAGACATATTACAAGAATCACGATAAAAACTGTACTTGTGGAAAGGTTTATGTCTCTTCCAGAGAAATAACCACATAAGTTTGGGTGTAAAAATCACATCTAACAACCAACAGGAATGTAGACTTTTGCATATGACTTTAAAGGTCCAACAAATTTTCAAAAATCATTGGCATTCTTGCGTTAATAAAAATGTACCTTTACACTTTTTGGCCTCGGTTGTCACTTTTGAAATACTGAGTCATTCTTTTTTTCCTTTTCAGGGCTGAGAGCTTGTTTGAGCGCCCCCCAGAGGTGAGTGTGGATCTACAGTCAGGAGAGTTTGTGGGACCTTTGCAGTACAGGACCTGGAGGGAAATGAGTGCAGTTTTTCAGCCTGGTACAAATGCACACACACACACATGCACAACACATCCAAATGTTTTGATGTGAGAGTGAATATATTCTCTCTAATATTCGTAGCTGTGACTGCGGTGTCCCTGGACCCAAACACGGCCTACCCCTGCCTGTGGGTTTCCTTATGTCGCACCACCGTCCAGGTGGGTAAAATCCAGCCCAACCTGCCCAACAACCCAGAACGCTTCACTCGCTACAACATTGTCCTCGGCTCGGAGGCCTTTTCCTCGGGCAGACACTACTGGGAGGTGGAGGTGGGCTCCAAGACGGCGTGGGGTCTCGGCGTGGCCCGAGCCTCTGTCAACAGGAAGGATGAGATCAACCTCTGCCCCGAGGACGGTTTCTGGACCCTGGTGCTGAGGGACAACGGAGATGGCACCTGCGAATACGAAGCATGCACGGACACAGAGGAGGATAGCTTGATATATCCTGCCAAGCCCCCCAGGCGGGTGGGCGTCTATCTGGACTGCGGCCGCGGTGAAGTGGCCTTTTATGACGCCGGAGACATGAGCCACCTGTTCACCTTCTATGATGCCAAATTCGATGAGCCAGTTTACCCATACTTTAATCCCTGGCCTATTATTAACGGCTACAATTGGGAGCCGCTGACCATTGTCACGCCGCATTGGGGATAGATGAGTCAGCACATTTTGATTTGACAAGATGTCGAAACAAGTTTTCTGTGTAAATATAATAGTGTTGAGAAAAGTGTGCATATTTGTGTTTGCCATTTGCAAATTAAAATATTCAGTTTTTTTAACCTATATGCTCTGAAAAAATAAATAAAAAATGAATAACAGTGTTGGTTTGGTGCCATCTTGGTGATGATGTGAAATGAGACGCTCTACTGTTCGCATTTATACAGTAGTCCTTTGCCACCATCTAGTGGCATCAATAGGCAATTACAGTACAATATTAACCTTTTTGGGGAGGGGGGCATTGATTACTCGCAGATTTTTGCTGATACGGCTCGGTCCCTATCCCCCACAAAATGCTGGGGTTCATTTTTAATGTGTTACCCCCAAAAAATAAAAGGATAAACGCAAAAAAACAAACAATAAAGGACAAAGGTTATACAGTACATTTAGGGCCCAAGCACCAGGTGGTGCGAAGCCCTCTTGGAACCAGTTTATTATTATTATTATTATTATTGCCTTTGGGTGGCCTTATCCTGGTAAAAACAAATGTATTTTAGAGTTCCCATTCCAAACACGACCACCTGCAAAACTCAATGCTTAAAAAAACATTTTTTTAAATAAAAATCTGCTTTCAATGCTTGTCCGACAGATCAACATAAAATTGGATGGACACGTTTATCATAAAAGGACACAAAAACACGTCTCAAGGACTCTTGCTTGAATTTGAAAAGAAAGTAGGCCATTATGATTTTGGGTGAATTCCAGAGCTCATGCTTATACAAACTCCTACTCAGAAATTTGCACAGATGATCCCGAATGAAAAAGAGCCTTGATTTGAAGATTGGCAGAAATTCATTACAGGGTTTGCTGTTGGACTAAGAACTGAATATAAAATACATTTTAAAAACTTTTAAGGAGTACATAAAGAAGTATAATATCAGAATGGCTTTTGAATTTTAGGACTCTTCTTGGTGCAATATGTTAATACACTGGTATATGTTTTACAATGTTATTCAAATACTTAACTGCACCTAAAGCTTTTAACACCATGTTTTGTGTCATTTTTACAAGTTGTGAATTTCAATTTGAACATCTATTCAATATCCTTGATATCCAGCTTAAGCTTCAAGTACCAGTATAATTATATTTCTCACAATTACGACAATTCAGCTCACTCGTGCGCTGAACTGCCTTACATGTAGCGCAAGTTGGAGATTGAATAAAGCTCAAACAGCTTTCCATGTTTGATTGTTTTTTTCCCCCAACAAGATATGAATTGGTGCTGCTTTGTATATTTTGCTGCTAGACGGCGACCAGAATAAGGAATAAGGAGGCACAATGTTTTTTTGTGTTATTGTTATAATGAAGAAGAACCTACCATTTGTAGTACTGTTTCATCCTACAGCTATAAATATCTTATGTCCAAGTTAATCAACTGATTAGATGTCACCTCATACGTCACAACACGTACTAAGAGCTTCTTTTACCGTGCCAGCTTGATAAACAACTTTGGTGCTAGTAGAGTCAATTGGATATCTGTCACCTGTAATACAAACAAATAAATAATGAGAAGAATGTGTCTATTATTCATGGCTGATTGTAGACTCCTTTTATTGGCCTGCAAGTTAGTCAAAGTGTCCTGATCTCTAATTTGATCTCATTGCAGGCCACTTAACACGCAGTAACACAAGCCCTTGCTACTGAATTACATCTGGGATGATGCTCCCGGTCTCATTCAGCCTTGTCTTTATTCTGATATACACAAAAGGGATTGGAGAATGCTTTTTTTTTTGTTTCAGCAAATGAAACAAGGTCCATAAAAGCATACAATGTTGAGTATGGTGTGGAAGAACTTGAAATCCCTGAGCTTCCTTAACCCCATCAAACACAGTATTTGGGGAAAGTCCTCTCTGCTACCAAGCATGATCAAGCTCTGGTTTTAAACGGCTGTGTGTTTTCATCGTTTTCTGTAAATGTAGCTGTTATTCTGCCTCGGCCCAGGATTTCACCTCGCCCGACTCATGAATAATCAAAAAAGGGCGAGAGATTTAGGCCTCTTTTGTGTACTGACACAAGGTCACTGATTGCTCTACGTGCATATACAGTACATAGAAAACTGATTGCTTTGTCTGTTAGAGTGGGAGAACATGCGCAAAAATATGTTGACATGCTTGGCTTTGTGTGATCTAAAAATAGAGATGAAACATTCACCTGTGTGCACATTGTGCTCAGTGGTGCTTGCGGGATGAGATTATGCACGCAGGACCTCTTTGAGGTGATGTGGTTGAGCCCAAACAAATGATTGGATAGCAGCTGAGTTTACGTGCAAAAAAAACCCAAACAAACACAATAACACCATAGCATCCCTACAGCGTGTCATGTAACAAAATGGATAGCTGACCGAGGCAAATGGGAAATAATCCAATTGTTGTCCCAACAAAGGATTTGGATATGAAAAGAGGATTTTAAGGCAGACAGATGTAGAGAGAAAGGTGGGAAATGAGATATATAAGGTACAATGAGAATTTGCGTTGTAAAATTCCGGGTGTTTTTTAAATTAATGGTTATTTTTGGGAATAAGTTAGAAAAAAGCAGGAATTTACAAATTTGAAGGTTGGCCTTGATAAGAAACTTCAAGTATTGGCCAAGTGAAAATAAATTTGACGCCGACACAGAGAAGAGTGTTGTTAACAATAATACCAAATTGAAGTATATAAAATAAGGCTTTTTCTCCACACTACAGTACTGATAGTTCTCTCAGGCTCGTTTTCTTCAAACGTTTAACGTATTTACAAACACATTAGCTTCAGATGTAGGCCTACTTGCGGGAACTATGGGGGGTGTAACAAAAATAATAATAATTTGAATTAGAAAATCGCTTTTAATTTAGATGTGAGTGCAACAAATGCACAAAAGAGTCAAATTGTTACCCTTAAAATATATCAAGATACGAATCATCTTTTATTGGAGAAATGCGCGCCGCTAGAAAATACAAAGTACATTTAAGCACAATCCCGACTAAAAACAACAACAGTTCGTGCAAATACAGTGGTACTTTGACCTAAAAGTTTTTCAAGTTGAGAGGATTTTTTTGCTTTGTGTTGCAAGCTGAAATTTTAGGTATGAGCAAGCTTCTTCTACACCACTGTTGAGTGGAATTGGGGGGGGTTAAGCACTGTACTGCCATGTGGGCAAGAAAATCGATCTCTTGAATTTTGCCTCGATGTCTGCTTATGACAAAAACAATGTTTTATTTGTGCTTTATTATGATACAGTGCAATTAAATTACCCTCAATTCACAGTAAATTCCCACACTTTGCATGAAGAGTTTCCAGTTTGTAATATTCCAAAATTCTCAAAGTTAATTTCCAAAGTAAAGTTACTAGAATTTTACTCAAGGTGAAACGACGTTAGGCAAGTATGAGCAAAAATGGTATACAGAATTTGGATTTTGAGGGTGAAATAACACAACAGCATTATTGTGCAGGTAAAATGAGTAGAATCCTTAGATGGCCATGTTGAAAAAGAGGAGGCCTTTAAGAATCGAGGTCAGCTTGCTACAGGTAGAAAAGGCAAGACGTAAAGCACAGGAGGTATAGGGTGTCACCTAAAAGACAGAGTAAGGGTAGAGGTGCAGGAACTTAATCCTGGGGCCAAGACAAAAGCTGATGATAAAAAGCCACGAAGAGAGAAATTTGCACAGAAGAAAAGCGGAGCAGCGGAGGAAGCACCCGGCTCGGGAAAAAGCCCATAGGATGAAAGATGGACAAACATTTGGATTTGAGCTTGAGAGCAACTATTCGAAGAAACTGTTGGGGGAAAACCACATGTTTACTGACCTTTTTTTTCAACTGACTTTGTGCTAGATTTTTTGCACTTAAAAAATAAAAACAGAGCAGAGAGCGGCTAAGAGAGACAAGACAGGGAGGGGGAGGGCACGAGGAAGAGAGAGAGAGAGAGAGGGTGCGTGCGTGCGTGCGCCTGCGTCACATCGAGATGTTCATGATCATTCGAGAGTCGACGGCTGCGGGAGGCGGTGCTGCAGCTATGAGTGTGCCACAGGAGAGGACCGCCAAACAGGTGTGTGTTTATTCCATATCCTCGATATACACAATCACTGAATGTTAAGTTTGTTGGACTGGGGATTTTTTTAAATTTGCTATCTAAATAGTTTAGTTTAGGTTGTTTTATTTTATTTGTACAGTACCTTATTTCAAACCTGGCCGGGATGGAATGTTATGCCTACATCACTACAAATAATAATAATAATAATAATAATAATACTTGAGCACTATAGGAAATTAGAACTGGATGGATGTATTATCTATTGTATTAAAGATAATAGATTTAAAAATATATATTTACGTACAGTAATTTCTGGACTATAAGCTACTTTTTTCACTTGCATTCGTACATAATACAAAGCTGCGGCTTATCCATCAGATCACAAGGGGGCGCACTATAAAGGAAGCGCAAGAGCTTCAGGCAGAGAATAACAAACCAAGTGAGCCCAAATACAGTAGGAGAGACAGAACGAGAGCGAGACAATTTGCGCCCTCATTATGGAAAAGAAAGTAGCGGGAACCCAGTGCGGTAGCATAAAAACACCTGTGTTTTACAGTCGGGTGCGGCTTATGCATAACAAACACGAGTAGTCCCCAAATTTAGCTAGCGCGGCTTATAGTCAGGTGCGCCTTGTAGTCCAGAAATTACTGTATATAGAACTGCATTACACAAATTTAAGTGGTGTTTTTAGCATTTATTACATCTCATGTTGCTAAAAAAGATGATGAAAATATACTGTATAATGCCTTGCTGTTATGCATCAAATACAATCTTAAAGAATAACAACCAACATATTTGAAATGATACATTTCTGACAGTCAATGAAAACTCTTCTTTGTAAAAGGCTGGTGAATGTATTTATTATTATTTATGTACTTAAAATTGTTTTATTTTACAAATGATTGTGTTGGACCTCATTAGATTAGAACAAGTCTGCAATTCTACTGGAATCAAATCACCACTGCAAAGAGCAGCAGCAGAACTATATTTACTATATTTACATTTACCGACAAAACAAAAGCAATCTAAACTGAGTTGGCCTTGACGCGGAGCAAAAAGTGGAGCAAACACATCATGAATCATGCTGTTTATTAGTATCTTGTGAATAGAAATGTTGTTACTATTAATTTATATTATAAATTACATATATAATGAATAAAATATTCTCTTTTTTGGTCCCTTAATGCTGCTGAACGCAGAAAATTCAATTGTTACAAAGTGCAGCTTTAACATTTAATTACACACAGAACATTTGATTGTTTTAAAATCTTTTGTCCTCATTTACCATTTAGTATTTGTTGAACTTTACAAAAGAGAGAAAAAACTGAGAGAGAAAAAGGCAAACAACGGCTATTTGTTTTGTTTTGTTTTGTCCATTTTTGGGAACAGGGAATTCTGACCGAGATTATCTTTGTCTTATGTTGTAATGTGTTAACGTGAAAGTAAAATTTTAAAAGAGCTAACATCAGCTGATACATTGGTTGCAGGCAAACTTCGCGGGTAGTTTCAAACGTTAATTTTAGTATACTGTATGCTGAGGCCTCTAAAAAAAAAAACAATGGGCTGCAATTGAGTCCCCAAGCATAAGTTTGGACACCTCTGAATTAGTGTGTGTGAATACGGTATCTGATTAGAAATGAAAAGTAAAAGTAAAGGTTGAGTGTGTGGGAGCGTAACCTCTCCAACCGCTCTTCTCACCACAGGTGCAGGCTGCCATAAAAAAGAAGGTCGAGAAGCAGAGGAAGCGCACCAGCGAGCAGGGAGGCGGCATCACAGCAGAAATCCAAGTGTCCACACCGCAACCCGGCCACCATCACAGAGGCGTCCACCTTGCCAAGACGGCTTCCGAGAACGGCCGGACGCTGGAGGAGAGACTGGAGGAGATGATGGAGGGAGCGCAGAGGAAAGACTGTGTCAGCGAGGAGGTGGAGGAGTTGAAGCCTGTCGACCTGCTGCCCATCGTGGACTCTGTGTTTGGACAGGTAGCAAAATGTCAGCTGTGATGTGTGTTGCTAGCGAAAAATACTAAATTTCTATGTATTAGCCTGGACTCTGTTATGGCATCTTAGGGTGTTACAGTAAGAGCACAAAAAAAACTTTTTTTTTTCCAGCAAATAACTGAGGTAGGTTCCATAAAAAAAACCCACAAATATGTCAAATATGTGAATATTTAACCGTGAATAGGTTCCCTAGGTCTTTTCCACCAGTCTAGTATTGAGCCTGTAAGGACCTTTAATGAGGCCGCTGTACTGTACTTCAAGCTCATGTTTGCAGTGAGGAATCCCACAAAAAAGGTTCTAGTGTTCACATACGTTTTGCATCGCTCTGTCCATTTAGAACCACACATTATGTAAACGTCTATTTGAGGGTAAAAAGAACATCGGAGAGGCCAGCTGGCTACTATAGTTACAAATAGGGACAGGTGGTCCCAGGGGGTACAAAGTCAAAAGAGCAGAGCTAAACGAGTAGGGGAAGGGGAGTGACGGCAAAGGTGCTTTTTCTCCGGTTTTTTTCCCATCTTAAATATATTTAAAGAGATCTTCAAGCACTTTAATGTGGACTTTTTCCATTACAATGACCTCTTGACATCTTGACCATTTAGGAATTTGAATCAACTTTCACTCTCACTGGGGTTGTCGAAGAAGTCAACAATTAATCACTAATAACATTTACGTGCATAACATTACCTGTGTAATCGACTGAATAATCGATAGGATAATCAATTCTAAAAATATTCATTTGTGACAGCCCTAAAGTGTACAGTTCATATTAGAGAAAATGCTGAGAATCAGCACCATCTGCTGGTTCAAGAAGGTCATTGACCCTATATTGGTTCATGCATTAAACCATCCATCGTCATACATTTTACTATTTGTCTCCCCCATCTCACAAAAAGCTGCATTTAACTCATTCACTGCCATTGACAGCTATAGACGTCAAAAATTCATTTGAATTATTTTTATTAGTTTAACATTTTTTTTCCATTTTTGTTGACAAGAGTATGAAAACCTAGATTTTTTTTGTACATTTAGAACAGATATAACATTTGTGATTAATCGTGAGTTAACTAGTGTGATACCCCTAATTTTTAATAATCTTTTTTTAAATACATTTTAAAAATAACCTTGTCTTTAAAAAAAATTTTTATATTATTATTTAATTAATTATTTTAATTTAGGGGCGTCGGGCAATTGCAATTTTTAAACGTAATTAATCGCATGACTTCACTAGTTAACTCACGATTAATCACAAATTTTATATCTGTTCTAATACCCCCAAAAATTCTAGGTTTTTATACTTTTGTTAACAAAAGTGGGAAAAATGTTAAACTAGAAATAGTTCAAATGAATTGTTGACGTCTATAGCCGTCAATGGCAGTGAATGAGTTAATATGGCAACATCAACTATATTCCACCTCATTTAACTTAAGTGCATTGCGGCAGCTTCAACGTTGAGGATGAGATAGCGTGTGTTAGAGAGGATTTAAGCTCCTTTACTTTAGGAAACATCAGGAAAGTGTAATCCGTAACAGATAGCGCCATGCTCAACCAGAGATATGATGATACAGCCATAACCCGGCAGACATTGTGCACATTGCATCTCGTGTCACTCACAGGGTGACACAAGAGAAGCTAGAGACACGAGAGAGGGCCGCCCCATAACATATACGTCTACATATTGCATCTGCCGGCGTCGGCTCAGAAAAAAGGATCATGGTGTTCGAAGCTATAGAATTAAAATCAGAGGAGATTAAGATAGCGCTTCGTCCTGTGAGTCATTCTGATTCCCTTTGAGGATGTAACATGCTCACGTCAGCAGGAAATCTCCAGAAAAAGAACAACTGCTGATGTCAGTTGTGATGCGGCACGTCCAAAAATAAGACAGCTTGTGAGTGAGAGAGTGTCAGCACAATCAGGAAGGAGTGGAAAGAAACGAGTGTCTCTATTTAATTAGGAGCTCATTTCCTGCCTGATGGACCCTCAGCCCACACAAAAGTGAGCTCAAGTCTTAAATGCTGCCAGCAAACGTTGCACAACTCCAGTAAGCTGATAAGAAATGATAACAATAGGGCACCAAGCAAAACGGATGTTCTTGCTTGACCCAATTATTTGGCCCAACCCTGACATTTTTCTAAGAATACTACCTTTCTCTTACTTTGATATAATGCCAATTCATTTGAATCAGAAAAGTAGAGAACACAACAGCTTGTTTTTTCTACAAAAAAGAAAAGCAAGCATATGAAGCAATCAAACAAGCATCTTCAATAAATTAGCGAGAGACTAACATGAGATATTACAAGGGGTCAAATAATAATCAGCCATTTCAAGGTCCCCTGCACATAAAATAACCACATACAGGAAATAAAACTGACTTCATACCTGCATCCTTTGCTCATTCCTCATCCTCGTCTTTTCTTTTCTTTCAAAATTGCAGACCTTGATTGCTTTGACCTTTTCTTCTCCATAATTCTGACAAAGTGTAACTTTCACTTTCCCATCTTTTCCCCAAGACCCCCACCCCACTTTGCATCTTTTCTATGCAGTGAACAAGGCAGCACAAATTACCCATAACAATGTCAGTACCGGTAATTGCCATGCCATGCCAATACACAATTGAAAAACATAACCAATGCCGCCCTGTGTGACCACACGTGACACGCATGCTAGAAAGACAGAAAATTCTCTCTATTAGCTTGATGAGCTTTTGAAATTTCAGTTATGCAATAAACTTCGCCAAATAACCAAACACATTTGATTCATTGTAAAACTTGCAGCAGACACAAAGTACTGAGTACTGTCAAAGTGGGGCCAGTTAATTAAATAAACAGGATTAGATCATGACTACATAATTAGTATCAAGTACCATGGAATCCATCCGCCCCTCATCCCTTAAACCTTGCACCGTCAATCTCTGGCTGACAGCTTTTGTTAGAGGACACCAGTTGCTGAACATTTGACACCAGATCAGTACCCAATGCACACGCACACGCACGCACACACATACAAACAAACCTAATTTACATGATGAATTGAAATGTGATGAGGGAACCGATCTGCTAATTAATCAGTCATAATGGTATCAGTATAGCTGCTGGCGTCAGTTAGTCTCATGTTCATCTGGGTGAGGCCTTGATGATTCCAGTTGTTGATCGACCAATGTGAAACGACTAATGCGGCGTAGCCCCCACGCCGCAGGAAATAATGTAAAGTGACTTAACTGATTTCCGACTCATAACTGTCACGCAACTGTGAAGAGACGTTAAGGTACTGTATATTTAAAACTAAAATGAAGAAGAAAAAGCACGAGGACATGCAAACTCCACACGGAAAGACGAAAGCAGTTTCGAACCCAGAATCTCAGAACAACTGCCGGTATAATACCACCTGCCAAAGCGTGAACTTGTGTGGAGCTGGTAGATTACACCCTGGACTGGTCGCCAGTCAATCACAGGGCACCTATAGAGACAGACAACCATTCACACTGTGACTGAGTAGGAACTGAATGCAAGCTGTCTGCACCAAAGTCAGGCAAGACTGTAACACCATCCGCGCCTGGTATATTACGTTCATATTTATTTAAGCAGTATAGAGAATGGATAGATAATAATTTTCAAAATATATTTTTGCTATTCATTAAAAAAAAAAGAGGGTGCGGGTAAGGATAAATGAAAGCGAGCCATCCTTGTGACCATGTCATAGCTAATGACACATTTTGTTTCTGGCGTTCTCTAGTGGCAACAATTGCAATCAGCAGTCCAAAATCGGAAAAACAGTATTGATGTTACCGGTACTTTTTTTTTTTTTTGCAACTTTTTTCTATTCATGTCGGTTTCAACCCTCCTGTTCATTTTTATCCTTTTTCTCACATACATTCATCATCCACAACAATTGTTTCCAGACTGAGGACTGGATGCAAATTACTTGTAGGTTTAGTTTACTGAACCAACCTGCTGCACCAGTTGTTAATTACATGATGACAAAATTGTGTCAGTTATTGCAATGAAAAAGAAAATAGATGTAAAGAATTTTTTTTTCTCATTTTTGCCTTGTGCCCTTTTCCTCTCTTCATTTCATCATCACACCCTCTTTTTTAATCTGATAGAGCGGCGATTAATCCCCTTCTGTTTTTGCCCTGTTAATTCTCCTCCTAAAAGTGGTATTGCTGCGGATGAAGTCATCTGGGCGCTGATACAACATGTGTGAGATTGATGGGGAGAAGAGAGATTACAGTAGTTGATGAGTGTCAAAGGAGAAGTAGAGATGCAGCACTCAAGCGAAGCGTTCAGTTGACGTTTGGGTTTAGAGCGGCTAGTTTGGTTTGTGTGTGGCGATGACACTTTGGGATAGGTAAAGGTGGGCGGAGTCAGTTGGCCTTGCGAATACTGGCATAGAATAGAGGCGCTTCTCATCACAACACGGGGGAATATTCAGAGTTTTTTTCCCCCACAATGGAGTAGCTGGATTTTTTTTTTTTTTTAGAAGAGCAGCTAGTGGGGAAACCAAAAGGAAGAAAGTGAGGAGGCACTTGAGAGAAAGTGTTTCATAAAAGAAGAAGAGGGACAAATAGGTTGCGAGGTTGGGTGATGGGCAACTGCACCAAATCATCCATGAAAGAAAAAATGGGGACGGTAAGAACTTAAGCAGTGTATTATAATTGGCAAACATTGACAGTTAACAGCGTAAAAAGGATTTTGTAATGTTATATTAAGAAATGCATGGTGGGAAGTAATGGCCCAGCAGTTGCATGTTCACCATCCCTTTTAAGAAATGTACCATTATGATCCTGGACATGTAACAAGTAACATAAGCTTGACTTAAGATAATTTGTATATTGCTGTATTATTGTATCGGCTATTCAAATAATATTTTCATATTTTTCAGAATCAGATTTGTCATCAGTATTGCAAACACAGTGCAACTTTTGACTGTAATTGAGACACAAGATAGAGTTTCAGATGCATGAGGAGCATCCACTCATAAAAGTGGGCATAGCCTCAAAGACCCAAATGGCTGAATGGGATCAATTGGGTCACCGACAAAAGTGGTATTGATTGGCTAGCTACCATGGACACTATTTAGCAAAGGGCCAGTTTGTGATCATAAATGAAAGGATACATATTATGTAAAATTGGCTTTGAATTGCTTGGACATAAATAGTTGGGCCAAACAAGTATGACATTAAATAATTTCCAAGCGAAGATCTCTGTTGCGTCAAAGCCCAGCAGATATGCAGTCTTAGCATACATTAGCATTAGCTAGCATTACCAGCATGAGTTCCTTATAAACATCTCATTATTAAATATTTGGTGAAGTTGTCGACGTGGGGGTAGGGAGTATTTCTGTTCTGCGCTGTTCGGGAGTAAAAAGTGCCTCGTTCGGAGTAGTTTGGAGCATTTGGAAATTTGGCCGAAAGCACTGTTCAGGTAACGACCAATCGCAGCTCATCTGTTTTCTGCATTTGGTCATACGACGGGCTTAGCTGGGGAACTGTGATGTCATTTTAGGTCAACAGCAAGTAGCAAAATGGACGCCTGCTAAAACTGTGTAGATTTTGTTGCTTAACCGTGTTTAGACTAGTGGGGCCGCAGAGAAGATATTATTGTAAAGAAAACATTTGACTTCCCTTTGAATTATCGATCCTTGTGGTATTTTGTCAAAAGTAAGTCATAGTCACAGTATGTAGTGAAGACGAGCTGCAGCGATTAATCAAATAACTCAAATAATTTGATTTATAAAAAAAAAGAAGGTTGAAGTTAAGGTTGAAGTTAAATCTCGGTCTCAAAGCTTCACAGACATCATTTTTCGCAAACCAGGAAGAAAGAGTCTGTAAAAGACGAGAGTGTCACTCATCAGCAGGTGCCATAATCACTCAAAGTCGCAGATACTACAGTAAAACATGAGGATGACAAAAATAACACCTGCACCTCACATGCACATTATTGTGTTCAATTACTTGATTCATTGATAGGAATAATCGATATAACACTAGCTCATAAGAATATTTGATAGCTGCGGCTCCAATTGAAACACTGTTCAATTGTCTCCTTTAATAACTGCTGAGACCTTACAGTGGTTTGAGCTGAAAAGGTTCGAGACAAGTCACTTCTATCAAATAGAAACTTTTAAAAAGCTTCCGTGGAATGAAAACTTCCATGAAATATGTTTTTATGATTAAAGTGTTAGCAAATATGGCTGACTAAAGACAAGGCTAACAACCTGGTCTGCCTCTAAAGGGGGTGTCAGATGGGTCCCAGGGGAATGAAGTGAGGGAACTCCGGGGTGCGCAACAGCAGGAAGAGGAAGAAGATGAAGACAAGGAAGTGAAAGAGGAGATGTTCAAGGATCCTTTCAGGACGTTGGTGAAGAACAGCAACATACTGCACAACATCGCAGGCCCCGCCTGCGTCTTCCTCAAGCGAGGCTTTTTGCTGACACTCGTACGTAACAAGCTGCGAACCCTCCCACCATCCCTGCTCATCTTCATCCCTCCATCACGGCCGACATCTACCGCATCACTGCTTCGGGGTCGATCGTTTGGCTCTACGGATGAATGATTGACTTTTAATTGTGTGGGGTGATGCGGGCTGCCCTTCATGTGTTGTGGTGCACAACTGTTGACCCACTTCACAGTTGGTTCTCCGTTACAAGAACACCCATTTATCTTTTCTATCTCGTTTTCTATTGTGCAATTCTAAACCTTTTGGATGGGTGCTATTTAATTTAATTTTTCATTTATTTTGGCCTCCGAACAATATGGTGTATTTTCAGTCAAATTCATTTCTATTATTCATTTTATTATTGAGTCATTTTCAGCAATGAGTGTTTACAGTATTGAGAGATTTAATTGGTGTTGCACAGGTTTCATGCAATTTTGGAAAATACTTTATTGCCTACAGAATTTAGCATGCCACTAACAAAAGGGGGGAAATATTTCACCCAAGAAAGCAGAGTTAAAAATAGATGACGGGATTTGTGTGTTTTTGAGGTTTTTCTTAGCCATAAATTATAACAAATGAAATTATTAAAGTTTATTCTTTTTAAATTGAACTACTGAAATAAATCAAGTTTTCCAAAGACATTCACATTTATTAAGATGAAATTATAAACTAAATAATAATAAGCTTGCTCATTTAGTTCAGTTCTACTCAAACCCAAACGACAACTAAATGAGTATATCAATGTAGGCACTCCATTTATGGTCAGTGTCATCTCTTCTTTAATATGTCCTCACACATCATAAGAAGTTTTGTCTTAAATGTGATTCATATAAACCTGCTCATTACATTGTTGAATGAGTAAGAGATGGTAAAACATTTTCATTTTCATCATTCCCATTTGTTTTCAACAGGACCGAGAGTTGAGACCAGAAGAGATGGACGGTGAGATGTTTTTTTTTTCTTTTTTTACTACATTTTACCTTCTCCATCAAACGGAACAACATAGCTTACTTTCACTTTTTATCGTGTGTGTCTTCAGAGCTCCGTGAAGCCTTTTTGGAGTTTGATAAGAATAAGGACGGTTACATCAGCCATAAAGACCTGGGTGAGTGCATGAGGACCATGGGATACATGCCCACCGAGATGGAGCTCATAGAATTGAGTCAGCAAATTTGTGAGTGGACCACAGGCTCATCAGATTATTCTTTCTTTCTTTTTTTTCTTTCTTTTTTTTTAACCAAGCCTAAAAATGCCAAACATATCTACTCTGTCCTGCAGGTGGAGGCAAAGTGGACTTTGAGGATTTTGTGGAGCTGATGGGACCCAAAATGTTGGCAGAGACTGCAGACATGATTGGAGTGAAAGAACTACGTGATGCATTCAAAGAGGTCTGGATATTCAGCTACCGGTACTCTGATCATACTCGCGGTGGATCAATTTTGGCTATTAATGACCCTGGATATTCACTGTTTGTAATTCACAAATTCGCCTATTTGCGATTTTTTCTTTCTGGGAACCTATACTCAGCTATTTGCTGAAAAAAAGCGCTTTGCTTTGTCTTTTTAGGTGGCTTTAATTACCGTATTTGTGGATTTTCAGACATCTGTAGCTGTGGGAACATCAACAGCATTCCAGCTCTTGTCACTTAGCTACAGCCTTAGACAGTGTATTGTAGCAAGTTAGCAACCTGTGGGTCGCGGGTTGGGTAGTTTCCAACAGTCTGGACGTGCCATGAAGGCATTACAGACTTTTGCATTTCAAAACTGTTGACTAAAAAGAGCTTAGCACCATACTTGGCCTGACTATTTCACCAACGCTACAGTAATATTAATTTCTAACTGTCTCAATAAAACAGAGCAGTTAATTACTGTAACACTTGAAATTAAATATCTTGTGCCCTAGAAAGAATGTAGAAGTGTTTTTAATCACCCATAAGGCGATAAAGTTGCATGATGGATGAATCCTTCTTCCATAGACCTGTAACACAAAATTAATATAGCTTAGTTCACATTAACGTGTGTTCTTTAAGCTACCCACAAACACAATATACTATTACATCAATGTATGTAGTATAACTATTAACTAATGAGAGTAATTGGCTAATTAACACTATGCTAATAATTTTACATTTAAAACGAAATGCTAACTGTTATGCTATTGTGTTAGCAGCTAACATAACCATCACTTTCCCATATCTATATGATAGCGTATTATGGAACTTCAAGTTTTTCTTATGTTTCACATGAAGCGGTTTTTCTACTTACAAGCATATGATTTAGAAGCTTCAGCAAGGAAAAGGAGTGAACATTTTGGAGCAACAGCTATTTCTTTTCAAAACACTTCAAAAGTAGAACTACGGCAAGGCTGCCTGGACAAACGTATGAGAAGTGACACTGGAAAGGAAAATATACTTTTAATGTAAATCAAATACAGGCTCATTGTTTTGTTTGGTTAATTGTCAGAGTTGAAGTTAAAATGACTCTTTTTTCTTTTATTTTTTATTTTTTTAAATGCTGAGACAGATTTCCCACCATAAGTGATGCAGTTGTCATTCTCTCTTTGGTCGCAGTTTGACTCCAATGGTGACGGTCAGATCAGTTTAACGGAGTTACGTGAGGCAATGAAGAAACTAATGGGCGAACAAGTGACCAACAGAGAAATAAGCGAGATTCTCAGAGACGTGGACCTCAATGGAGACGGTTTGGTGGACTTTGAGGGTGGGTGCTGATTCCTATTTATATACAGTATTTGCCTTTTGACTGTGTCATGATTCACGAAACGCTAAACGTTTATTTTCCCCTCATCTCTTTCTTTCAGAGTTTGTGAGAATGATGTCGCGGTGACGTGGACCACTTGGGCATTTATTGAACAGACAAGAAACCACATTTTATTTGTCTGCAGCTGTAGTATTTTATATTTATATATAAATATATATACATTTAATTAAAAAAAAATCACATATAATATGACGTTAATTGTATGACAAACTTTAAAGACATGGAACATGCCGTATATGGGGAAAAGTGTTGGAACATAAATGTTTTTTTTTTTTTATATCTGGTTCCCAAAGGCATACTTGGATGAGTTTGGTGTGAAAGAACTTGAGATCTTGGATAAACGAGTACAGATATTGTGAGAAAATGCATCCATCGACACCACACATTAAAAAAAACGTCTTCTTTTTTTTGGGAATATATATATATATATATATATATATACACATACGTATTTTCCCCTTCTATGATGTGTAATGGCCAGCCGGCCTATATACTGTAGTGTCTGACCACAGTCAAGGCAACATTGCTGACTTTCTGAAGGTGTTTTTTATACAGAAAATTTTCGAGTGTAACATTGTGTTTTTAAAACTGTAATAAACCACATTTTTATTTAAAAAAAACAACACTCATCTATGTGTAAAAAAATTGCTGCTATTATAATTGTACACACATAATTATCTTTTTACTGTAACAGACCAACATTTGATGTTAAATCGTATGATCAGGATCGCGTATATCAGGCAAATCATTGTTTCAATAAGACGCAATGTGCTCCCAAATTCGGTAGACGAGACTTGTAACTTGAAAATGAAGATGTGTATGTACGTCGAGCGCAATGGCACTTGTATATGAAAATAGGGCCCCCAGTGTTTACAAACAGAAGCCCTCTCTTCTTTATTGCCAAAAACACTTATCTCAGTTTTGTTTTGGCTTAGCTCAAGGGTTGGCAACACTGGTCCAAGTAAGCCGCATTCCCCCATGTTGTAGATGACTCCCTCCTCAAACACAGGTGAGGATCATTATCAGGCTTCTCCAAATCTTGCTGATGAGCTGATCATTTGAATCACCTGTATTGGAGGAGGGGTGACATCTAAAACAACACAGGACCAGGGATACCCCTGGTTTCATCCAGTTGTTAATTTGCTTTAGGCAGTGAAACACGTTAATTGAACTGCTGTCATTTATACAAATTTATGAATATACTGTGTCGTTTGCATTTTTAAGTAATAAGTCACATGACAACATCTTTGAAACAAAATCTTTTTTTATTGAAAACTTGGCCAGGAATCTGTACATCAGAGAGTGTGTGCAATTCACAGGAACCAGAGCAGGAGGTGCTAAAGACTCAGTTTCCCATGGCACATTGTACCCTGAACCACAAAGCTTGTGTAAAACGGCAATATGTGTCTTGTTCCTTCTTCAGATCTTTGAAAGAGAATAAAGATGGGGGCTAAAAAAAAAAAAAAAATTAAAATAAAAATAAAAAGAGAGAGAAAGGGGGAAAACTAAGCTCAGCCCATAGGGGAGAAAGAGAAAAATGGACAGTGAGGAATGGAGGTCCTTTCCACGAGATGAGGTCCAGGTCTAGAAGATCCTCACCCTTCCCCCTCGCTGCCTTTCGGCCGTTAAAGGTGGTCGGGTAAGGCCTCAGACATCTCTCCCCCTTCCCCTCTTCTTGCGCCCCTCTCCCTCACTTCCGCGCTTTCTCTTTCTCTCCTTCCCCGAGCCTCACTTGCTGGCCAAGGTGTAGCAGCCTTGTTGGTGCCACTGCATGTCGCGGATCCGGCGCACGGACTGCAGCTGAGGGGTGCGGGCACCGTACTCGTTGAAGTGCCTGTAGTCGCCCTTCTCCAGCAGGTACTGGCTGCCACGGTAACCGGGGAACTGATATCCCACGAAGCTGAGTAAGGGAAAACAACAAATAAGTGAAGAATGGAAATACAACAGCCGGTTCTACTTTGAGCTGCACTCACGTTCCACAGCTGACGATGATGCTGCCCACTCTGTCGGTGAAGCCGTAGGAGAACAGGCTGGGGACGTCGTCATCCATGATCTCCATCTTGCGACCTTTGAACTCTCCCACCTCGTGCAGGCAGATCTTGTGCTTATCAGGGTCCTGTTGGGAAAGAACCAAAGGAGCTTAGTATTGGTTGCTTACTGAGAAGGAGGACCCAAGAAGGGAGGGATTTGTTGTTGTTGTTGTTACCATTCGAACAGGCCTGAAGGACAGCAGGTAGTCGTTCTTCTGACAGTTGCTCCAGGAGTCCCAGCGGGGATACTCGCCCTTCTCCAGGATGTACATCTCGCCGCAAAGGTTTATCTGCTCAAAGCCCACGAAGCTGCCAATCAAACGGCATTATGTAGCAACACAGCAAACACACAAGTTGATAAAGACAGCGATGGGGGTGAGGGTTTGGGGGCGGGGTGGGGGGGCTTACGGGCCGCTTTCAACCCGAAGGGAGCGCACACGTTCCATGCCCAGCTCGCAGATGTTCATCACTTCGCTGCTGATCTCTATCATGCGGCCTTGGAAGTTCTCCTGGTCGAACACCAACATCTAGAGGGAAAAGGCAACGCTCAATCACGTTTTTCAGTTTCGACTGGAGAACTTCATGCGAGCGGCACCTTCACCTTGTAGGACGTCAGGCCGATCTCGGACTTCTTGCTCTGAGCGGCCTTCCCATCAGTCTGGGAAGAGGACTTGGATTTGTCACTAGACATGATTGCTGGGTCAGAAAAGAAGGGACAATGTTACATCACATAATCCAACTTGTCAAAGCCACCAGATTGTATCCACAAACCAAGCACTTGCAGTGTGTGTACTGTGTGTACTGTGCGTGCGCGCCTTACCTGATGCTTACACCGAGCCTCACTCAAAGAGTGTGAGCGGGCCGGGTGCACCCCTCCCTTTTATACGCTGGCGCCCACAGGAGAGGGATTAAGGCGAGAGAAACGAATCTGCTGAGGTCAGAGACGTGACACAAAAGAAAGGTCACATCATCAGTGGGGGACGGACACGAAATGGGCGGCGCCAGTCCGGCAGGGTGGGCCATACCCAGTAACCAACAGGGACCAATAGCTGGCTCAGTTGAACTTAGTGTGAATTATACAGTGCTGGTAGATAAATATGAAAACATCAAAAGTTTTTTTTTAATGGTGTTGTACTTGTCTAATTTGTATATTAAAGATGTTAAACTGCTCTATTTAAAGTCACTTTGCATTCAACTGAGATTTAATCCATGTGGAATTTTATAAAACAAGATGACATTGTTGCAAAAATAAGTCCAAATATGTCATCGAAACATAATTTCTTCAAACTTGAAATGTTTATTATATTTTAAACCAGTTTAGCATTTGATAACTTGTATAAACTGTCATTCATATCAACGATTGTGTATAGCCTCCCGGCCTTTAGTGGTGCTCCACTGTTAATCCGCTCACTCTCCGCCCCTATCAGCGCTCCTTTGTGCAGGCACACACGCTGGACTGCTGACCGGGGTCCGAACATACCGGACTGCCTTTGTCTCCTCTCTATGATATGTGCTGAGCTGGTCACAGCCGGCCCCCGGGCAGCCTGAGGGCGTGCCTCTCCGTGGGCCGCGAAGAGTGCGTGGCCTGGCGTGAACGTGCATCTGCAGGAGTGCCCCACCCTCACCCACCTCCCCACCCTGCGTGACCTGCCCGCCCATATAAAACCGAAGCGCCAGGTCCTCCCATAACTCTACGCGAGGCAGGCGGCAGGTGCGTTCAACTCCAGGGCTCTTCCAAAAATAAAGTAGGTAAAGTGTGTCAAAGAATGTGTGCACTGAATAAAGGACTAAATATATTGATGGTTTAGGTCATAGAATAACGGAGTCATTCTCTCATAAGTCCATGCTTTTTTCTTCACTGTGCATCAGGTGTAAAGATGTTCAGAACTACAAGATCCCCAATGATGCAACCCCTGGCCAACTCAGGAATGGGCATGGCCCCGTTCTTCAAGGTAACACTAAAGACGTGACTTTTTCTTCTTCTTTTTCTTTTTTACATTTATTATTCACGCTCACCTGGTGTTGCTTTCTCAGGTGACTGTGTTCGAGCAGGAGCATTTCCAGGGCAAGTCCCTGGAGTTCACCTCCGAGTGTGTCAATATCCAGGACTGCGGTCTGGACAACATCCGCTCCATCAGGGTAGAAAGTGGCGCGTAAGTCTCAAGCCTGTTTTCATGTGCTTGAGTGGGTTCTGTTCAGATCCTTATAACATAAAAAGAAAAAACAGAAGGATAATTAAATATTTTCAATGCAAGTGTGAATGTTTGTCTTGTGTGTTAAGTCCCACCTCGTCCTTCATTGATGGAACATTCGTATCAAGTGTCCTTTATCTGTTTGCGAAGCTGGGTCGGTTTCGAGCACCATGACTTCCAAGGCCAGCAGTTGATCCTTGAAAGAGGGGAGTACCCCCACTGGGACTCCTACAGCGGCTCCCTCGCTTACCACGTCGAACGCCTCATGTCTCTGCGTCCCATCTACTGCGCTGTAAGTACATGTTACGCTCCAAATCCATCCCTGTGCAGTTCTTCTTGATCCAAGACCGACGACCTTCTTCCAGTCTCACCAGAGCAGCCGCATGATCATCTTCGAGAAGGAGAACTTCATGGGCCGCAGCGTGGAGATCTGTGATGACTACCCGTCTCTGCAGGCCATGGGCTGGCTGACGCCTGAAGTGGGCTCCATGCATGTGCAGTGTGGCGCGTAAGTCAGTCAGTCAGTCAGTCAGTCTGTCTGTATATCTATCTATCTATCTATCTATCTATCTATCTATCTATCTATCTATCTATCTATCTATCTATCTATCTATCTATCTATCTATCTATCTATCTATCTATCTATCTATCTATCTATCTATCTATCTATCTATCTATCTATCTATCTATCTATCTATCTATCTATCTATCTGTCTATCTGTCTATCTCAAAGTGAAGTCCTGCAATTCGTTTCCTCCCACAGCTTTGTGTGCTACCAGTTCCCTGGCTACAGGGGCCAGCAGTACATCATGGAGTGTGAAAGACACAGTGGGGACTACCAGCAATGCAAAACCTGGGGTTCCCACTGCCAAACACCCCAGATCCAGTCCATCAGGCGCATCCAGCACTGAGAGGAGGAAAGCAAGACTGACATAACAGCTCCTTCCTACCTATGATCTCCTCCTTCTGTCTGCTCTTCATTCCCGTTGGGTGGAGCTACAACCCACTCCACACTGTTTCACAGATGAGTGTGATAAGAGACAATACGGCACAGCTAAAGCACAGGGAACTCCACCACAGTCCACACACACATGCCGACATAGATGACACCCGGGTAAGGTGTCTTTTTTTTTTGGTTCGAGGGCCCAACTCACAGACACGCACTGAGCTGTAGTTGAAAGACACTTGGAGGAGAACTTCCAAGTTGCGTTACAGCTCATGTGTGCTCGTTTTGTGTGGGGGAGGTCGACTCACAGGTTGATAGCAAATAAAGTCATTTTCACCTCAAATGCGTGTAGCGGTCTACGTTTTTTTCCTGAAATAATTGGCATATACAATACTTAAATGTGGTTTTAAAAAATTGCATCATGTTTTATTTGGATGAACTTTTTTTTAGTGAGTATAAGCGGACCAGAGAATGCACCTGGACGGATGCATTCTTTTAATCAAATTCAGTATATTATTAAGGCCACTACAATTAGATTTAACTTTTAAGTACAACACAGTTGCATTTAATGCTGTGCAATACATTTTAAATAATTTATTAGTTTTTAATTTTGCTATATTTAGGAGCAGTGCATAATATTACAGTGGCTTACAATAATATTTCGGAATAAAACCTCTGCCTTATCTGGACCTATACTATGCTACTGTATTTTTCTGTTGGTCATTATAGCAGTACATGGAGAGCAAAGTCTTATTTGAGGTAGTATTTGGCGTAAACAATTTGAGAACCACTGCAATAAGGCATTGTGGAAAATTGTCAAGAATTGAACTCTCAAATGAAGGAATGGACATTTGATTGAAAATGATCAACGATGAGGAAAATAAGTGATTATTCAATAGTATAGAATCTCATTCCGTATGAAGTCAGATATTATTGATCCACCATAATGTCTATTCACTCTTTTAAGTGGCGTGTGGATGCAAAATCAACCGCAAGGTATCAAAGATCGATTTTATTGCAGCAAAAATGGTTATGAATTCAACTAAGCCACTTGTATTTATAACAAATAAACATTTAAACAGTATCTTTCCTTGTAAAAGGACTGAACATGCCAGTCATAACTAGTTGGTTAACTGAAGAGCAGATACCTAATAAAGTTGTTGTGTGAAAATTGAGGTGACTTATAAGTGCTGTCAAGTATAATACTATCCTGATAATAAACATGATAAAATCGGATCATTTTAGTGTCAATGTAATACTCCAACGGCATCACTAATCCAACTCAAACAATGAGAACCAGCCTAAAGAACTGACACTAACCAAACTAACACAGGGTTACCTCGGCATGATACGTCCTTTCCGCAGCATTGCTCAGGGCGAAGGCCACTGGCGAAGAAGTTACGTATGCTCCTCCGACAACATCAATCTCCTCATCGTCTTCCTCTCGCTCCTCACTCTCTGAAGAGAGTGACCAGGTGATGGTGACCGGATCAGGGATGGATACCAATGGTCCAATCACATCGATGTCCTCCTCACTTCCTGTTTCCAGGCTGACTTCTGTTGATGAGAATAAAAGTGATTATTATTATTAGAGCCCATTGTTGTGCTCAGCCACCATTGTCTGTTCCTCGTATGCATTACCTCCTGTGTCGGCTGGCATGGTGGTCTCGCCAGATGAATTGTCAGGAAGCGGAACATTTGGCTCCAAGCGTTCCCTCTTGGCTTCACCGGCAATATATCTCGTGTCTTCTTCTGGCTGGGCTATCCTCTTTGCTGCCCTGCTCGCTGCCTGCTCCTGAGCTGCAATGTTTTCACATCTGACTTGAACTTCCTCAAGCGCATCAACCTCACCTTCACAGGGAAGCTTCCGGTTGGGCCGTCCTCGCTTACAGTCTGGTTGGCCCAAATGTAGCGGTGCTTGTTCTGGGAGTGGCTGATCGTTTTGATGAGACAATGTCATGGGACGTGAGTAATTTAAGTCATCAAAAATTATATATTTCCTAACAATAATGTATTGTATAATCTAAATGCGATTGGCTGGCAACCAGTTCAGGGTGTACCCCGCCTACTGCCCGAAGCCAGCTGGGATAGGCTCCAGCACCCCCCCCGCGACCCTTGTGAGGAAAAGCGGTTAAGAAAATGGATGGATGGATGGATGGATATTCTAAATGATTGCAAATGATAGTGACAGGCTGAACAATGCTCTTAAACTTAAGCGTGGTTTATGCTTGACACATGTATGTTCCAAGCATGGTAACACTACATGATAAAACTATTTTTACCAAATAAACAAACTTTATTGACAACTCGTGAAAAATACAAGTTATAAGTGTGAACAGTATACATACATATAACAAAATCAATAAAAGTAAAGAATCAGGAAGTAGAAGACCCGGCTCTTGCTCATCTGCAATGGGTTTAAGTAGTTTTCGTAGGTTCACTGTGCGAGAAATTTGCGAATTGCGTGTTGCTGAATTTACGTAATTTTGCCGAGCAATTGCGTAAAGCATAAACCAAGTTTAAGAGGGCAGAAGTTACAATTAATCTGTGTATCTAAGAAAAGTTTTTTTGTCACCATCTTGTGGCATCTATAGGCAATTACAGCCCTTTGGGAGTTCAATTTATATATTACTTTATGTGACCTTTTGTTTGGCGGTGTGCTGTGAGATGCTTCTAATGTAAAATATGGCCATTGGCTCAATAAATATTAGGAAACAAGAAATGGACTACAATGACATCTTCATGTTGCTGTCATTGCAAATCATGACTTTCTCAGAATTCATTTACTGCAATAGCAAAGGTAAAAGTAGGTGATAAGCCAACTCACTGTGATCCGGGTGGCCTTGCATATCCTCCTGATCGGATAAGCCTTTCTGATAACTGAGACTAGCTGATGCACTGATGACGAGTTGGCCTTCGATTGTGCAGGATTCTGGAGAGGAATCACACCATAATCAACAAATAGAATATTTTTCACATGAATATGGTCATTTGTATGTATACACAGTAAGTCCCCCCAAAAATGTACACACTCTTTAAATGACTTTGATTCTATTCTTTAGTTGTATTTCTAGTACAAAACATCCTAAGTAATGGCAAAGGTACGATTAACTTGTGCTGCTGGAAGTATGATAACATCGAGTACAAAGGTTGGCTTGGATCAAAGTAGGGTTGTCTACAAATTATTTTTGTAATTACAAATGTGTACATTTATCAGCAATGTATGGTGACGGGCGGCGCAATTAAAATCTCTCCCATTAGATGGCAGAAGGTACAACAAACGTGTGTATCCACCTGTCATTCATACAATAAAATAAGCCATGGATTGATTTGAGTATATCAGTGTTCAATTAAAACGGACTAGATTTCACACTGAGTAAAATGAAATTACATCATTATTATTTCAGTATTCATACTTTTTGTATTGAACGTTTTTTTTGTCATGAGACTTCTATATATGTCAATGAACGTAGACATGTCCAATCAAGGAGTGCGTTTTTGGGGCAACCTGCATATATATTAGTTGAGCTCAACTGCCACCTTGAGCGCCTGAAAGCTGACTGGATGCAGAGCGTCATGCCTGTTGAGTTTCACCACAGGCAACAATTGTAACTTCCTGTCTCCTCCGCCATCATCGATTTTATCATCAGCCATTGTGTCCCTCACTGACTCGCGGATACACTCCTTTACTTGTAGGGGACGCCATTTCTTTCGTGTGGGAGCTGCTCTTCGCCTGTTTGAGCGCGAACGTGAGGACGTTGTTTTCTGTTGTGTACGCTGTGGAAAGCAACTGCCATCTTGCTCCTCTTGTGTCTCCCTGTTAACACAGTTGTTACCGTCTTGCTCCAAGGACTCCAGGAGGTCTTCCAACATAGCCGTTAGATTTAACTCTGCTTGCGGCCCTACAACGACCACCTCGCTGTTTGCTTGTCCTGTAGCGACAACCTCTGTAGAGGCATGAGCGCATGAGCTAGCATGATAGCCGGCATCAGCACCACAGGGGGTGATGGTGCAACTGCACATCTGGGCTGTTGGAGGAAGCGGAGACGGTGGAGCGCCGCTGCTCATTTTAACCTCCATTTCACTCATCACTTCCTCAAAGAGACGATCAAAGTGCCCTGGTGAGTCCACAGGAGGCGGGGCAGTATGTGATACCTGGCAGGAGAATGTTGTTAGAAATGCAGTTTTTTTTTTCAGCTCTGGTGATTGTACATTCAAAAGTTCATCATTAAGTTTACCCGAAGGCTGAATATCACTTACATTTTTGAGAGTACTGTATATCATGCAGATGTGCTTAAAGTTTTGGCCAGTTGGTAAATATTGAGGAGAGGAAAGAATGGTGCTTATGCATGCCGCATGATGGCGGCAAAGCACAATTTTTTCCCTTACTTCAACATACCTGTAGTTATTTGGCACCAAGATGCCACAAGATGGCACCCAAGTAAAGCATTTACTGCATATTAGACTGTTATTGACCTGAGCACAAACCAAGTGAGTTTTTCAGCAAATAATGTAGGATAGTTTCAAAACAATATCTGCCCAATAGGTGACTCTGTAGAATCCAAAACATGCGGACGAATGTACAAATACTTCATTTTAATTAAAAAACAACAACAATAATAATAATTCCTGTTAATTTTGTACTGTATTATTGATCATTTAATTACAATTATTCAGCTATATTTAAAATGCAAATTGTTTATTTGACTAGTTTTTTATAATTTTTTGTGTTCAGAAATTAATGAGATTATTAAAAAAAAATTAAAAGAATCAATGGACAGGCCATAATTTGCCGGTATAACATCTCCTACTTTGGTGTATGTGTATGTCTTAACGTCACCTGTGTATCATGCAGTGTTTTCTTCCTCCTTTCTCGCTTCACGTTGTCCCCTCCTCCCATCCAGCTGTGACTTTTTCCACTAAGGCAAAAGTCCAATAATTTGGGCCGCCTTCGTCTCCCCTGAGGGCTCCAGGGTCGAGTCCTCAGGTGCAACTTCCTGCCTATGGTTCCTCCCCCCTGGCCTGTCCTCATAGAGGTCGTCCTCCCACACCTCTGCAGGAGCGACTTGTGCTGCCTGCTCACACGCACTTCCTGCACGTCCACCGTTTGTGTCAACCCTCCTCTGCCCCGCCTTCCTCTGCGAGCTCCGTTGCAAGCTCCTCCTCCACGCGGCCTGGCCCTGCCTGTTCCTCGCGGCTTGCTCTTAGCTCGCCCTGTGTTCGCCTCTTTGGAGTCCATGTCTAAAAAATGGCTGATGAATCCTGGAATGTCATCTAGAAACTGCTCAAACTGCTTGTCTTCTGCTCTTACACCGTCTAAAACGCGGGATTCTGCCTGAGGATTGCTGAACATGTAGCTCTGGGAGTCCGCAAGAGATGCCACGGATGAAGTTTGAAGATTTTGGGCTTCATCTAGCAAGCAGATGAGTGGAGTCGGAACATTTAGTTGGACAACTTGGTTGTCGGCCTGTACTAAACTCTCAAATTGAGCCACTTCAATGGTCTCGTAGGCTGGCATGGACTGACAAGAGTGGGCGGAGCTTGCTTGCATCTCTTCTGTCTCAGTTATTGTGTCTTTTTCGTCATTTGACAGCATCTCTTTCCAGAGGATAGCATTGCCGTCACCCACCTCCTGCCTCCAGCATGTGACTTCCTTCTCACTGAGCTCCACGGGATCAGTCTGTACACCCACCTCAGTGCCCACGCCACCTCGCCGGTCCCTCCGTGTGACCTCCACCAGCCCCAGGATGCCCAACTTGGCTGCTGCTGACACGGCCTGCTGCTTCTCGTTCTCCCCTTCCCCGGCCATCTCCCCCGAGTACAGCAGATTGACCACATGGAGCAGAGTGCGGGCTCCGACGGTCCCAAATTCCACCAGATGCTCTCGTCCAGCTTGGGGTGCCGGTGAGGAGGACAGAGCAGTGGACAGCTGGGGGCTGATGGCTGAAAGGACACAACTGTGTGCTGGCACTGAAACACCTGGAGGGACAAGAGATGCAATCAAGAGTGGGTCATGGTAAGTCATTGCTTTGGGCAAGGGTGCCAAACTCTTCCATCAAACTTATGGTTTCCATCTGAACCAGGCAAGGAGACAGAATTTAAATACCTTCTGCACGAAGCAGAGTGTCACAGAACTGTCGGTGCTGTTGCTGTCTCTGCAACTCGGCCACAAGATGGGCTTCAAATCCTGGCTTCTGGTAGCACCACATCTCCCCATCAACTGGAGAGGAGCAAACAGGGGAGGGGGGGGTGAAAATTCACATGTAAGCCTCATTGTTATAGTAATTAATAGCACTCTTTTAGGAATTAACTTGAACTTTGAAACATCTTCTCCAGGATTAGATCCCGTTAAAGATCAGATTTCAAGCTCTCCAGCACCCTTCACCAATCTTAATTAGTACCCCCCACCTCCCCCAACCCCCCAAAAAAACATGGGGAAAAAACCAAACATCTGACAAATATTGCTCTCGCCATCTCAGGTTTGAAGGGTCAACTCCTTTCGCTGACGTTAAACTGAATTTAGATCAACACTCCTCAGAATAGTCCAATGTGGACTTGTTAGCCATTCTTGGGTGTTTTGTGCTGTGTTGACCTGCAGCTGAGATCAAACTTCCTGACACCAGGCAGTCACGTTTATCTCCAGAATGCCCAAATAGGCTTTATACAGTATGTCATTGTATCCTGCACTGGCTTGACACCCTGTGCCAGATGTAGCAAAGCAGCCCCAGAACAGACCCGTTTCATCCATATATTTTTGTAACTTTATTTTTGTTAATAAATATATTATTCTGCTAAATGTTTGCATCTCATAAACATAGACCTAACGTGACTAGCCAAAAAGCTCCATTTTTTTTTTTATCTCTCCCAGACGTTCAATCAATGTCAAATTACGTTTACAACAAGGAGTGCTTTTTTTTTTTTATAAACAGGGTACCAGACTGCTCTTAAACGTTAACATTTTGATTCTAAAATGTGAGATAGGCAAAAAGTTAATTTGCTGATTTATTTTTATTATTACTGAACATTTTTGGTTGCGTATTTTTTGCTGATTTATCAGTAATATAGTGAAAATGAATAGAAATAATATTTACTAAGCAGGTTGAAGTAAATTTTATACTTGTGCCCCTAAAATACCAGGGTTTGGGGCCACTGTGCTACCAGTTTAAAAGTCTGAAACCCTGTCCTGAAGTCTTCAGTCAACTGATAAACTAATACATGTACAATTGCCCAAGAGGGAAAAACGGTGTTATTATCAAAACAAGATGTTATAAATTATGTGCAAGAGTTGGTTAAATGGCTTATTGGGTGTGTTTGGGTGCATGTATGCTATAAATATCACGTTATAAATATGTATTCACTTTAAGCTGGGGGTACCTAAGTGACATATTTTCAAATGTATACAAAACTTACTTAGAGAGCCAACTACAGCTTTACAAAACCCTGAATTATCTATGAAAACGTGTGTAAATACAAAAATGTTGCAATATTAAATTTTCTATCGAATTCTTTAAGGTAGCATTGTCGTTAAAAATTATTACCTACAAACTGTCATGAACACAATATTTTAGTGCCATGTCATACTAGTGCGATGCTTTTAAGGAGAGGAAAATATACTAACTTACCACTATTTTTTTTTTACCCCTGTGCTTGAACGTGGACTAAGTTATCATATTTAAGACTGACAAAATAAAATTGGCAATAATAAAAAAACTAAATCAGTTCGGAAATACAGAAGGAAAAAAAACCTAAAATACTGTGTTAGCATCGGTGCTAACAAACAGCATGCAGCCACATGAGTCGCAAGGCGTCACGTCAATTAATTAACCAGTCGTGAACTGCACAATTACGACTTTAATACAATCTGGACATGAAATTTGGGCTAGTTTTTAGTTGACATGTCCTTGTTGTGAGCTTCCTAATGCATGATACACTGAAGACAACAAACGTGAAAGTTGCAAAAGCACTCACCTTTTGCTTAAAGTTCAATGGAAAGTCACTTTTTTTGTTTTAATTAATAAAACAAAGTATTTTTTAAAAGGTATGACTAATGTTACAGTTACACCAAACGGACACTTTTTGTGTTCCATTGCATTTTGCCCTGTTAGCGTTGATGACGTCAATCATGAAGATTGGTGTAGTATTCATTTTGACCAATGGATGGCAGTAGCGTAAATACCATATGAGCGTACAAGCGTGAGAAAAGTAAAATAAATAAATCAATAACAAATAAATGACACAGTCAACATTGAAAAACACTTCCACCTTATTTTAAAAACGCTTCGTCTTATTGCTGATGAGCAAGAACAGGTGTCCAGTATTTAGTAGCCTAGAGAATCAACATGATACATTTGTATAACTGTTACTCAATTACTAGGAGTAGGTCTAACTAGAATTTTAAGGGTCAATGTTAGCATAATTTTAATATGTTGGATCAACATGATGTATTTGTGTTACTGTTAATCCTACACTCTGCAACTCAACATACTTGATTATTGTGAAATTAACTCATTTTGTTTAGGTGGAAATCATTTCCATAATTTTATTATGTTCACCCAACAAGTTATATTTGAGTGTGGAAAGTAAAACGCAAATTAAATAGACCAAATCTAAATGACACAATACAGTAACTGTTTCTATCAGAAACCGGAGACTCCAATAGAAACTCTTCAAAAAAAAGGAAAACGCCACTCTTTTGGGAAAAAGAAGTAGCAATATTCAATTGAATTCAATCCAAGGACAATAAATGAAAATAAATGAAAAGCATGTACCTCACAATTTTGTTGATTGTTTTGTTTTTCATACTAGAAATTTTCATTGGACAGCAATGATATGAAGGTTGAAAATAATCCATGCCTGCAACAACAAAAGTCAACAAAACACTGGAAAATAATGGAATGCTCACAAAGGTGGTGGCAAAGGAGTGTGATTGTAAACAGGGTTTGCGGGTGTCATAATCTAATAAACATAAAGGGTCTTTCTCTTTACCTGCTTGACTACTCAGTGATGTACATACAGTTATCAGTTCTAAGGACCAGATGGCTAGACCATTTGGTTGACCATGTTTTCAAGTGAACAATTTAATATTTATCATGTTGTATAACATAAATAAAGATGTGCTGTTTCACCCTACACATATGGGATGAATATAGAAATTAATTCATGCACTGCCATTGACAGCTATAAACGTCATGAATTCATTTTAACTTTCTATTAGTTTAAATTTTTTTCCCACTTTTGTTAACAAGAGTATTAAAACCTAGAAAACATGTTTTTGTACATTTAGAACAGATATAACATTTGTGATTAATCGTGAGTTAACTCGTGAAGTCATGCGATTAATTACGATCATCTGACACCCCCTAATTTTTAATAATCTTTTTTTTAAATAAATAAATACAATAATTGTAATTATTTTTTCCCCATTTTTTTATAATCTTTTTTTTTAAGAAAATATTATTTAAAAAAATAGGGGCGTCAGGTGATTACCATTTTTAATCGTAATTAATTACATGACTTCACTAGTTAACTCACAATTAATCACAAATGTTATATCTGTTCTAATACAATAAAAAAAATCTAGGTTTTCGTACTCTTGCTAACAAAAGTGGGAAAAATGGTAAACTAATAGAAATAGTTCAAATAAATTTTCGACGTCTATAGCCGTCAATGGCAGTGAATGAGTTAATGGTCACCATGGCAATGTCTCGATTTTCTGCAAATACAAATAGGCTACATAGAATCCAATGTACACAACCTTTGAAATACACTTTAAAAAAAATAACTTTTCTTCTTATTCTTCCTATTCTTTTTAACTGTCACCTGAATTACAACCATTTGGTAGAGGCTTATGTATATTACAAAAAAAAGATAAAGAAAGGCTTTCGTTGTAACAGCCCAAAGCAAATGTGAAATCCACAAGTAAATAGTATACACAACATAATGGTCATAGTCTTCCCAGCTGAGATTCTGATGATATCCAATCCACAATCTGTCCATGCAAGTCCACTGTGACATGTTGCTGCCAGCGGGAAGGTTCTAATTTGGGGGAAGCGTGTCCGGGTGGTTTGGAGTGGGCCTGGGCCAGCGCTGGTTGAACTTGACAAAGAAGTTTGGGTCCTTGAAAGGCCCACCGTAGATGATGGCTTGCATCAGGTAGACGAGAGCCACCACCAGGAAGCAAATGAGGAAGAAGGGAATGAAGGGCCTCAGATGGTGCCATGCTACGCTGAACCCGTAGCACAAGCTGCCAATCCCACCCTGCTTTCTCCTGTGGGATGTGTACCGAAAAGAATCCGGGGCCGGCGTACGAGCATGCGTCTTGTCATCAGAGGTGGAACCAGGTGAACTTGTGGAATCGGGTGAAGCCATTACGCTGAGAACTCAACTTTTCAACCAGAAATCACGGATGATCTACAAAAAAAAAAGCACACATAATTCCACCAGTGTTTGTCCTCCAACAAATGTCTTCTTATCACTTGTGTTGGATGTCACTGTATTTGAGCTCAGGATTGAGATGGTGATAATGTGAGACCAACCACAGGAGAGCTCTAAATAGACATGACACTGAGGGGCGAGGGGCGTATGAGCTCAAATTTTGGGGAGGGAATGTTTTTACCCCAGCATAGGCTATAAACATCATACAAAGATAAACACACACAGAAGGCATGCAAGATGGCTTCTTTGCAATCTGCTGACAAAGTAGCAGCTGACATACTACAGAAGGCAACAAGGCATGGATACAACAAGCTATAAATAATGAATGAAAATACAATAAAGCAATAAGATATTTACAGCAGGAGGCTAGTAACCTTTTCTGTTAATTGGTCTGAAAATGATGAATTGACTACAAATAAAATATTTTTTGTTCATCTACCTATGCTAGTGACAGGCAGAACAATTAAACGCTTTTCCATCAGATGGGCCGACAGAAGGTAAAATTAGCTTGTGGCCAACTGCTGCTGTTCACACAACAGAACAATAGTTTTGTGTTCAATTAAGATGAGTTTGCACTACAAGGGTAATTGTGAGTAATTTGAGATTAGATCAACATTATTTCAGCAGTTCGGCATTCAACATTTTTTTGGGGTGGAGCCTAATTGTATATTCTGTTATTCAAATAAACACCTCCCTGCTTATTATATTTTTCAGGATTTTTCAAGATTTCAATTGACTCTAAAGGTTGTGCTGCAAAACAGTCTCTTTTTTTTAACATCAATAATTATGTTAAATAAAAATAAATACATTTTAATTAAAAGTTCTGCCTGATTTTCAATAGTAATCATTAAAACTACAACCCCTGGTCTCCAAGTTCTCCTTTCCCTCAATAGGTGTTGCCTCTTGTCAGGCCACAGTTGTAAATAAGAATTTGTTCTTAATCTGTTTTTTTTCCTGGCTAAATAAAGGTTAAATACAAATAAAATAAAATATGTGACTTGTGAATGAATGTGTAAGATGAAGTTTTGGCACGTTATAACAAGGGTCAGCCTACCCTAATGTTTTTACATTGTTTATTGGCTCTGTAACGACATCATAAATCAATTCTGTAAAATGCAGGTGGCAGTAGTTTTTTGAATTTTGAAATAATTAGCAGTAAGCACGTTATTTTGTTTATAAATATTTCACAGCATACATAATATCATTATTAACCTTATAAACTCAACAACAACAAAAAAATACCCATATTGTAAAGTGAAAGAAGTGATGGATAAAACTTAAGTGATGATTACTGATGAATTTATATTTACTTTATTGTTCACCAAGAGTTAAGCAAAGCCTCATAATAATGTCAAGCGGGACGCAACAAAAAATCTAAATTCCGTAACAAATGTCAAGTTAATCAATCATGAGTGACGAGAGAGAGAGAGAGAGAGAGAGAGAGAGAGAGAGAGAGAGAGAGAGAGAGAGAGAGAGAGAGAGAGAGAGAGAGAGAGAGAGAGAGAGAGAGAGAGAGAGAGAGAGAGAGAGAGAGAGGCACCAACTGTCACGTCACGTCGCTTTATTTATTTTTTGTCATGAACTTGTACATGAAATGTGGACAACTTCATATTTTCTTTTCTTTCTTCTCTTTTCTTTTCTTCTTGACGTCTTGCACAAACATGCAAAAAATAACAAGAGCACTCACCAATTTGTCTAAGCTGGAAAGTCAGGTTTTTTTTTTTAAACAAATGTTTTGATAAAGTATTACTACTTTAGAGTTACATATTACAGACGCTGTTTTCCCTTTTCATTTTGTTGATCTCCAACGATGGTCATCCGCGGGCACGTTCGTTGTTTTATTCCTCTGGAGTGTCGACCACTGGGCGGCAGTATAGGCACGAGAAATGCAAAACAAAACTATCAGTCAACATTGAGCACGAGACAGTAATGGCCATCATATTTAAAACGTTTTCACCTCAAACGGCTCATTTCTGTCGTGTCAAAGTATTTGCCCATTCTTCGCACGATTCATCAACAGAAATGGTCAAAAGGTGGAACTATTAAATCAAACCCATTAGATAGATTAAACAAATCTCTTGTTATTTTGGGGATATGAAAACGAATACAAACTTGTGGCGCAATATTCAATCGAGTTTATTAATAAAGCAATATCTTGTCCCTTTTGAAAGAAGCATCTATCTCACAACGTTGTATTTTTTTCCCAAATTGAGAAAGAAACGTATATATAAAAAAAACCCTCAAACTAAATGCCTTTACTTTGGATCAATTTGATATAGACCTTTAAAAAAAATATATATATATATATATATATATATATATATTTAATGATAAAGAAGCACTGTTGAACTGCGGTAATATTTTAGTATTTTCTGCAATACCTCAATGCACTGGGTAAAAATAGCAATGAAAAAAATACTAGTGAATCAAATTTCTCCAAACCTTTGAGCTGTGTATTTCTTTAAAATAAATAACTAGTTATTTTTGTTTTTTGTTTTGAGATTATTAAGCTCTTTTTTTTTCTTTTCTTTTTTTTTACCTGAAAGTGACATCTTCCCACACTAGCCCAAACTTGACAGTCTGAGGCCAAGAACTACAGTCTCACACGGTCTGTTGAGTCCAATATAAAACAAGCGAGTCAAAAAACACAAGTGAATGATATCCACAACAAAATGTTAGTCTTCCCCACTGAGATCTTGTTCATATCAAATCCTGATGTAGTAACATTCCAGTGGCTTGGTGGCCATTGGGAAATCCGGGACGAATCCCGAAAGATCCAAGCCGACATGGCCCAGTAATTTTGTGTGTGTGGTTTTCTCAAGATCTTAAACGAGGCTGACCTCTCTTTATGTCTTTTTTTTATTTTTTATGTTGGCTCCTCAAACTTCAGATTCTCACTTCTGGCTCTGATACGGCTTTTTCATAGCATCGCATGCTTTGGTCACATGTATTGACCTTGTGAATGTGGCTTGGGCCAAAACGGAAGTTAACAGCGGTATTTGGACATGAGCTAGGCTAGAAAAAAGTGCATTCCAGGACAGCTATCTAGCTAACAAATGTATATCTGATATGAGATTGAAGAATCTAAATGTTTTACATAACTGTTTGAGAGAGGCCAGTTGCCAACAAACAACAACAAATAAAGTTTGTGCAGCGATCGCAGATTAGCAATAAGGAGTTGCCCTTTATAAAGGCAGTGTGTGCGGCAGTGATTAAGTGACGGGTTTTGGGAGCGCGTCTCGGGACTTCGACTGAAGAATTACAAGGTCTGTATGACTTGGTTTTGGGCGGATGTGGAATTTTAACCCTTACACTATTTTCTATTCACACATAATAGGTTCCGGGTCAATTTTGAATATCCTCATAAAAGTGGAATGGATGATTAATGCTTTAGCACTGTTTTAGAGAAAAGGAAAAACGTTGGGTTTTTCTGCTATATTGCAGGTACATTTGCCTGTTACAAGGCACCCTCTAACCTCTGTATGACTTATGTTCCTTATGTTTAGTATGTGTTGTCTTTTTCACTATTCCGAGATTACCTCATGTATGGAGGTAAATATGGTGCAAAACTAACTTGTAAAAAAAATTTGTACCTGTAGAAAAAAAGTCTAAATTTGTATCTGTAAAAGTCGTAATTTGTACCTGTAAAAAAAATGTGTATCTGTAAAAAAAAATTGTATGTGTAAAAAAAATTAGTATCTGTAAAAACAAATTTGTACATGTAAAAGTCATGATTTGTACCTGTACAATTTTTTTTTGTATCTGTACAAAAAGTGTAAATTTGTATCTGTAAAAGTTGTGATTTGTACCTGTAGAAATGACAACTTGTAATCAAAGAAGTCGCCACTAGGAGTCACAAGTGTTTTTTCTGCTGCTGTCCAGTCACGTGAGTTTTGCACCATATATCTCGCTACAAAAGGTGCAAAACTGATTCGTACTTGTAGAGCGCCGTGATTTGTACTCGTAGAAGAAGAGGGCGGGCTCTGGAGGATTTGGGCGGGCTAAAGCAGGTTCCTCATTGGTTGAGCGAACGACAGTGGGTTGAACTCAAATGACGCCCATGCACAAGTCCGCAATTCCAAACAAACAGAGTAGCCACACCAGTTTACGCGTCATTTTGGAAGAAGAGGACGTCCCAGGCATGAAAATTTCAACATGGTTCAATATATACGAACACCGTGTGGAACAGCTTAAACGTTGGTTGACATGCAGAGCACTCCAAGTGGGCAGAAAGAAAGAAGTTTTAGTATGAAGGTAAGATTTATTGTACGAACATAGCTCGTAATCCGGTGCTAGCTAGCTAGCTAGCTCATCTCATGTTGTTGTCACGAAAACTGAACACATTGAAGTCACGATTTTTATTTCAAGATTTGAAGCCTACCAGTGTAAACATACGACCAATAGCTTGTACCTGTAATAAAAAACTGTGAGTGGATCTTTAAGCCGCTACAGGTATTTTAATTTCAAACCTTTATCCTCTGTATTGAATCATTTTATTTTAAATATTAAAATTTCTTGATAAATGTCAGTATTTTGCAATGTATGCTTTGCAAACAGTAAAAAAAAAAAAAAAAAAAAAGGCTTACACTCTCAGTTTACTCATCACTCACAGTACTCAAATATTTGTGCAAGTATTTTTTCTGCGCTTTTAATTTCTACTTGAGTTAAATTTTCCAATGTAACATTACTCTTATTTAAATATTGGCTATTCTGCTTTTGAAATGCTAGTCTATCTGTATCACTAAGATGTGAGCAGTGTCACTGTCACCTAGCGACTTTAACAAAAGTAACTAGGTCAAATGTTAGTTTATTTATTTTTCATTAAATGAGAATCTCATAAGTTTCAAAATCTTGCTCAAAAGGTGGAGACAACTGCTGCAGACACTGCTGAAGCATCAGTGAAAAGGATGATCCGCTCCATCAGCGAGCAGCCAAGAGACAGGAGATGACACCTTGATTCCATCAAGCCAGATTATGGAAAATTATTTTGCAGATCTTCTGTTGATGTGAATGTAGCAGGCGGTGGATGCAGAAACGGCTCTTCTGGACATCAAATAAAACATTTCAAATGATGCACAATCTTGTTTATTGAATGATACATGTTGTTATTTGATCTGACTATTTCAAATAACTCTCAACGTGGATTCATTTGTACTCCTGCAACATTTCAAACTCAAAATTGGAAGACATTTAGAAAGCATCATTTCTTCACTTTCCCAAAGGTGATTTTTAGTGAAATTCTCTCAGAACAGTAACCAGTGTATCAAGGATTCTCATTTGTTGGACTTCACAGCCACTTTGAAGCAGGTTTGATGTCACACCATGTGCCACCCACCGTTGAGAGATGGATCAAGAAGTAGCTTTGATTGACTGCATGCTGGCAACTGTGCAAACAGAATGGTTGGGTCAGCATATTCATACAATAAAAAATAATCATAGCTTCCGAGCTGGGTCATTATCAAAACACAGCCACTGACATTATACGTAATCAGTTAAACGTTTAGCTTTATCTTGTTAGCCAGAAAAAAAACGAAGATTTTGTCACATCTTAATATCAGAAATAGTGGTAATACCGATAGACACAGACATTGTTCATAAACATTCCCATTTGCATTATTTTTTATTTGGCTTCAGTGTTGAAAGCAAATGTGTATGTTTAAAAGTGTAAGAGCCTTTTATTTTAATTGTTTGCAAAGCATACATTGCAAAATACTGACATTTATCAAAAAATTGTCATATTTAAAATAAAATGATTTAATACAGAGGATAAAGGTTTGAGGTTAAAATACCTGTAGCGGCTTAAAGATCCACTCTCAGTAAAAACGTTTTGTTTTCATTTTATTATGATAGTAAGAGTACAGATGCTTGAATATAATGTTAGTCATATACAAGTAGCTGAGTACTGTCCACTTTTGGTTATAGGTTTAGGTTATCTTGTAAAACATTCAATAGGGTTCTGTAGCTCTATAGTAATTTTCACATCTAAGCACTAAGCAGCAGTTTATGAGGTATTTTTTTTAGATTTTCTTTTTTTTACAGGTACAAGCTATTGATCGTATGTTTACACTGGTAGGCTTCAAATCTTGAAATAAAAATCGTGACTTCAATGTGAAGCGGTTGGGATGAGGATCAGCACCTCCAAATCCAAGACCATGGTCCTCAGTCGGAAAAGTGTGGAGTGCCCTCTCCGGGTCGGGGATGAGATCCTGCCCCAAGTGGAGGAGTTCAAGTATCTTGGGGTTTTGTTCACGAGTGAGGGTAGCTTAGAGCGGGAGATCGACAGACGGATCGGTGCAGCGTCTGCAGTGATGCGGACGCTGTATCGGTCCGTTGTGGTGAAGAAGGAGCTGAGCCGAATGGCAAAGCTCTCGATTTACCGGTCGATCTACGTTCCTGCCCTCACCTATGGTCACGAGCTGTGGGTCGTGACCGAAAGAACAAGATCCCGAATACAAGCGGCCGAAATGAGTTTCCTCCGCAGGGTAGCCGGGCTCTCCCTTAGAGATAGGGTGTGAAGCTCGGTCATCCGGGAGGGAATCAGCGTCGAGCCGCTACTCCTCCACGTTGAGAGGAACCAGTTGAGGTGGCTCGGGCATCTGGTTCGGATGCCTCCTTGGCGCCTCCCTGGGGAGGTGTTCCGGGCATGTCCTAACGGCGGGAGGCCCCGGGGCCGACTCAGGACACGCTGGAGAGACTACGTCTCACGGCTGGCTTGGGAACGCCGTGGGACCCCGTCGGAGGAGCTGGCGGAAGTGGCTGGGGAGAGGGAAGTCTGGGCTTCCCTGCTAAAGCTGCTGCCCCCTGACGATAAGCGGAATTGAAGACGGAACGGAACGGAACGGAAATTCAATGTGTTCAGTTTTCGTGGTACAAATCATGACTTTTACAGGTACACATTTGTTTTTACAGATACAATTAGTTTTTACAGATACAAAAAAAAATTTTACACATGCAAAATTTGTTTTTTACAGGTACAATTTTTTTTTACAGATAAAAATCACGACTTTTACAGATACAAATTTAGACTTTTTTCTACAGGATTTTTTTTTTTTTTTACAAGTTAGTTTTACTCATACTCATGGTCAATATGTCAAATTCTGCGTGAACCTATGCAAATGTGGTGGAAATACATACAGTTCTCCGGACTGTTCCAAGCTTGGGTTATTAAAAAAATACACAAATTGATCAAATATACATTTACACAATTTCTAGATTTTTTATTTTTTTTGATGGGCTCAGTATTATTCATTCGGCAGCTAACCCTGTTAGGGGTCGAGTTTGCCCCTACACCGTGAATGTGACCCCACCCAGTATATATACAAGTGTGTATGTGTGGTGCAATTGGGAGCAGGTGAGAGGGAGCAGAAGGAAATGATGATGAAATGATCCTTTCCTTGATTTAACAATCATAGTGGTTAATCTAAAATCCATAGGTCAAATTTGACCTGGAACTGCATGTAATGGTATGTAGTCAAGATGGATTCACAACTGACAGAGAAATAGAGCTATAAAAGAAACAGGCACAGATTTCTGATTGCCATCATCTCCTCCTTGCCAGGTGTGTGCACACGGCGTGAACAATGTTGCTGTGTTCAAAGCGCTTCAAAGTGCAAGACAGCCTGGCCTTCATCACAGGCATGGTGGAGAGTCTGTTCTTTGCAGGAATCATGTTCGGGTGGGCCTCGCTCGTATTCGTCCTGAAGTCGCAAGGCTTCTTCGGCTCCTTTTGCGTCAACACCACAAACAGTGATGGCTCACAGGTCCAAGGTCAGTTTGCTCCTCTTCCCTAAGACTTTGAATTGTGAGCAACTGTGGGGACCATTAATGTAGCAATTGACAACACACCAATTTGGTAATGAATTGTTTGAAGCACCAAAAAAACAAAAACAAAAACGAGGGGCCACTTGGGAGCCTCTTTGAACTGTTAGGACTAAAGGTCATCTTGAAATAAGGTTAAGGGTTAGATCAAGAGATTGTAGTTCTTGTACAATCACCTTGTATTAATCTTTATTGACAATAATACTTGGCATTTCAGTGTAATATTATAGTTTAGTGACATTTTTTTGGGCTCTTTTTAACCATTTTTGTAGCTGTCTTGTTTTGCAATTACAGATTAATTAAACATCAAAGACAACTTTGAAATGTAAAATTTATTTTTTTCAAACTTAGCCTCTTAATTTCTTAATATATATATATATATTATATTATATATATATTATATTATATTATATTATATTAATATATATAAACATATAGCCCTAAACAAAAAATATGTAAAAAAAAAAGAGAAAAAAAAGACTGCATTATTGATATTGCTTTATTCTAAACATACACAGAATGCTACGAAAGAAACAGTATAGTATTAACTCAACTTTAACTCAGCAATAAACACTTCATAAACACTGGATGTATACACACGAAAACCTTCTCAATCAACACCTGTGGGCTTATGTTAACATGTAACAAACAGCCTGTATTTTTGCCATTTTGTTGTGTTTTGCCAAAATAGGGACGTTTCTGGGCTGAAAGTCAATGTTTACCCCTCCAGCCAATCACAGAGCGGGGGGCGTGTCGCTGAAGGCAGGCGCAATGTTGACGAGAAGAGTGGGGGTTGCGCCATGGGAGGAGTCCGTTTTGAATTGTTTGTTTACAAACACAAACAGTCAAAACTTAAGACCTCACCTTTAAAGAGACAGCGTGTAGGATTTAGTGTCATCTTGTGGTGAACTAATAATTTAGTCATTAAAAAAAAACACTATTAATTTTAATACAAAAAAATATTTTCTATCACATACGGATACCAAAAGGAGGAGAACTCTGGTAGGCTGGCCAAGTGGAGTCACCACTAATAGTTCTCAACTTAATGACGGTGTCTGCAGAAAAAAAATCCCGCCCACTGACCTTAGCTCATTGCTTAAAACTGTAAATGGCTGACCTCCTAACTTGTACTGTACATTGGCATTTGGTGCCAAAATGGGTAAGGCGCGACTATTTTGGTCTTGAGTGGTGTTTGGGACCTTCTGCATTTGAACTAATCATATTTTTTGTTTGTTTGTTCGTCTGTGTCAGATTGCAGGGGGCAGGATGAACAGTTCTCTCTGGTCTTCACAATTGCATCCTTCATGAATAATTTCCTGACATTTCTTAATGGTGTCATCTTTGACCGCTTTGGCACCTTGGTGGCTCGGCTCTTTGGATTGTGAGTGTTAAAATATTTTTTTTAATGACATTTCACGTTAGCCAATGTTTGGCCTAATACACAAAAAAACTTGCATTGAAATGACATCTATAGTTAGTCATCTGTCCACATTCGATCATGGATGCAATGTTGATTTAGATTAGCGATAGATTTAGCTTGACGTCACCTTATTATCAAACGCACAACAACACAATGCAAATAATGACTTGTGTTGTGTTGCAATCAGAGCTTTTCACACTGGAGGTATCTTGATGTTGGCCTTTGCAACTCCAGGTAAATATCAACATATTTCTATTGCCCAATTCAATGTACTGATGGGAAAAAAACAATAAATGATACTTTTTATATGTGGAGAGAGGCGACACTCATCTTATTAATAATTCCCTACAATAATTATCAACAGTGAGTTAACAAGGTTGGAAACAGATAAATATGAAAGACTTTAGTTTTGGGAACCTTTGCAAGTGTTGAAATAATCAATTTGACTACATTCCTAGGAAATAACAATGTGTGTCTTTAGTGAGCTATTTCTAGACAAGCTTGTGGGCAATTCATGCTGCCTTCAGGGTCTACCTGGTGCATGTTGGCACCATGTTGGTGGCCCCAGGCCTATTCATCGTATAGCCTACAAAGAAAAATTAACTCTTATTATCATAACGCGCACGTGAGGTTCTTTGTCTGTCCCCATTTTTGTCTCTCTCCATTAGCTCTGTCCATGCTGCTTTACCCAGCGCTCTCGTTCATAGCCGTGGGTGGAATGATGCTGCTCGTGACCAACATGCAGGTACGTTTAGGAATGGAAACATGCCAAACTACATACCAACATGACATTGCCAAGTTCATCGGTGTCTTGTTAAATTCTCTATCTGCATGTGAATGCACTCGTGCATGCGCGCGTGCAGGAGGCAGCCAGCAGATTCCGATCGCCGTCTTATTAGTTTTTTTTTCTTTCTTTTTTCTTTTTTCTTTTTTCTTTTTTCTTCTTTTTCTTTTTTTTCTTCTTTTTCTTCCTTCTTTTCTTTCTATAAAGAGCTCAGTATTGTTCATTCGGAAATGTCATCATCATTGCTCTTTATTTATTTATTTATTTTATTTTTATTTTTTTGTTTTTTTTAAATATATATATATATATATATATATATATATATATATATATATATATATATATATATACATACATATTTTTTTTTTGTATGTGGGTGAGTATGTGTATGTGCGTGCGTGCGTGCGTGCGTGCGTGCGTGCGTGCGTGTATTTGTTAGCTCACCAAAAACCTATTAGAAAAAATCCCATACCGTTCACCTAAACCGAACACCGCCGTCAGGAGACCCGAGGGGACCAAAGAAAACCAAGGAAGGTGAAATCCAGCACCGACCAGACACCACCCACCGGGCCACCCACCAGAATTCTTCCCCAACCCAAGAAACATCTAAATTCCAACAAATCCAAAAAAAAATAAAAAATCAGGGAGACCTCAAGAGACCGAAGGAGAGACTGAGGGAAGGAAGGAAGGACAGACGAAGCCGAGTGAGATCCACAGACACCAGCCTCCACCGATTCAACGACCTGAGGAGGAAGCAGATTGTGTCTGAGTTTCGGTAGATGCTGGTGTGGTGGATCTGGCATGCATGAAAATCTCCACCAAAGAGGGGAGCCGTCGACCCCCGCCAGGACAGAGCAAGTGCAACACCTCAGGGCCCCCCAGGCCGCGGCAGCGCCAAAGGACGACCCCCGGGCGCCGCCAGGGCCACCGGCCGGAGAGCAAACCCAGGAGCAGGAGCGCCCCCCACCCCAACACGGCCCGCGCCCCCGACCCAACGCAACAGGACGGGGCACCGCAGGCCCGCCAGGCACCCCACCGGCCCCCAACCCCCGCACCTCCCCCCAACAAAGCCCCCCCCCCGAAAGCCGTCTTATTAGTTTAATGGCATAACCGCCACTTGTATGGGAGTGGGTCTTTTCCACAGATTAATATGCATTTCGGGGGGTGCTAACAAACGGTCCCTGTTGGTGATTTTAGGGGATTTTTGTTAGGCCTTTATTTTCAAGTTGGTATCTAACAACCATTACTGCGGCTTTATGTTTGTAACTTGGTTGCACCATTCGTTCAATGAAGCCTTCTTTGATCGCTAATTTTCATGTGTGCTTCTTGGGATCCGTTTCAGTGCATTCTTACAGTCGTAACATATGGCCCACATTATTCATAAATGAGGTTAAATAAATAGGATATGTATGTAAAAAAAAAAATATATATATATATATATATATATAAATCAATAATACAGTAATTCTCATTTGTAATATTTTATTTATTTATAATTAATCGAATTAGAATGAATTAACAAATTGTTTAATAAAATACATTTTTATAAATGCTAAATATCTATCATTAGCATCAGGTGGAATCCTCACATCTCCAAAGTCATCACTTTTCAGGAATAATTTTAAAAAAAGTTTGTTGAGTCATTAACATTGCATTATCAAAGACAGAAAGTAATTTCCAACATCTAATTGTTAGTAATTTGTAAATATAACTTCCCCATGTGTGGACTGACCAGTCGTAATAATTTGTGGGGGGAAAATATGACATTAAACAAAGTTGGACATGAAAGGTTAAAAAATGACAGTGATGATAAGTAAAAGATGTGTTTTTAGAAGATTTCACTTTATTACTAGTATTTCTAGTTAATCAGTTAGATAACAATATACATCAATAAAAAAATGTAATCAAACAATTTTTGGGGGCAAAGTGGCTAAATTAAAGCAACCAATCACGTGAGTCATGCTAACATAAATACTCAGTGGGCTGAATTAAAGAATGCAACAGGACATATATAGCCCACGGGCCACACTTTACCTACCCCAATCTGGAATGACAAATTCCTGTTTTTTATGTGCTTTTTATATAAAAGGTGTACAGTATTGTCCATTCGTCATCATCCACGAGTGCCTTAAGAAAGTTGGCGAGAAAACTCACCAATAATAGTTCTCCTCCTGAAGGTAGCAAATCTGTTTGGTGCTCATCGTTCTACCATCATCACCGTCCTCAACGGAGCCTTCGACACTTCTTCGGGAGTCTTCCTCATCGTCAAAGTGCGTCAAGAGATACCTTTTGGCAGGTGTTAAAATGATATGGTTTACTATCTTTATCAATGATTACAGTTGGTGTACGAGGCTGGCATCCCCCTCAGTGGCAGTTTCCTGTTCCTGGCCGCCGGCAGCATCCATCACGTGCTCAGGACGATCTTTCTGTTTCCCAGAACTTCAATCCCGTACCCGCTGCCTGACCACTACAAGTATGGGTATGAATCTTAAACACTGCAATCGGAGTGAAAGGATGAAGGAGGGAGGAAAATGACAAGTACACATTTTAAGACGTATCCTTTTCTTAATGCATTTGGAATGTGGGAGGAAGGTAGGTATTGGGATTTGAACCCACAACTTTATAAAAATGAGGCTGATATGCTAACCGGTAGGCCAACATACAACACTGTATTAGCATTATAACAAAAAGGTGGTGTAAATCACTGCTGGTCAAGATTTGTCAACGCAATGTAACTTTCGAGGAATGAGGCCTAAAATTCAAGTCACTCTTGCTGTAAATAGCAAATAGTAGTGAGTAGGAAGCCCACTGTTTTCTCGAATTGTCCTCTCTGACCATCAGGATATCCTGCAGAAGATCAAGGAAGTCCAATGAAACAGCGCAGACTCCAATAGATGAGGTGCCACCTACAGAGAATGAACCAGAAAAACCTGGTGTGCGCATTTAGGAATTCATTGTCTTCACACAAATCATGCCTTACATCTCATCTGCATTGCCTTCCTCAGAGAAAACCTTCCGTGACTGTGTTCTGTCCAAATTCTTCTTCTTCGTCCTCATCTGGCTGTCTGTGATCCAACTGAGACATTATTTGTTCATTGGCACCCTCAACCCCATGCTGGATCGTCTGGCTGACGGCGATGCGTCAGTTGGTATGTACACGTGCGCACATTTAATACCACCCACCCAACAACACGTATTCGCACATATACGTCCCTCGCTTATCTCCACCACCAAATCCACCCAGCTTTAATCTACTCTACTCGCTTTTACTGGTACCTCCTCCTTTGCTAAAAAAAAAGTAGCCCAGTTCCAAAACGTGATGTCATTATTTCACATTTATTTACTCATTTTGCTAACTTGTCGATTAGCATCAGCGCTACGCGACAAAACATTCCGCGCATTGTTTTTGCCTGTGTGTGCAGTGCGTGCTAGCTGCGGTCCCTTTAGCATGACGTCACTGGCGAGGTGAGGAGGGGCAATGGCCGTGGCAGTGGAGACTCACTGCTTTTTTTGTGTAGAGCCAGAGCAGAGTAGACTAGAGTAGGGTAGATACCGTTGGTGGAAACGAGGCTATTCTGTACCTCCAACAAGGTTAAGAAACACTGGTTTAAACGACATGACTGTGCTACCGCTAATAGAGATGTGACATTTTAAAACATCCATGCCTCACCCTTTCTTTTTGTCCGTTGGCAGTGAGCCAGTACATCAACGCCTTTGCTTTCACTCAGATGTGCGGATTGCTGGTTTCTCCCATTAATGGCTTCATCATGGACCGACACAAGCGCAAACCCCCGGTGGCCGGTAATAACACACATGCACACTCCATGCCTCTCCCAAACACGCACGGGGTAAATCGGTCCTGGCATTATGACTTTGGCCTGCCCCAGCCCGACTTCTGACCACCACATTTTGTAGCTCTGCCAGTGATGTTGATTGGTTCAGTTTGCTATCTACAGTAGTGGTCCCCCAACCTTGTTTCCACCATGTACCGGCTCATACAAGTCCACAACTTTCGCGAACCGGCAACCCAGTAGGTTGGCTGTTCGGCGGCTGATTAATAAAAGGCTACAACAACAAACGCAACTCCCCTATGTATCTTTATGTGCCTGTACTAGCAGCACAAACACCATAACAAGGGTAACAACAACGCTTTGATATGGTTATGCTTATGAATGATATGAGCAATACAAAAACTGATATAACAATAAATGTGATGCCGCATTTTTATGTAACTATATTAGCAGCGCGCTCCTTAAATGCGCCAACATAACAGGGCACCAGAGAACAAATCTAAAGTCCGTGAGTAACTCACTCACCAAAGCACCAAATTAAGAGACGCTTGCTGTTTTTTTACTCATTTCGCTAACTTGTCGATTAGCATCAGCGCTACGCGACTGAGATAATTAGCATCTTGACATGCGTCAATAGTCCGTCGTGAACAGAGAGAATCCGATCACTTTTCAAAATAAAATATTTTCAAGCCTCGGCTAATCAATTAACCACAAGTACAGTACGTTTTTTTTTTAAATTCTCTCAACTGTGCGGCCACCGCGGCCCGGTCCAAAGTGACCCACGGCCCAGGATCGGACCACTGCTCTACACTTTGGGAAATGTGGCCTTTATGAATCTGGGGATGGTCTTGGTCACTTGGTCTTTCACTTCCCCGGGGGCGGCATGGCTCAGTGGTAGAATGGTTGTCTTTCAACCCTGAGGTTGTGGGTTTGATCCCAGGCCATTGTGAGCATGTTGAAGTATCCTTGAGCAAGATACTGAACCCCCAGGTGCTCCTGATGCTGCGACATCAGGAGGTGAATATTTTGCCCCCTTCTCCAACCCTCCATGTGTTCATGTCTGTTTGTGTGCGTGTGTCCATAGGAATGAGTGAAGCGGAAGCAGACCTGAATTCCGCAGTCCTGTCTTTCTTCCTGACGTCAGTACAGGCTTTGGTGTTCTCAATTTGCGCTTCCATCCCCGTGCTGCCACTTCAGTACTTCACCTTTGCCATGCAAATGATCAATTACAGCTTCCTGTATGGCGGAATGGCTGCTTTTGTCGCTCAGGCGTGAGTAAACTTCAATGTTCAGACATGTGAAACCCAACTGTCTCGATTCAGAATACAAATCAGCAAACGGTAGCCCTATAAAAGCAGAAATTAGAACTTAAGTGTTGGCAAATCAAAGGACAGGCAACAGGTGTTGATTGGATAGTGGCACAATGCTTATTTGGTGAAAAAAAAAAAATACATTTTGTAAATCGTAGCGTCCATTGGAAAACAATTACGAGAAAAACACATCCTTGATTTCTGATCAATTGTAAAGGTACATATACGATGTGAAACATATTTGATAAACAGTCCAAGGTTGCCTTTTCAAATCCTTTTAACTTGATGCCGACACTACCAAGTGACATAAGCTAAGTAATTGTGTTTTACTGTGTTGCAGTCTTGACTCCCTTCCGTTTTGTCTGTGTTCTTTGGTGACTGTAGTTTTCCACCGTGTCACTTTGGGAAGTTGTTCGGCCTCATCTTGGGTCTCTCGGCGCTCTTCTCTTTACTACAGTACGCCTGCTTTGCTGTGGTGGAAGAATTGCTGGATGGGGATCCTTTATATGTGAGTGCGTAACTGTAGCATTAAAAGACCTAAAACACACAGCTGACAGAAACACTGGATTCCAATTGACTATAAAGGTTGTGTTGCAAAATATTAAGTTAAGGAAACAGACTAATTTTTTTTTTTACATAAATAATTATGTTACAAAATAATAATAATTTAAAAAAAAAGATTTTTATTAGTTTAAAGAGGCAGTATGTCAGGTACCAACATTTGTTTTTCTATACATTGATTGCCATTATACTAATCTGCCCATTCATGTGTTTGCAGGTGAACATCGCTCTCACCGTGCTTATCCTGTTCTCCTTCTGTCATCCCGTGAATGCGTTACTGCACTGTCGAATGCTCGCATCTCAGCGAGCCAAAGCCAACACCGTCACTGACACGAACACAGTCGCTATTATGTAGAGTTGGTGCTTTGTTTTCTGGCTCGAGAAGCTCGAGAAGACGGAAGTGTGCGTTTATAAACCTCCGTTCACTCTTCCAAATTTCCGGACAGAAAAGAAAGATCCCAACGGACGTAAAAGAGGCTAAAATGATTCATTATATCCTGAAACCGAGGGAACAAACGGAAGCCTCACAAAGCTTGCTAGCGGACGTACGTGTAACGAAGCTAATGGAGTGACGGTCATTTCCCAGCAGGCAGTCAGTAACAACATACTATATGCATGTTAAAAATTGATTAAATAAAAAAATATGGTCCAAATCAGAGCTTCCCCATTAGACTCCATTAATTTTTTTATGATAAATTGGTAGTCGGGCTACTGGTGATTCACAAGAGTTCAGTTTGATTTGATTTTTTCCCCGATTTGATTCACTTCAATTCAATCGATATTGATTAATTATGGAACATCAATTCTTCTTAACTATCAAGGACATGATAAAAACTCCACAAGCATTACATTTCACCTAAAAATTTGCCGATTCAGTAACTGATTAAATGATATAGTTTTATAATCATTTTAGTGTTACACAAACATTGACATCAGCAAGGATGAGATGAAAATATTTTCATAATTCCAATTCAATAGTTGTGAATATAAATTAAAATGATTCTGCATTGTCTTAAAGTGCAATAAGTCAGGTCTTTCATAAATGTAACAAAATCTTTTTTTTTAATGAATTTATGGGAAAAAGAGATATTAAAATAATCGATTCATAGCTTTATAAATCGATATTGATTATTTGATTCTTTTAAACCAAGCCCTACTTTATGAGTAAAACAGACTACAGTTAAAATTAAACATCTTAAGTTGACAGACCTCTTTATATCAATACATAAAACAGCTTTTGAGTGTTTAGAAAAATGGCAAAGGTTGTCAAGCAAATAGACCTTGAGTAAATACTCCAAATTTTTATTTACAGTAATATTGCAATAATATAGAATATTAAAATCAATCTGTTTTTATATTAAATATTGTGATGTAAAGTCTCTCTTTAAAGCTTGTAGCCAATTACAAATTAGTCAATTTTAAGCATTTTCTACCATAACTTACATATTATACTAGGTGAACTAGAGAAGGGAAGGTTAACATCTATAAAAAAGAAGAAATGCGCCGAGGCGAGCGAATAAACAAACTTGCTAAAAAATGTAATAAAATGGAGTTTTGCCTCCAACTATCCATCACCAACAAGTGCCAACCATTCTCTTTTGACCGTTTTTCTTCTTCAGTTTTCTTTTTCTTCAGTTTTTCCGGACTGATGAGATAACTTCTTTTTTTTGTTTAGTACTCTCGCTAACGGGAAAGTTATCATCACAGTTTATTATATTTATATCCTATGTTTATTTTTTTTTAAGCATAAAGGGGTTGTAATAAACAAATATTAGAGACAGATAAAGACAGGACATTTTAATCGTAATCTCAGGTAAGACTACAGAGCTAGGTAGAGACTAGAGCTTGGGGGGCCCCCTGGTGGCTTGGACGCCCTATTGACCTTCTGCACGTGACGTCACCGCCCTCATGGGAACGCCCCCTCTGGACGGCAAAAGAGCCACTTGCCTGTATTGTAACCATTGAATCTCATACAACGAAAAAGTCCTTTATCTAATCGATTCTCTTATAAAAATGGTCATATCTTGCTTTGCAGTCGGTTGTACAGACACACAAAGGAGTAAACCAAATGTTGCTTTTTTATCGCATACCTCCTAATGAAGACGAAATACGTCGATTGATAGCAGCAATCAACAGAAAGGATTTGCAGCGATCATTTTTTGCGAAGTCAGTAGATAAATGTTGTGATCTGCAGATAAAGGTTCAAGAAGCACTAAATGTACATTTCATTCATGAATATAATCAGCACTTGTATGTCACTTTTATTTTAGTACACAGGTCACATTGAGCACAATTAAGTCTCTGTATAAACATTTTCCCAAGTCCACTCAAAACTAATGGCAAACATGTCATTTAATAAAACACGATCATTTCTGAAAATGCATGACGAGCCTCGTTTAAGGGGAGTTTAAACTGCGTCCATATTTGGACTTCCTGAGCGGAGCGGGTTTGCGTGTCGCCTGCAGCCTTGTCAGTGCTGAGTGTGTTTGTGTAATCTAATGTTTGTATGCTTCAAACTAAAGTAAAACAACTGAGTGCACGCCCAAACTGCTGTTGAAACTGTAAGGGATCAATAAAATCACCATTTAAGACAGCATTTGAGCACGTTTACTTGGCTTATCATTGTCCGACGTTGACATTTGTTTGATGATCTTAAAACACTAAAGTGGGAAACTGCAAAGAAATGAACTACTTGACAACATCACGCTACTGTATGTAGGTGTATCTGATATGAGCTTGAACTGTTTTAAGAATTTTTAGAATGCCGTTTCACAAAAGCAGCCCCGTGACATAGCACAGCCATTGGCGGTTATCAGTGGGGAGTTGCCTTTTTATAAGGAAGCGTGTGAGTGAGGGATTGGCATTATAACAGGATTTGAACGACCATCTGGGGAGCTCCGCTGAGGAATTGCAAGGTCGGTATCACTTTTGTTTTGGGTAGATGTGGCAGAATTAATTAATGTTTCATATTACATATATGTAATAATAATAATAATATCAATAATGGAAATATATTCCCACACATACATTGCATGTTTTGCCAAGAATATCCTCATAATAATTGTCTAAAGCAAATTATGGACTACTACTTGAAAATGCATTAATAGTCTGTCTGATGTTTAAAAAAATGATGATTAATCCTTAATCGGTGTTACAGAGAAAAAGGAAGTATTAGCAGTTGCAGATCTTGCACCTTAAGGCACCCTCCGACTGACTACCGTTCCTTATATTTAGTAAATATATTCTGAACATTCTTGTGCTGTTGTACTCTTTTTCAAGGTCATGAAAGGTCATAGAAAATTTCTATTTTAAGAGACAAAGGGCCCTATTTCGGTGGAGTGGCGCCCGCGTGCTTGGCGTACAAATGGCTGCAAGTTCATTTTGGCAAGTCAAGGCTATTTTTTTTTCTTCTTCTTTTTTTCCTCAAGAGCTCAGTATTGTTCATCCGGTAATTTTACCGAATTGACATGTCATCATCATGGCTCTCTCTCTTTCTTATTTATTTTTATTTATTTATTCTGTATGTGCATGTGCGTGTGTGTGTGTGGGGGGGGGGGGGTGCATGTGTGCATGTGTGCGTGAGTGTGTACTCATTAGTTCACCTAAAACCTATTAAAAATCCCATACCGTTCACCTAAACCGAATAGTTCAGAATCCAGCGAGAGTCGTGAGGTTGTCAGGAGACCCGAGTAAGGATCAAAGAAAAGAAAGGAAAGTGAAATCCAGCACCGATCAGACATCACCTACTACCCACCGGGTTACCAACCAGAGTCTTTCACCAACCCCAGAAACATCAAAATTCCAACAAATTAGGGAGACCCCAAGAGACCAAAGGAGAGACTGAGGAAAGGAAGGAAGGAGCAGAGTGAGATCCACAGACATCAGCCTCCACCGATTCAACGACCAGAGGAAGAAGCAAATTGTGTTTGAATTTCGATAGATGTTGGTGTGGTGGATCTGGCAAATCTAGTCTGTTTTGACGGACACACTGTCACAGGCTACGATTGGCCAGGATTCAACTACTTTTCCTCCCGCAAGCGTGCAAACGCCATGTTACGCTCAATTCTACCAGGGTGAAGTCTACGAACATACAGAGAGAAAACTCCGCCTATGTGCGTCAGACTTGCACTAGGAACGAAAATAGGGCCCAAACTCGTAGGTTGCTGTCAAAATATCAAATGGTTCCGTTTTAATTGAACGCGATGTCATTCGTGGATTCAGCATAGACACAGAAAATAAATAGACACATTTCTTATTCTGCATCTCCTTCTCCTCACCAGGTGTGTGCGCAAGAAGCTTGAAGAATGACGTTAAAGGGACTTAAGGTGCGACAAGGCTTCACCTTCCTCACAGGCATGGCGGAGTGTCTGTTCTTTGCAGGATTTATATTCGGGTGGGCCTCACTTGTGTTCATCTTGAAGTCGCAAGGCTTTTTCGGCTCCTTTTGCGCCAACACCACAAACAGTGATGGCTCACAGCTCCAAGGTCAGTTTGCTCTTCTCCCTTCTAAAAAAAATAGGGCTTAGGATCCAGTGGCTGCCATCTTGCTATCTTGCAATGCATTGTTGTTGGAAATCATCAGAAGGTTGAGTTGCCTTTAGCATTTTTTTTAAGCTGCATTCAAGAGTGTAACATTTTTGTTTTTTTTACACACGACTGCCACTTCTAGACTAAAGTGTACATGTAGCGGGTGGACCTAAACGTTTGACTCCGCCCGACCTCGAAGCGCCTTCTTCCTTTTTTTTGTTATTGAGCCTAACCATAACCCTAACCATAACCCTCCCACATAACGATTACGATATGTTTTGAACACTGTATTGAACCTAACCTCAACCGTCCAGGGATGTGCTATCTGCTGGGGACTGTTTAGTTAGCTCCGCCCCCCGGCTGACTGAGGCTCGAGTGTTTGTAATTTTCGATGCTGCATTATGTGTCAAAAAAAAAAAGACTTTACGTCGTAAGACGCCGCATCATTAAATCTGCAAATTTTGTTGGGAATTTTTTTTTAAGCCTATGGGAGAGAGATTTGTCTAAAAAATATTCACACAAATACATTTGTGATTTTCACGTGTTTTTCAAATCCACAAACAATTTCTTGAGTTCCACGTGTTTTTCAGATCCACAAATGTATCCGTGATTCTCCCATTTCTTTTTTTTTTTATTTCGTGTGTGCATTTTCCATAACTTTTGCTTGCGAGTTGTCGAAAGTGTGTTTGTGGATCGTTGCGTACGCGCATTTATTTCTGAGACAAACATCACGCTGTTTCGAGATATTCACGCGCACACAGTCTTTATCTGACCTGTCATTATCTGTATAGTTATCATATCTTACCTTCTGAGTAGAAAGGAAGCCAACTGTGGGTCTTTGGACATACCCAGAGATGTTGTCAGTTATATTCCACTGCTCAACAGTCGCTCCCATAATTACACGCGTCTGTCTGCGCCTATCAGACTCTATTTTGGCTCGTTTTGTCGCGCTGGATAAAACTTGTCAATTCTTCTTTTTTTTTGGGGGGGGGGGGGGGTCTGTGCCAAAGTTCCAGCTGTGCTCAAACGCATAATTTTCTTACTTCCGGAAGACTCCAAACTCAAACATGTAAAAGCTTACAGTCGTGTTGTTTATCCCAAGTGTCCCAGCGTGAGCACTTCTTCTACGCGTTAAGTGGAAACTTTTATTTATTTATTTATTTTTTACGCATTCCAGCAATACATCCAAATCACGCAAAAAATAAATTAAAACAACAATGCGGAAGTGGTAAAAAATTGGAAACTCTTTTTATTTTTTTTAAGAATTGGAAACTCTACTCGGAGACGACGGCATGCTTGACGTCACATTCTTGTCGTATTCAGCTCAAATGCTCAAAGAGACTTATAGTCTTATCGACGCAATTGTTGTAAACACGTTAGGGCTTGCTCTACACATCATGGCATTGCTTCTGCGTATAGATGTGTAAAAAAAATCTGTAATTTTAACATTTAAACTTCTTTAATACACCTTTAATCTTCGCCATGCAGTTGCACTCCAAATTATTTGAACACTCATTGTAAATGAGGTCAGATGTCACATGTATTCGGGATTGGCTGGAATATTATAGCCCGAAATATTGACTCTCATTGAAATTTTGAGTTTTACTAACTTTCCATTTTTCTATGTGTATGTTGAAAATAATGATTCGCAAGGCTTTTAATTGCAGGATAACCCGCATTTGTACACAAGTTCTACAAGTGCAACCATTGAGGCATTGCTGCGAAAATATTTATACATTTCCAGATCTTTTTTGTTTCAATCTTTGTTTGTCTGTTTCAGATTGCAGGAGGCAGGATGAACAGTTCTCGCTGGTCTTCACCATTGCATCCTTCATGAATAATTTCCTGATGTTTGTAAATGGTGCCATCTTTGACCGCTTTGGCACTTTGGTGGCTCGGCTCTTTGGAATGTGAGCGCTGAAGGAAAATAATTCAAATAACACGGCACATGTTTCACCTACATTTTGTTAAAGCTACAGATGTAAGATATCCGGATCAAGCGCTATTTTGCAGAAGGTTTCAACCTGTCTATCTGCATTGCATCATGCTGCGCAATTTAGGTCAAATCGCATCGATAATGACTTTTGGTTTGTTGCGCCAGAGCTCTTCACACTTCCGGAATCCTGATGTTGGCTTTTGCAACCCCAGGTAAATGTCTACATCTTTGATGGTGGTGAAACATGTAAGGTGAGGCTCCAGTCATGTCATGTAATTAGTGATTACTACTAGACCTACGATAATAATTTTTTTTTTAAATGTACGTTGATGTGATAAAACGTTTTTTTTTTTGCATATCCTTGAAATCAATAGTGGATTTATAAATTCAATGAATTATTTGTACACCACTATATGACACTAAAGATTACACACGGTCACTTTAATTCAAGATTTAATTTAATTTAGAGCAGAGGTCACGCTCCACACACACGTAATAAATTGATTGTATGGCCTTTTTGCTACGTATAAAATCGTTTTTGTCTCTCCTCATCAGTTTTTTCGATGCTGCTTTACCCGGCGCTGTCGTTCATAGCTGTTGGTGGCATGATGCTGCTCCTCAGCAACATGCAGGTAGGTACGTTTTTTTCCTTTTTTATTTTTTTTTTATTTATCTCCAAAGAGATGAGTGCATTTGGGATGCTAAAATTTAGCACTTCAAACTACTTTTATCAATTAAAATGTCAATAAAATGTGACCCGTTGAATTTATCCTCCTAAAGGTGGCAAATCTATTCGGTGCTCATCGTTCCACCATCATCACCATCTACAATGGGGCCTTCGACTCTTCCTCGGGCGTCTTTGTCCTCGTTAAAGTGCGTCTGAATGGAGGCAAAGGCTGTGAGCATTTGTCAACTTGTAGGATTTATGTATTAATGATGATCTTCACTTTGCAACTTAAGTTGGCATACGAGTTCGGCATCCCTCTCAAGGCCAGTTTCCTGTTCTTGGCCGCCGGCAGCATCCTTCACGTGCTCAGGACCATCTTCCTGTTTCCCAGAACATCAATCCCGTACCCGCTGCCGGACCACTACAAGTATGGGTATGATTGCGAAACACTGCGCAGCAAAGTGGACATAAAAGATGATGGCAGTAAAATACAAACAAGTGCCGAATAGAAATCTTAAAAAAAGGTCGAGTTTTTCTGACCTCATTTGAAGGCATGTCTAAGATCGTGCACGTACTCGCACGCGCACCATGAACGAGCCTGACACAGATGCTGCAGTTACACTTTGGGCCAGAGGTGGCAGTCGTGAGTAAAAAAGTGACAAACTGCACAAAAATCCTTTAAGTCAAAAGGACGGAATCTATTTTATTTTTTTTAAACGGCTTTGCAACACAAAGCTCACTGAATGGGAGAAAATAAAATCTCAAGGTCTGCTTAACATCAACGCCCTAGTTCCGCCCCTAGCCAGGATGATAGCAGAACCCGTAATTGCCCCTGGCCCATCAGTATATGGAGTAGGAGCTCGCTAAATGGAGAACGGGAGAAGATCCAAGTCAGTTCTGCACGGGAGTCGAGTTGAGGTTCCATGTGGGCCAAGATGGCACCATATGCGTGATTTGCTGGTCAAACAGATTTGAGTTGCAGGCTCAGATTGTCCTCTCTGACTTTAGGATATCCTACAAAAGATTAGGAAAGTCCAACAAAAGCGTACAGAGTGACTATCAGATGCCGGTAGATGAGAAGAAGCCACTTGATGAGCAAGAGCCTGAAAAACCTGGTGTGTACAATTCCGAATAATAAAAACAGGATCTTCAAATAAAGCATGTTTTTATCTCAGTTCCGTTGTCTGCCTCAGAGAAAACCTTCCGCGAATGCGTTCTGTCCAAATTTTTCTTCTTGGTCGTCCTCTGGTTGTCTGTGATCCAACTGAGACATTATTTGTTCATCGGAACCCTCAACCCAATGCTGGAGCGCCTGGCTGGTGGAGATGAATCGCTTGGTATGCACACAAAACCACAATGGCAGGACACCGAATGACACCGTATATGACTAAATTCGATGCTTTGCTAAATGTGCCAACTCATTTTGGCCTGACCTTTTCTTTTTGTGTGTTGCCAGTGAGCCAGTACATCAACGCCTTTGCTTTCACTCAGATGTGCGGGTTGTTGATTGGTCCCGTTAATGGCTTCATCATGGACCGACACAAGCGCAAACCCCCGGTGGCAGGTGCGGTGCAAAAAATCACCAAGACGGCAGCTTATGTGACCAATCGGAAATTCTTCCCTTCTGTGTTCGTAGGGATGAGTGAACAAGAAGCAGACCTGAATTCCGCAGTTCTGTCTTTCTTCCTGACGTCGGTGCTGTCATTGGCGTTCTCAATTTGCGCTTCCATCCCCGTGCTGCCGCTTCAGTACTTCACTTTCGTCACTCTGATGGTCACTTACAGCTTCGTCTACGGAGGAATGTCTGCGTTTGTCGCAATGGCGTGAGTAGCTGAAGGGCTGGCATGAACTAATTCACTGCCGTTGACGGCTTTAATCGCAAAAAAAATTATGTGAAATATTTCTATTAGTTAAACATTTTTTTCCACTTTTGTTAACAAGAGTATGAAAAAATGGATTTTTTTTATTGTACATTTAGAACAGATATAACATTTGTGATTAATTGTGAGTTAACTAGTGAAGTCATGCGATTAATTACGTTTAAAAATTGTAATCGCCCGACGGCCCTAATTTTAAATAATTTTTTATTTTAAAAAAACTATTAAAAATTAAAAATATTTTTTTTAAAGACAAGGTTATTAAAAATTAGGGGTAACAGGTGATTAAAATTTGTAATCGTAATTAATCACATGACTTCACTAGTTAACTCACGATTCATCACAAATTGTACAATATTTTTTTTCTAGGTTTACATACTCTTGTTAAGAAAAGTGGGGGGAAAATAGTTCAAATGAATTTTTGACGTATATAGCCGTCAATGGCAGTGAATGAGTTAAGGACTACTTAAGAGTCCTTTAAAAGAGGTCAAATGTCCATTTGAAAACAATGAAGAGAAAACGTGAGCGATCACTGATTAACCAATGAGCACAAATAAGATCTGTATCACAGTAAACGAGGCGAGGTTGCCACATGGATGCGTGATGGTCAAAAGACATCAATCACAAAACAAGATAACTGCTATCTGACTTTTGAATTTGTGTTTTGGAGTCACAGGCCAACCCAACTGGCCTGGCGTCTTTCAAAGAGAAGTCAAGAAAAAAAAATCTTGACAATATGTTCATTCTATTAGTCTAAACGGGGCGTTCCGATAAATATTGTGTTTGTGGAATATGAGTTAAGCAGCAGAATCCACCCATTTTTATCCATCTCGTGGGGCGGCCATTTTGCTACTTGCTGCCTGCCGACTGAAAATGGCATCACACTTGTGAGTTTGGTCATGTGACATTCGCAAGCTGAGCACATAGACACTGTGATGTCATTTTCATTTCAATTCATTTCATCTCATCACTGTCAGCCACTATCCAAATATGTGCACCTCATAACTACTTTTGTGTTTTTTTCCCCCACTGCATGTGTGTGCGTAGTTTCCCGCCGCGTCACTTTGGAAAGATGCTTGGTCTCGTCTTTGGTCTCTCGGCGGTCTTGTCTTTACTGCAGTATGCCTGCTTTGCTGTGGTGGAAGAATTTCTGGCCGGAGATCCTTTATATGTATGTACAAGACCATCACACGGTTTAAGGAACTTACAGAAACATTGGATTGCAGTTGAGTGCTATCTTTTTTTTAAATGAAATAATCATCTTTCTATTCATATGTTTGCAGATGAACATCGCGCTGACCGTCCTCGTTCTGTTCTCCTTCAGTCATCCCCTGAATGTTTTTCTGCACTGCCGAACGCTCGCATCCCAGAGGGCCAAAGCCAACGTGGCCACTGACACAAACACTATCCCTGTTGCTTAAAGGGCCCCAGTAATACTGAGCACATGAGGCTGATTATTGTGATAGTCAGAAGTTGAAGTAGAAATGTCCTCATAAAGTTTGGTGACGACTGATCGCAGTTTTGGGATATTATAAAACGACGTAAGTTAAGCATTTTTTTCGAATGTGCTAATGGTGTCCAGTTACTTTGCTGACGTCACAGCAGGACATGGGGGCGGATCAGTTTTGCACATGAAAAAGGGGCATTCAAGGAGCAGTCAAAATGGATTCATATTATTGAAAAATAATGATAATTTCATTTTCCTGAGCAAAAAAGACACACGTGTCCCTTCAAGTACAATTGGTGCTTCACTTACCTTGAATCCACCCAATTATACTGTATGCCTGCAGAAAATGATTTTTTTATTTTTACAACTAAGGTACCTTTATAAAGGATTCAAAAAGTTGGACTGATTTCTTAGTTTTTTGTACAGTATGCTCAAAATTGAAGGTTTAATCAAACAACTTCCATGGAGGACCAAGTGTGCCTAAATAAATACATACATACATAAAAAAATGTGTTGTGAAGAATTTGATTAGTGTTTATTTAATTGGTGCAGTACACTGGAAAAAACAAACTTATTTTTAAACAGGCTTTTAAGTTGGAAAATGTTTCTTGTATTGACATTAAATATGAGCTCCTATCATTGAAAGCCATTATCACCTTCACACAATCAAAATGTTACTGTGCAGACCGTGGGGCAGCGGGTGAAATTGTGGTTTGGAGTTTCCAAGAGGACATTTAGAGGGTTCTTGAAACAGGTCACTAAGTATTGTGTAATAAAGTAAATTAATTCCCAAACAACTGACCTTCCTTCCTTCCTAGCGAAATAAATACATTTAAAGTGAACACCAACCGTGCACTAATTTTGATGGGAACCAATGACAGATACTATAACTGTATTTTATGATGCATAAGGGAACACAAGCGCCAAAAATAATAGTGACATAAATTTATTATTTAAATAATTAAATATATGTTTAATGACACATTTGTTTATTATGGCAGTCTAGGCCCTTCAATAAACATGAGATTTTTTCAGTCGTTAGTATAAAAAAAAAGAAGATGCAATTTGTCTTTCCTAACACTTCGATAATTTAAGAATGCAAAGGTGATAAAATATCCTCAAAATGGCATTTTTTAAAAATAAATAAATGAAATAAATTCTCAGCAACCAGACTCTCAGCCTGCTCAATTAAAGTGCAATACTTCTCCATGGTCAGCAGAGGGTATCGCCACTTCAAATAAAAGTCGCTTCATTTGCTCCACTGAAGTGCACTAAGGCAAGGCAGCTTTATTTAGACAATTAGCCATTAACGTCTTTTAGAAATTAAAATTGCTCAATTACCCAAATATTGATATATGATATTATCTGTAAGACTTTCACCTAAATTGTATGATTTCATCCAGTCAATGAGAGGGAATTAAAATGTTGGCCAGCAGTTTTCATGGGTTTTAACTGGCCAGAAGTGCCCATGACAGAGCCAATGTGACGGGTCAACATATTGCATAGCAACCAGACATGAGCAAAATGTTGTCTAAGAAAAGATTTTTTTATTTATCAAAACATCAGTATATCCAGTTACATACTTCATTGAAAAAAAGCTACTTGTCAGAGCCAAGGCAGGTATGAATGGTATGTTATAACTTTACATGGATAGGCAACATTACAAATATACTGTCTGTGGAGAACTGGATAAGTGGGAAGGGGAAAGAGTGGTCTCGATTAACGCTGTAAAATAAATTGCATAAGGATCTCAACCACCCACTGCAAAAAGAGTGGCTGAATCATCAAATAGACATTAAAGGAATACAAAATAGAAAACAAATGGATGACAAAAAAGGAAATATGCATCACATCCACCTAAATTAAAAGGTCACAAACTGTACAGACTCGAGTCTCCTCTAAGCAAATACAACTCGCACATACTTTTTTTTGTGTTTGTAAGATACCCATCATGTGCGGGGCAAATACAAGCATTCAGTCAATTAAAGATGGAATTGAAATCGCAGAGCCAAGAATAAGTGATTAAGAATGAGTGGTTTAGTGGCTCTTATAGTCAGCTTCACTTCAAATTTTGGATTCTAAGCAAACAGGAGATGTTTTATTTAATTCCACACGAAAGGCTGGTAATGCACAACAAAATCAAGAAAAAAAAATGTCAACTGGAGAACAGGATATCTAAACTGACACAAGAACAAAATGAACAAATGTATCGTTCCGGGTCAGGCCATAGGGGAAAAAAAAATAAGAAAAATAAGACTTGGGGAAATAAAAAAATGTCCATCAGCGTTTGTCCCCTCCCATACGCGCAAACACACACCTGCTCTCGTTTTACTCGTGTGCCCATCGCAACGAGACAAAGTCATTATGGACAAAACGACGGTACAAACGATGGCGACTCATCGGGTCTGACAGCGATCCTCATGAATGGACCATTTAAATAAACTCGCCAAAATGTACGCAGCCATCTAATTTTCTCTTTGTATGTACAGTATATAACCTACACTGAAGTCTACACACAAGCCCCTCGTTAGGATGCAGGCGTTGGCAGCAAAATAACTCCAACGACAACGTTGATAAAATAGCCAACATACAAAAAAGCAAGACAACACTGGAATCAAATGATTGTCAACAAAGGTGATTGCCTTTACAGATTCATAACTTAACACAAACTAGACTTCTGTTGCTACGGTAACATCGATAATCATATTTTAAAAAAAAGACAAATTAAAAAGACAGGGGGCGACGGCTTTGTGTGCATTAATGTTGCAAAACGTTTGCCTGCAACACAAAACACTTTCTTTGGATGCTAAACAGACATTGACCGATCCCATTGGTCTGGCGGAAGATGGGGGAGGAGCCGACAGACAACATCCTCCTTGCCTCCTCAGTAGCAGTGGTCAGGGAGGGACGGCCCAGTCTGGGTGATACACACAATCAGTTTTTCTGTAGGAACAACAAAAGGTGGATTAGAAAATGATTTTAGGGAACTTTTAAAGATTTTGGCATAAAAAAACGAAAAAGCTACCTGGTTTCCATAGTAACACCTATAGTAGAGTTGCGATTTTTTTTCAAATCTTGTTTTTTGGAAGGGGGGGGGTGACTGTTAAATCTCTAAAAGTTACATTTTTGTCTAATGCTTTTAGTAATTCTTTAAGTGTGTAAACTACAAATACAATGTCATTAATTACTTTTCAATTGAAAGGTGATTTTTATTTAACAAAAACAAAATCACTGATCAAGCTACCGTATGTTCAGACAATGAAAAGGACTACATTGTGCTCGACAGTGTTTATAAAAGTTGTTCTTTCCCGCCATCTTGTGGCAATTATACATCTTTTTAGGGAATGTCAATTACTCATTGACAGCCCCCCAAAGCCAATAAAATGAACCCATACAGATTCCACTATAGCAAGAGCACCGGACAAAACACACCGTTTAATTGGCTGAGTGTAAACAGGCCAACAAGAGAACATAGCGTGGAGCATTAGGTCAACCTCAGGCAGGCTTCTGTTAGCCCTGAGGGGTTTGGCGTCACAGGCGACCAAAGGAGCACTGATCAGAATTGCATGCAGGATGAGAAGTCAGTAAGACATACCATGCTGTTACATGCAGAGGAAGGTACAGGAGGGGGTGGGGGGGAGGCTAACCATCATAAGAGTCCAACAGAGGCAGGGAGCCCTTTCTTCCCCCATATACCACTCTCTGAGAGACAGCCAGAAAAAGAGAGAGAGCAAAAGAGAGAAAGGAGGGGGAAGCTCGTGTTAGAAAGGAAATGGGTCATTGTGAGGTTTTAAAAACGGAAAAGACAGCCACAGCAGCCAGGGTTTCACTTTGTGGAGTGGGCAGTTCAACAAGTTGGATGGTTAGTATTTCAAGCGTACCGGTAAAGTGTCTGTGGTGTCGTCGAGAGTGTGTCTCCTCTCCCTCTGGTCCAGTGTCGAGTACGCCTCTGAGAGAAAGAGAGAGAAAAGACGACAAGCGTGACTTTTCATTTTATGCACACTTAACATGCATCTTGGGATGAAAACAAGAAGGAAACCACCTACCAGAGCCGAGGTCGTTTAGTGGAATCATGTTTCGCTTCTCCCCTGTGGGTGTAAAAACAAAACAAAAAACAACGCAAGTTCAAATGTTGATTCTGCGAGCAGTTACAAAAGAGCTCTCAAGTCAAACGCGCACCTCTGTCCAGCAGTGGCGTGGTACTGTCCCCGTAGGTGCCATTGGCTCGGGTGCCCGGGCCGTTGGTGGTGCCGGGGTTTAGGTTGGCCTGGAAGTCGGACTTCTTCCAGCCGTCTTTCTCAAGAGGCCGACGCAGCTCCTTGTGGGCCCACACCAGCTGCAGCACCTGGCCGGCCCCTCGAACCTCACGGTCAGACCGCTTGCTACAAAAGACACAATCAAATATCTTAACTTCTATTCAGTATTTGCTCTGCTGCCGGGTGAGCGTTAACGTACCAGCTGTTTGAGGCCTTAGAATTACCACAACATCCATGCTAAGTTATGTTAGCATTTAACTAGCAGACTAAACTGTTCAAACCAACCAATCCAAAAAGTGCCCCTGCTTCTTCCTTACCCGTCTTTGTTAATGAGAACAAGCCTCTCGATGCCCTGCGAGGCCCGAAGGGTCTTGGCTGCCTCCAGACTGTTGCCGAGCACCTCTGTCAGCGTGCTCAGCACAGATACCACCGTCTCCTCCGACAGGGCGCGCCCCGACTGGTTCTGGCCACCAGGCAGGTTGGCTACAAGGTGGGTCACTGCATGCAAACCTGCAGAAGAAATGCAAGTTAGCTTCTCATGGCAAATGGAAACAAATAACGATATCTAGTTAGAAGGGAAGTCAATACTAGTATATAATTGGTATTCTGATTAATATTGTGTTTGTGGAATACGAGTTAAGCAGCAAAATCCTTTTTTATCCATCTCAGGGGAGGCGGGCCCTTTTGCCACCTGCTGTCAACTTATGCTGCACTCAAGGATGGTCGGAAGTCGGACTTTTCACAGTTCAAACCAGGAAGTGAGTACAGGAACTCAGAAATTCCACTTGCAAAGTCGAGGGGGGAAAAAGGACCACGACTTCACCGACGGGCTGCAATGTGACGTCACTCTACAATGGCGACCTCTTTGGAAACAGACCGTGAATGGTAAAACAATTTAAACAGGTTTCTTCATTCATAAATATTCGACATAACTTCACGGAACACAACGTACGTGAAAGTACGCTGCTATCTCCCTGCATGAAATTATACAGTGAACTACTGAACTGTATGCAATGCTTATGAAATAAGATAGAAACAATAAATGAAACAAAATTGTGAAGTAAGGTAAGTTTGCTGGAGGTCAAAATGAGTTTTGAGGACCAAAATAAACTATTTATTACTATCCAACATTTTGGATGTTTACTTTCGCCTCAAACGCTTTCAGGTCGGAGTTGGGGAAAAAACAACTCTGATACATCCGACTTCAGACTATCCTCGAATGCAGCATTAAAATGACACCACAGTTGCTCAGTGTTCAGGTAATGACCAATCGGCTCACCTGTTTTCTGAAGCTGAGCAATGATTGGTCGTTACCTGAGCAATTGTGATGTCATTTTAAGTTGACAGCAAGTGGCAAAATGGCCGCCCCGAGATGGATGCTTGACTTCTATTCCACAAGCACAATATTAATCAGAATGCTATATTTATACTTTATACATACAACATATTATTGTAAAGGCAATTTTTGGATTGACTTCCCCCTTCTTGTTAAGGAACATCCAGCAATCATACCGAGAAGTTCGCAGTTCCTGCTGTCGATGGCGAGGTTCCTCAAAGCTCCGGACATGGCCCGCACAACGCGGTCGTTGCCGTGAGCCAGCAGCTCGGCCATCATGGGAAGACCCTTCTCCAGACGCACGGTGGCCCGGATGTAACGACCATACTGATGTGGAACCCAGACAAAAATAAGTTATGAATAATTGTGGTTTATGTCAGCTATTCCACGGAAGATGGAAAATCACAAGCAACAAGCAATTAATTTGTTTGTTAAAGTACTTACAGTCCATCGACCTGCGCACAGGTTCTGGATAGCCCCGGCAGCGGCTTCCAGCACCGAAGGGTTCTTGCTTTCTTTGAGCAGCGAAGTGTAAATTCGAACCACCTCCGGTTGGAACAACAGCTCGTAACCTGTCACGCACGCAAGCACACATTTGTTCCGGTTAACTTCATGCATGTTAAGTTACCAAGACACATTTACTTGCCTTGAAATTTGATAAATACTGACTCCTATTTTACAGGACAAACATTAATCAACAGAGTTACGTATTTGAAACAAGGCGCTAAGCAGGACTTGTGATTAAATAGCTCATTTCCCCCAAGATTCCATTGTACCAACAAACACACACCTTTGGCAGGCACTGTTCTCTTTGGAATGTCAACTTGATCTGTACTTCCATCATCTCCATCTTTCTTTCCTGTAGTCACAAAAAAAACAAAAGGGGGGAAGACATGACAGATGAGACAAACTTACTTAAAAACATTGAAACTTAAAAAGTGCATTTATGTTCTCTGTGGTATGAATGTGATCATGCAACAAGCGAGGCAAGCACAGTGAGCATGCAGTGGGCTTTGCGTTGCAATCTTTAGAATTAATTTCTTAGGCTGGACTTGCACAGAAACAATTTGGATTTTTTGGGCTCAAGTGGCAAATTTTGGATATCCGTCATGGCAGTAATCAACTAAGTTAACATTTAAATGTGGATAAAAATCAGATTCTATCAGTTCAGAAGTTTGCCAATTGGCCAGTGGAGGCAAGGTTACTTTGCCCAGGCCTCATATTATTGTTGGCTTCTGTGTTACTGTGTAAAACGTGAATTATGGTGCAACTTTGTCATCCGTGCATGTTTTGTTTTTTTACGTGTTCCATGTAAACTATAGTATAGAGTGTCCCTTCAAATGGACATTTAAATAATCAAATAAATCCGAGATGGGCATTACAATCGGATTTTGCGCATTTGAACCTGCAGTGTAAAGTCAGCCTTGTATCGCTAATGAATAACATTCTGTGTTAGTTATGATCGTAGGATCATAACGGCAAAGAAAATCTTACCTTTGGAAAACCACTCATCTACCAGGACAGGAAAAAAAAAAGAAGCAGAAAGCAGAGGGAGGGAGAGGAAGAAGAGAAAGAAGAGTGAAAAACTGCAACAGTGTGACCGCCACCAACAAGCCGCAGACACTTTTTTAACTGTGACCGTCGGGTGTTTCATATTAACCTTTGCCCTTTCGAGAGCCGAAGCAGCCACCTTTGTTCGAGCCAGGCGCAGGGCCCTGGTTGATGGGCGTGGTTTCTGCATAGCGTTCACAGCTGGGGACCTCGCGATGGACCTGATAGGACAGATTCCTTAAGAGGCACATGCAGTTCTCTACTAACTGCAGAAGGACAAAAACAGTTGAATAGAACGTTTTAGTGTTAGGTGACAATTGAAATGAACCAAAGTTTTTCTGAACTTCCTGCCGACCTTATTGTCCACATCTTTGCGGTTGATCTGTGACTGCACGACATACATCAGCGAATCCACCAATCCCGCGCACTCCCTCAGCTTCCGTCGTGCCTCGCTGCGCTCTGAACTCACGTTTCTGTTGCACATAGGAGACATTTGAACATATAATTAGGCTCGCTTAAATATGTCCCTGGACTGTGTTCCTCCTCCAGCCAGCGCTCTCATGCTTTCATACCGCAGGCAGCCAGCAGTGTTGGTCAAGGCGGTCTCCCATTCCAGATGTCGTGGTTTGCAGCTTTCCTCTCCGCCGTTGCTCCCTCGCTCCCAACCCGAGTGGGGCACTATCACCTCATCTACCAGAGCGTGCAGGGCGTGGTCCACTATCTCCATCTTCACTGAATCGTGGGACGAGAGGTTCCACAGTGTGCCTGGGGTGACGGAAGCGTTCCATTACTGTCAATGCAACTGAGTAGCGCTCTCCCCAAGAGACAATTTAAACAAAACCGTTCTCCAAGGCAATTCTTCAAAGTGCAAAATACAAATACTACTTAAGAGTAGCTACTTTTTTTTTTAAATAACCTTTATAAAACAGATGTATTTTGCTGTATTTTTTTTTATTGTTAGACTAATATGCCGAATATGACAACCACACCAGAACTATAAATATGTTCCATCAGCTCCCCCAATAAACACATGTAATCAATTTTACTACTCAATATGGTAATGTTTATACACCTACATCTATTAAGCATATTCCCATGTCTGAATGGGGGAGGGGGGGGGGTGAAGTACCTGTGATAGTGTCAGTGAGGTCCTGCTCGCGGGTCTTCCTCAATAACCGGACTAGCGCTGGCACGCCATCACAGTTCTTGATGGCGATCTTGTTGTCTGGGTCTCGTCCAAATGAAATATTCTTCAGCGCGCCGCAGGCCGAGTGGTGCACATCTTTGCTGGGGTGATCCAGCATCGACACCAAGGCCGGGATTCCCTTCAGGCGTCGCACCTCCGACTTAACCTGGGGAAAACACAAATTCAATAAGCAAAATAACACTGAGGATTCAAGATTAAATGGTTTTAACTTAATGGGAAAAGTGTTGTACCTTGTCATTTTTGAATGTGAGATGCTGGAGGAAGGCCGCCGCGTTGGTTTTGACAGGATCCAGGCGGTAGTTCAGCATGGCGATCACCTCTGGCAGCTCCGGCTGTCTCCATGAGGAGGGAGGACCTTTCCTCAGAGTGCTGTCTAATGAAGCCATGCTTCCTCGATCAAGAGTCATGGGAACGCCCCAGGCGTACGGATCAACTCCTCCCATATCGCCATCCAGAGTATCTTCACAACTCCTGTAGGGTTTGCAATAAGGTAAATGCCGTTTTGTGCCGTACGCAAGTATAAAACGTGTACATGTGCCTGTGCTGCTTTACCTGAGTCTTCGCCTGTCCATACCACCAGGGCCGGGACCTAGCCGTGGCATGGTGCCGTAACCTCCGGGGTGCATGGGAGGGGGCCCCATGCCGTACTCGTCATAGCCCACACTCCGCTGGTCATCGTCCAGACCATAGTGTCCGTGGCCGTATCGCATGTCCATTGCTGAGCCCATGGCCCTCATTCCTCTGCCCACCTGGGGCTGTGCCGCATAGGGGTCCATCTGCTGACGGCTTGGGGCCCGATAACCAGAATCCAAAGTTCTGTAGCCATCAACTGGCCTGCAGAAAGATGCGAGCAAAAATGGGCAGTAATAAGCATCTGTAAATTACATGGCCCAATTTACACGTTTTGAGATAAGAGCAGTCGGGGGTTATTTGTGTTGCAAGTTACAAGTGAGATTCAGATATGTGGCCATTTGAGTCGGGGGGGACGAGCCCGTTATCAATGCACTTTCAGCCATTTGTTGACTTTTGTCCATTTGCAAGGAGCAACAGTATGCCAAAACTCACAGTGAGACACTCACACAGAGTAACCGGTCAAGTTGGGATAACCTGACTTAGGCTACTGATGCGACTTACCAGGACACGCCCCTTAACGAAATACGTACAACACAACAGTTGTTTTGACTTTCCAAAGTACACTTCATAAAACCAGTTTACAGAACAAAATTGTTGCTTTATCATTTGCTTCTGTTTGCTTGAACCGGTACGAATATTATTTCTACGATAAATGTAAACATAGCCCTTCGAATCAGTGTAACGAGTCGACAGTGACATACTGTTAAGAAATATGTTTGTAGACGGAGGATGTTGACAATTTTGATGGCTTTGACGACGAATAATTACCACTCGATCCCCCGAGGTTATTACTACTGCGCTACAGTGTTGAAGGTAAATATATATGGAGTTATCTACCTGCAGATGCGACATTTGTTTGTTAATTTATTTATTTTTAAAATATTGAATGTTTATAATAATAAACTTAGGCTTGTGTAAACGCCATAGGTGTAAGCTCTGAATTTTTTTGGGAATTATGCTTCTATATGCTTCAAAAGCTGAGATATCAATTATTTTTTAATTCAGAAGTCACCCTTAAGTTTTAGAGGCATGTTTTGCCAGGCACTTTAAACCACAATGGGTTAAAGTAGTGGAAATTCTGACTTTGCCCACATTTCGCTAATGACTGCTGAATCTGAGCTTAACATCCCCGCATGCGTCATCGTGACGCAATTGTGACACACATTGACACGGAAAAGCAGAACAATGCCAGGCACACACAAAATATGCATTGGAATGAACTCAACTTGTTATTACGGACAAGAATTGTCCTGTACCTGTAGCGCTCGTCCATGTGCGAAACTCTGCTCAAACTTGTGTATGCCTCCGACGGCGGGCCTCCCCTGTAGTCGTCATAAGCTCCTACAGGTCCATAGTGGTAGTTTCTGGGCACCGTGGCAGTAGGGTAGTCCCCTGCGACCTGTCTGTATGGACGGTCGAGGGTGGCGCTGTAGCCGCTCATACCGGACACGGACATGCCGCCGTTGATGGACATGGAGTCATTTGGCAGGACTGCGCGCGAGATGGGTTTCTTCATCTGTGGCAGGGATTGGAGACAATCTGGTTTGAAGATTCTTTCAGATTCAGAAACCAATGTATGCTGGCAAACGACTACATTTGAGCAACTGTCTTTAACATTATTGCTTCTCCTATTTCGAGAATGGCACATACAACCCACCCCGTTGTCAAGCCGTCGTGTAGTTCCGTCTTCAGAAAAGACCGAGTGTGCTTCATGAGAGTCGTCCTCTGGGGTGTAGCTCTCGTTCAGAGCGCCGTGTGCTGGGTCCACCATTCTGTACTGTGTTAAAAAAGAATTATAACCACTAAATATACACTTTCACATGCATTCATTAACTACCAACATGTACCTGTGTGCCGTTTATGTAGGAATCTGTTAATTTCAGTCGTTCGATATCCGCATCCCCTAAACGCCCGTTCTGGAATGTGACAGAAAGATTATTTTAAATTGTGCACAACCAACAACAATTCTACTGAAGCAGCAATAAATGTGCGGTTAAGGCATTTTTCCCAGTTTAGTCTCTTAAAAAACACACAACAATAATAAGGTCCTTCAGCCCTGCCTGTGTGTTTATGATCTGTGAATCACTGCAAGACATGCAGGGGGACATTCTGGAATGTAGCCATTCATCTTTACACCCTACTTCCTCCTCTAATCAGTTACATAATCGATGTCTGTCATTCTGTATATACCAGAGACTTTACTAACCCTGAGTAACACTCAGTGCCACGCAACACAATAGCCTCAGTATCAGCAGTATCACTTTTGGGAATAATACAAATGAGATGAAATAGTGTGGCAATTCCTACAGTTGAGTATTTAAAATAATTTTCTATGGAAAAAGTAGTACTTAAGTAATGGCAATGTTTTCTTTAAAAATGAGAAGTGGGGTTTCTGGGAAGGGCAAATTTCCTCTAAATCGAGTCCTTCCCATCATATCCTCTATGCTGTGCTCTGAATTTAAAGAGGTTTGCAGAGAATAAGCATAACCAAGTTGTTACTCTCACTAGAAATCAAATACAGTCAACATGAAGCTACACTACCATCACCACCGTCTTGGCCATTATCTTTGGGCCCCCAACTAATCAGAACGCGCCCAAGGATTCGCAAAGTCAAAACAGCCTAATGAATGTCAGTGAGTCCTAAAGGAAGAATAATATTTACAGATGGAACTTGAACTTTTCATCTCTGCTGCTTGAGATGCCGGAGCCGTTTCTCTGAACACAGCACAACGTGACCTCAAAAAGTACAATGACACAAGATCACCATAACAAAAGTTCAGCGCTTGCTGATAATCTAAAATGCTTTAGGCGCAGACTAAATATGAGCATTTATACAACAGCAGAGGCCTTTACAGACGAGTTGGGCTCCAGTAAATATTTAGAGTGGCCAGCAGGAAAGAAAGCAACCCTCAAAAAAATAAATATAGGATTACTGTTTTAACGTTTCAATGTTTCATTTATTACATTATAGTAGAGTCAAATCCTATTTTGCCACCTTGATTTGAAACAAAGTCCACATACTGATGATGACTACCAAATTGTAAAAAACTTAAAATCCTACTTAATTCATTTTTCCCAATGGACCGCATCATTAGATGGCAAATATGCAACTGGGCGAGTATGCAGAAATCTTTTACTCCAACACAGAAAGAGTGACTGACAAAAGGTGAACAACTCAAGGTCTGCGTGCATGCGACAGTGACAACATTCCATAACATGCTGGAACAGGAAGATGAGAATAACTGAGATTCCATATGAGGGGCTGACTGAAGGAGTGTTTCTGGAGAGTGACAGCGAAGGCATGCTGCAAGTGTGTGATGGATGATGAAGATGGTAACCTTCGACATGTTAACATTAGATGCACCATATTTTTTTTCATGGATGGGAATTGGGCAATTCATTAAAAATGCAGATATCACATACAATATAGTACTGGTGGAGAGATGGGAGGATGTTTACCGGATGACTGAGATCAGCAGGAGGAATTTATTAATTGGCATTAATTATGGTTGGAAGACGAGGATGCAGATATCTAAATGAGGGTATTAGGGTGGTAACATGGAAGCGAAAGGCATCCACAAGTGGCTCTGAACTCGGATTTTGTTGTTGTTGGCGTTACCTGTGTGTGAGGGAGGGGGTGACCCAGCGCCGAAGGGCTGGTGGCAGAGAGGCCCACTCGCCTCCTCTCCTCTTCCAACGCCCTGGTCAGCTGTTCAAACTGCACCTCCTGCTCCCTGACCGACTCCAGCAGAGCTGCTGCGCTCTCACACTGCTCCATACACACTACACCACCCCGAGGGGAAAGAGGGGGCATTACACATCCCGATATTATTTGGTAAAAAGGTGGGGGTTGCACCGCTTTTTTGTTTGTTTTTTTAAACAGTATGGTGACAGACTTTAAAAAAAATATATATATAAATAAAACAATCACAAAAGGCATGGATTAAAAACAGAAAAATCATATTGCAAGGTATTAAATTGCTGATGTCAACCTCATGTTGACACTATAATATCGATGATTTTGAGTGTGTGTGGCTTTAAAACAGTGGAGGCTGGCCTGGCAAGTGACTTGTGAGTCGGTGAATTTAGTGTGTACAGTTGTAGCAGCTCGCTGTTAATTGGCCAACAAATTAACTTGTCATTTATTTTGTAACCATTTGTTCAATAAACGCAATTGAAAGTGCACAAGTGGCTCTGTCTATCCTGGCAGGAGTTTTACGGTACATTCTAACTAGCTGTGGTAGGCTATATGAAATTAGCTAACAAGGATACTTTGTGCTTGGCGATTGTTGGCATGTTAGTTATGAATTGAAGTTATTTGATTCACAATTGGACAATTTCCCACAGTACACTACCTGGGAATTACGAAAGTATGTCTTATTTATGGTAAAGTTCACGTAGAAAAGGCCTGTTTGCAATGTTTTGTACACGGCTGACCTTAAGGAATACGCAAACATAGAGATAAATACACACCTTCACCTGTGGGCGTGGTTTGACAGAAGAGGTGAGAGATCACACCAAGGCCAAAAGGTGAAGCTCTAGTTGTTCATTGGTAGAAGCACAGTGAAGGCCCAAGCCCAGAAAGAGAGGACTGCTCGCAGAGACAGAACACAAAGAGACAAGTGTTTCAGTGAAGGACGGGTTCGTCAGAAAACAGCAACATAGTGAGAATGCCAAACTATGTGTCAGCAGGGATGTTTGCTCTCAAGCAGACCGACCTCGTGCTCAGCACCCATCCACCTAGCTCCGCTGTTATCTCGGTTTAGCCCTCACAGAAAACAAGACACTTTTGTTATACGAGCCCAACAAGTGGCAACTTGGATTCTTTTATCAGGGGTGGATACACCCTCAGGTCTGGTCAGCTGATCCCCCACAAGGTGAATAAACAACCATTGCTTAGCAAACACCTGCCTGACCGGTTGTTCAAGGCAGAAAGAGTAGGGGGGGGGGGTACTCTTTTCAAAAGGTCTGTGTGTAGCCAACATGCACAGACAAATGGGTACTGTAAATTCAGAGCCATGGGGGCAACAGAATTACATTTCAGGTAGCAGGTGTTGGTGCGAGTGGACCATGGGAGTGCTCAAATACGAAACTGACACTTTAATCAGAAGAGAGCTGATGAATAAGTTACTGTTAGTGACGCAGTATTACAGCAGCTTTTATCTTTTAAGATGAAGCAAGCAGAGTGTCTTTTCCTGTACGTCTGTCCGGCGAATGACTCAACAAATCAAGACAGAGACAGCCATGATTGGGGGATGTGCTCAGTGCGTGGAAAGTGAAGGAAGGTAGGACGGCCTGATGAGAACACGAGGAGTGGAGCATTTCACAACTCTACAAGGAAATTTGTCAGAACCAAAACCGCTATTTGCGTGTAAGGTATAGTCACGTAAAAGCCCCGGAGCAATGACCTCCCACCTGTTGTAGGGAGAAGGGGAGGGGGGGAGAAAAAAACCCACTATCCAGTACCACACATGCCCATATATGGTCACAAGGAGGCCTGGGCTGTTTTATACCCTGCAGACAGACAGAACTGCAAACAAATCAAATGAGAAGCAAGACGGGATATGGAAAGAGACATGAGAAAGAGCAAGAGCAAACAATGAGGTGGGTGGTGGGGGGGGGGGGGGTCGAGATAAGTTGAAGCAAATTAAAGATAAAAGCTAATCTTGCATTCTTAACATTGTCTTCTGTCAATTCAGCTCAACAGCCCACCCACTCGTCCACAGGCAAATGACCTTGGTTTGACCAGTGTTCATCACACTCCCGTCCCGTGCCGTCCACACACACACACACACACACACACGAAGACATCTACTCTTGTCAAGCTCACTCATATGGCACTGGCTCCTTCCATATCTTGACTCAAATGAATAATCACCATTAGTATGCTACAAACTATCTCCTTCGGTAATTAGCATAGCTGTCACTCACACAAGATGAATTGTAAACAGTGATATTTCTTGGCAAGCGCAGTCAGGGTTGTTATTTTGTGTCAGAAGGGTGAATTTACAGCTGAGCGTCTGAGGAGGGGCCTGGCAGAACAAAGACAAGTTTGTGAGCAAGTACAAGAGCGAGAAGGACCGTTCTCATCTGTATCCTCCGCTCGGCTCTCCCATTCGCAGCTGTTTCTTTTGGCCTTGGACAGTAGCGAATGTAACCGAACAATGAAAACAATTGCCTCTGTCCCACAGCCACTCCCCTCCCCTTTCCCCTTCAACCCACTTCCTGACAAACAGGATGTTATGGATTCGACATCAGAGGTGAGTGCAAGAGATGCGAGAGCTACCGTAGGTAGCCAAGAATCACTCTTCCGCTCCGCGCATATAGTCATGAAAGCATCAGAGTGCATAGCACAAACACTTTGTTTGCACACAACGATAAGGTTGGCTTCCTCCTTTAAATATGCTCTGTGGTGAAAAATCCACCCCCACAGTTGATCTGTGGATCGTGCGACCACACAAACTGCTTTCATTTTGCCAATTATCAATTTCTGTTCAGAATTTTTCAAATGAATGCCAAGTGTAATATATTCCTTCAATCTTGACATTTTAGCTATGCGCGTCCAACCAAAGATTAGGGATGTCCGGATCTCAATTTTTGCGGCTGATCTCTAAGTCGCAACAATACGTTTGTAGTAGAGTGCAACGTTATTTAGAAGGGTGTGTCTTAAATAAATATAGTAGATGAAGCATGTATCATATTTGCTAACATGTTGCGGCAGTCCTGAGGTACCGCTGGTTTGAACCATTATTTTCACCAGCTCATTTCCATACTCTCTGACCTGTGGAGATTATGAAGATTGTGTCGCATTCATTGTTGGCCAGACATTTCAATGACTCGCAAAGAACTCTAGTCTGGAGATGGCAACAGACAGGAACGACGAAAAAACGATCTAAATTGGCTGAATGAAAGACAAGATTTAAATTTTGTTGGTTTGTTGCTATTGTTTTATGTCGTGCTCTGTAAAGTGTTTTGTTACAACTGCTGCTGTTACGAAAGCATAAAAATGAAGTTGAGTTGATATGCTCATATTGTACCAAGCATCCAGATATTTTCCTGTGCAACATTAAGTTCCTTTTTTTTTTGGTTTGGTTTGTGTGTGTTTTCCCTTTGGTTATCTATCATCACAGGAAATCTTCACAAAAATGTAAAGAAACCGCAAAACATTTGTAGAATTATTTATTTAGATTTTCATGACATGCCCGGAATACATACACAACATTCCAAAGCCCTCCTGTGTGAGCCGAAGTCTTGTGAGCTATGCCGACGTCTCCCTGACATCAGCCTCACAGTCCCCCAACCCGAAACAATTGTCGAGTGACCTTTAAAAGCAGCTGTAAACACTGAATGAGACCTATACTGTACACTACATTTCATACAGGATGTGAAAATAATGCAAGAAAAAAAATATATTATTCACCTTAAAAATGAAAAGGGAAAAAAAAGTGGTGAAAATGTCAAGGAGAGGGTTTACTTTACACACTACTCAAACATCTGATCACATCACGAGTATCAGTTTCGCCTGATTCTGAACCATCCGTCAGCATGACTCACTGGGCCCTGCCAGACATCTGCGACCATTCGCACACACAACAATGTGCCATTTGTCGACTTCATGAAACACCCGCCGCAAACGCGCTGTCAAAACCAAAAATATGCTCCCTCTCATTAGCCCACTGCTGAATTTCGTCAGCGTGATGTGACGCCATTGACGCTAGATGGAGACGAGCGTGGCTTGTAATGGGATTGAAGCTTTAGCCCAGTAATCCACTTAGCTCCTCACAAACATACATATTCACAGACATGCACAGACATGAGGCCCCTTCGGATTAACCTGTACACCTCGAGAGATCGCACACAATAACAGGCATCAACAATCAAAACTAGTTCACGGCAAAAGTTTAGGCTAATCAAATGACATCGGAAAAATAGCAATTACAACTTCACTGGTGGCTTCACTCATCATTACATTTTTAACTCAGTGGTACACGGAGTATCTTTTTTTTTATTTTTATATATATATATATATATATATATACAAACGACTTATCTTTAGTTGGGTGCTTACTGTACCTTATGTTGAGCAGCTCGATTTAGCAGCTGATCAGCTGTTGACTTCTGCCACTGTCAACAGCAATTCAGACCTTTCTCTGCATCATCTTGACAAGTTTATCAACTTGCTTTCGCCACCATCAACCACAAGTTACCTCGACCGCCCTACTCAAATCCTCCATCACGATGTGTTTGTTGTCAAGCTGCCCCGCTATATGCTACTGACTTACATGGCACTCAAAACATACCCAACATTTTAATTACCACCATGAGTTATTGTTGCGCTTCCTTGGGTCGCATAAATGGCGCTACTGAAGCTACCCCACTTAGAAACATTCAGACACACAAACAGAACATTTTATCCTTGAGATACGAGTCCAACCTACAAGTCTTGTACTCTCACTGTAACTTTATGTTTGTGAACAAAGACGGATGGCTCTGAGTCTCATGCCCGCACAAGAGATGCCTGGAAGCCTTTTTGAAGATTTAAAGGTTAAGGCTGTGGAAAAAACTTTTGATGAGACCTTTTCTGCAATTTATGGCTGGTTTAAGCAGTTCTGCATACCAATTTGCACCACGTGTCAGTTTGCAGCAAGGAAGTGAGTGGTGACAAATAATAAAAATTAAAACACCTAAAAAAAAAATCATAGGAAAAAAGGCAAATAAATAACCTACGGATTGAAGATCTCCAAACAGCTTTCTGGAACACAAGTTCGCAACACAAGGGAAGCAGCTGTACATAAATCTAAATTATTATTATTATTTATTTATTTTATGCAAAGACATGCCAACAAAAAAATAAAAATAGCGGATTGTGTTGTGTTACAGTCAGGTTGACAGTTATCCAGGCCCGTGTATTGCTATCAAAACACATTTGTGTAGGACCCACCTAACATGTTTACAAACTAACAAACAACCTAAGCTAAGCAGAAAGAGGACCACCACCCGGACAAACATTACCTGTAAAATGAACCCTTGCCGATTTGCCATTTGGAAACCTGCCTACTAAACTATTCACTTAAAAACGCACATATTAAAATCTGTATATTTTTATGCTCTGACATGAAAGATGTCACCCAAACATCCTGCTACTTTTAAGATGCAATGTTAGTGTAGGAGTAGCTAGCATTGGCAACCCAGGTTTGTCAAAGCATTGTGGTAGACTTAATAATAAAATAATTTAATAATTAATTTAAAGTACATTACAGTAACTAACTAAAGATAAAGAGTACAGTAAGTAAGTAGGTAGTGCTTAGAAGTGACTTTTATGCACTCTACAACATTGCATTGCCCAAAATTAATTCCCTGACCATGTAAAAAAATTATTTTGTTACTGCAGTAAGTTGACTTCCTGATAGAGATTATATATATATATATATATATATATATATATATATATTATATATATATATATATATATATATATATATATATATATATATATATATATATATATATTAGTTTAGTACCGCTCTGAAAACTATTTCAAACTAACTTTTCCCTTAAAAGGCAAAAAGCCAAAACAAAACATTTTATATAAAAAATAAATTAAAAAAAGACAAAATTCAAAACTATTATAACTCTGGCAGGCAGGAGAATACTATTTGTTATGGAGGTTTTACAAGAATTTGAAGAGCTTTTATTTTTCATTTCTTTCATTCTACAATTTCATTGCTACATCTAGCCATATAAAAAGGCATCATGGGATACTTTTATTTAAACCCCCAAATAATAATTATTCAGGGCTCTCTACATTAGCAATGGCCCAATGCCACTAGATGACTTGTGTCAAACCACCCGATATTCACCGACACTGGCCAAACCAAATACAATATGTTCTTAAAATGTTTTCTAATATTTAATATTCCGCATTTTTAGCTTTATCTACTTAACTTGATCAATCTTTTCACACATTTGTTTTGCACATAAGGTTAAATCCTTCTGGCTTCAACAAGATTTAAAGCCAAGACTTGTAAAACGTTTCATAGTTAGATTTTTGTTATTGCAAAAATAAACAAAGCATGCAAAAAAGTAACTGTACTGAAGCAATATTTTCTTACAGACATAAATAATAAATCGCAAAATATTAATATATCATGAATAGACATGGCAAGTGCTGGTTCTGGCAGGGCCACAACCACATGGCTTATGGCACCGCCCAAAACGATTTTTAATGTAGGGCCCTGTTAATGCACTGGCACTGCCAAGGTTCAGATCTGGACTCGGTACGGCAGATGCTGAAAATTTATTTAAAAAAAAAAAAGTTATTTTAAACTCATACTCTGGTGCAATCTGATCAGAACTATACCCCCCCCCCCCCCTCAAATAAAAGAGCTTTAATTTATCAGTCAAAAACTACAACTCAATAAAATGGCAACTAGTTGACAGTTATTCCCCCCACCCCCTCGTGTATCGCGACCAAAACAAGTTTGCGCCGGACCCACCTAACAGGTTCACAACCACTAAGACCTAAGATGCAAGAGAGCCCCCCACCCCCCCCCCCCCTCCCTAAAAAAAACGGACACTGATCATCAAAGAGTTGGTTTACCACTCACGGAATCCAGAGGCCTCCTTTACCAACGTTGTCGGAGTGATTCGATCGTTTGCTTCCAACGCCGAGATGTGCAAGCCAAGCAAACACACGAGATAAGATATCTAGGTCAATGCACACAACCCACGACTAAAAGGGAACAAAACCCAGTTCAACTGTAAAACTAAGAGTCATGTGAGCTCCGATTTCCCATTTCAAAGAGTCTCTTAAATCTTTGCTGCCCGGCCGTGAGCACATCAAACGGGATGTTTAACACGAAAGAAGATAGCAGCGTATTTAAAAAAAGAAGAAGAAGAAAGAAAGAAAGAAAGCCAGGCTGTTCACAGTTTGCCAAAAGAAAAAAAATGACTCCGCAAACAAAAGGACCGCCCGAGTTACACGGTTTTGCTGCACGCAAACGCTACCGCGATGATAAATGACACGGTTGGACATCAAATCAGGCCCACTCCGCTCGTAGTGGCCGTGTGACCTGGTTCGACTGTCGTGCTACGTTAGCATCACAATAAACCCACCACGGAGAGTCAAGCTAACTTTAGCCTAGCAACCGCTCGGTTTTATCGGTAGTTCCGCTCGCTTACCGTTATATTTACACACGCAGTCCTCGCTTGAAGAGGTTGACAAGTCGCTTTTATCCGATTAAATTGGAAATTGTGTCCGAAAATAATGGGGGGGAGGCAGACTTTGTCATGTAAACCTGCGCGAGTCGTATCGGTGGTCTCTAGATGGACGTGACCACTCCTTTTACAAACGCTGCTTTGCACCCGCTATTTTCGCCACAAAAACACCGCTTTAATATCAATTTAGCAGCCTTAATACATGCGCTTACCTTATTGTCACAATGTCCTCGGACCCCTTTCCAGACTACTCCGTTTGGCGTGTGTTTTGTCTCCTCTCTTCTTTCTCCCCTCCTTCCCTGGCTTCTGGGTCAAGCTTGTTAACAGCCAGCCAGGCAACATCACAGAGTTTTCTATCAAAGAGGGGGGCGGAGCCAATTTAGCGGTTTTACCGTAAAAACAAAAAGCTGCGCATGTGAAATTTGTCGTTGCGCGCTAGTTGTTCAAGTATATTACTATTCCATACCCTTGATAACTAGCAACTAACTAGTAACTACAGTCTTTGTTAGTAGTTACTAGCAAGACAATTCAGAGCACTAGTTTAAAAAAAATATGAAAGAAAACTACTAGTAAAACTACTACAACTAGTAGTGAGGCAAAACAGTGCACTAGTTGACAATTGAGTGCCAATTTATTGGGCATTTTTACCCAGTTTATCTAGCTAGGGACTCTTTGGCATACTGCAAAGTATAGTAGTACAATTATGTTACTAGTGTGAGGCAAAACTGCGTGTTGACAGCTGTGTGCATAATAATCTAGTAATATCGAGCACTTCAATCAATCCCAATTAGTGCACAGTTTGTCTCACTTTTCTGTCTTCCTACTAGTACACTAAACTGTCTAAATGTCATACTGTAATTGTATTGGAAGGCAGGCAGTCATGGAGAAAACGTTGCGATGAGTCTATGCGCTGAATTATCTTTCTTGTGAGGAAAAATACTTCTTTTATTATTAAGCATTATTAGTAGTAGGCTACATGAAGCTTAAAATGGATTCGGGTTATGAATGAGTAATTTGGGATTTAAATGCTGTTACAGCAAGGGGGGGGGGGGGGGTGACAGCCTCCCTTCTCTCCTCCCACTTCTCGTTCACATGAACTCACACTGATGTCATTTCAGTGATTGCCCAAGAACAATAGCCTGGGAGGAAGCGCGCCGCTCGTGGAAATACACGCACAGCATTCCACAGCCACACGACAAAAAAAAAGAAAAAAAGATATAACTTCACTATAGCCTTTCCTCCGGTTTAGACCTGTTGCTTATCAGAGCAAATTACAATTTTTAAGTGGCATCTCTTTCAGTCTGAGCCTATGGTGAACATGCATGGCGTTTCAAATTCAATTTATACTGAGCTACTGATATTGTAAAGGGATTTTTCTCCCTAGATGGCTCCCCATCCCATACTTTGCCCATCTCTACTCTACATTATACAGTGCAAACATGTGTCACAGTACAGAAAGTACCTACTGTTATACAATGTAAAAACAAAACAACTGAGTGTCTGAGGAGAACATTTTTTATTCATGTTAAGACAAGAGAGCTACAAAGTTATTAATTTAATAGAAACTGCAGGAAGGAACAGTACAAAAGTACAAAAAGTTAAATAACCATGGAGGTAGGTTAAAACACATAAATCACTCTATTAAACACCCCCCAATGTTCTTTGTCACCTTTCTGTAGCTAGATACGATGTGTACCAAGTCAAATCATAACATTTTCTTCCTTAAAAATAAAGTTAACAGCATTTATAAATTATCACGACTGAAGAGTAAAGTGGAAGGAAGTACAGTTAATGAAACCATCCAAATCTGGAATTTTAGCTGAATTCAATGGAAGAAAATGCATTACAATTCTATGTTAAGTACAACTAATAACAAAGTAATCTAATAAAACATTGCAGAGGTAACAATGACGTTAATAGTGTAACGTTTTTCAGTTTTTGTGCACAGTGTCGTAGCAATGGTGAGTTCAGTAGCATCATAAAGTACAGATAAAGTCAATGCAATCATAAGAGATATTTATTATTGACTAGATTTTGGTAATTTTTTAGCATAAAAACCTCTTTCGCTGCAGCACAACAGGATTATGGTTTATTTGCTACCGCTGGTGTTATAATCGTGTCGTGTTTGGTCTCTTTTCTAACTCACATCTGCCCAAAAGAGTCTAAAACAAAAACTAGAAGTCAAGAGGACCACAGTGCCGTATAAAAGTACAGGGCAAATACTTTTTTCACTACACTGTTAACGATCCTTTTCCACAAATGGCGGTCAGAGCGGTCCGTTCGTGTTGTGTGTCATCATGTGCCTCCGGAGGTTGCTGGGGTTGTTAAAGCTGGCCGTGCACCGTGAGCACGAGTACGGCTTCTCCCCGGAGTGCGTCCTCAGGTGGATCTTCAGGCTGCCGTTCTGCGTGAAGCGCTTCCCGCAAAGCGAGCACGCGTACGGCTTCTCTCCCGTGTGTATGCGCATGTGGATGCCCAGTGTGGTCTTGTTGGCAAATGACTTGCCGCACATTGTGCAGGAAATCTGCGGCTCCGCTGTGTGAGTGGCCCGGTGCGCCATCAGGTCCTCGCGGCTGGGGAAGGACATGCCACAGAAGTTGCATTCTAAAGTTTTGTTGACGTTGTGAGACGGGAAGACGGGATTCAGCTGCTGGGGGAACTGGTCGATGTTACCGGGATGTCCTGTTCTTAATATGGTCGTCTGGGAGGTGTGAATTCTGTCCAGCTGGCTATTTCTCAGCGGGGCTCTGTCACTGGCACTGGGGCCGACACTCAGGAAAGCATCATGGGTGACTGCGAGGTCCTGAGAGTTAAAAACCTGCTGATCAGTTGCAGCAAAGAGGGATTCAATCTCGTCCTGGAGAGGCCCTTGTCCTCGCCCGTGAACGCTAATGATCCTCAGCTCCTCGTTACTTCCTGTCAGAGAAGAGGAACCCGCACTCTCGATGTTCTGCGCCCCGGCGGCAACCTCACTCTGTGAAGAGGGATTTAGGAAGGCAACCTGACCTGAAAATACAAATATAATGTCGCTGAGCAAGTGTAGTATATTCTTTATCCACATACTCTCTTGTCAAATAACTACCAGTATGTTTATTTATAACAATCAAACCAAAAGGTGTGGACTGAAGCCGAAGCTTATGCTGTCTATCTTTTCACATGATACTACATCAAGGTAACAGACCTATCACAAGTTCATGCAATCACATACTGCATATACACATAAGTCCAACAATGTACTACATATATGCATGCATATATTTACAAAAATGCTATTTTTACTGACATACATATAAAGAAAAATATATTTTGTCCATATTGTTGCATTAACTAGAAACTACTATTGCCATTTCGTAACTATTAACTCATTCACTGCCATTGACGGTTATAGACGTCAAATATTAATTTTAACTATTTCTATTAGTTTAACATTTTTTCCACTTTTGTTAACAAGAGTATGAAAACCTAGAATTTTGTTATTGTACATTTAGAAAAGATATAAAATGTGTGGTTAATCGTGAGTTAACTCGTGAAGTCATGCAATTAATTACGATCAATTCAATTCAATCGCCTCACTCCTAATTTTTAAATAATCTTTTCTTTTCTTTTTTAAATCGCGTCAGGCAATTACATTTTTTTAAATTGTAATTAATCGCATGACTTCAATAGTTAACTCACGATTAATCATACATTTTATATCTGTTCTAAATGTACAATATATTTTTTCTAGGTTTACATACTCTTGTTAAAAAAAAAGTGGAAAAAATGGTAAACTAATAGAAATAGTTCAAATGAATTTTTGACGTCAATAGCCATCAATGGCAGTGAATGAGTTAATAATCTTGCATTTATACATGTCCTTGAAATTCTTAATTGAACTACAGTTTCAATTCACAATCAAAATTATTCCACAAGTTGAAGTCAAGGGATGAGCATCCATTAGGCCACTGTCCTGTCTGTTATAAAAACGTGTGCTTTGCCACTATCTTGTAGGATTCTTGAGAACTATCAACAACATGATGCAATTCCATAACTGTTTGTTTTTTCCGTTTTCAAAATGTGGCATATTATATCCCATACACAGTGGAACTGCAAAGGGAAAAAAATAGTATGTGATGCTGTATAACTTCCAAGCTGTTACTAAAAAAACAAACATTTAACATTCTTTCCTGGCATCCCATTTTATAGTAACAGTAAAATAATAATAATAACAAAGACACCCAACCAAAAATAGGAACAGGAATGTGTTTGCAGAGCGCTACTGTCACCTAGTGGTGTTGTGTAGTGTGAATTAGTGTACCGCAACTATAACGCTACCGCTATTCGCTACGATATACATCATGTGTGGCTGATGTTTAAGAAATTGTATCATTCACATTGTACTGAGCCACTGACAAGTACTGAGACACTTTCCTATGTTGCAGCCAGGAAGTTCTAAGGCTATCCTCGCACTTTTCCGTGGCAGCATTCTGTACAGTATATAAAAAAAAGAATGCAGACAAAAAGCAAAATAACCCTTTTGAAGTCTAAAATTTAAACATAATCTTTGGGTGCTGCTGTGTAGAAGGGAGTGTGCATTGCTTCGAAACTGCTTGATGTCATTGAAAATGAATTCTACTGATTCAACTGCAAGAGCAAGCATCCTTTGTGCACTGAGCTGAAGTAGGAGCAACCCGCCGCGACACCTGCACTTCTGACTTCTGATTATGTGTGCTCATGACACCAACGGAGATGAAAATGGAAGCGCTGAAATGAGAACTGGTACTGGAACTGGCGTTACGGTCTACCCAACCACTTATGTATTAAATGGCGTGTGCCGATATTGTTAATCATTTAAGTGTGGCTTTGACCAATGAATGCTTTACACTTGACTCACTTTCACTTGGCTCGCATCCTCCGGTATCCTCTTCATCTTTGATCAGGATGACATCGGGGATCTCGTCAACCACACGCTAACAATAAATAAAGCAAGTGCGCGTTAAAAAACAAACAAACACATCACATTTTACTGCAGCACATGTAAATAAAATAGACCTCTTTTGCATCAGGAAGGGACGTCTCAGCCGCCGGGTGTACAGAGATGAAAGAAGTTTCTCGGGTTACTGGTGGCTTTAAGACAACTAGAAATGCAATGCAAAATTGTGTGTGAAATGCAACAAAGACATTGCGAGAAACTACAGCCCATCATAATATTTGCACAAAATGCAAACATTCGGCCAGTCTGAAATAGCCAATCATATCAGTGGAAAGTCCAATTGTTTTTAGGTTTATTTCATTGATAAGTTTTCCACCAGTGTTTAATGTCCTGTTTTGTTGCCGTCGTCTTGCAGCATCTGTACTTGACCAAAAACGATTTTTTAACTATTTGCGGGAGGTAATTCACTGTACTCTGAAATGTATGTCGTAAGAAACGTGCTTAGCTAGCTATTATTCTGTTGCAAGTTGCAACAAGGAGATACAGTACACTGATTAATTGCACTTTCTGCCATCTAGTGGAAGAACATTGGCACATACAGAATGGGTGAACAGAGACACACCATTTGATGTTCAAATGTTTTGTATATAAAATCCAACTGTTTTTTTTTTTTAAATACTAGGATAGACAGGCTTGGAAAAATTTAGTTTGTTGATGTTCCCCTTGCAAGAATAATAAACAACTAATCAAAGGAGGCCTTCACACCGCCTGGTGCTTAATAATAGCGCTGTTATCATATCATATGCATGAACTACATCATCCATTAAGTGTAACTACTTGTTTATTGCAATATTTAATATGTTAATTGTGAGATCAGTGAATCAAATCATGTGTCTGTTGCGTTTCCGGCAATTGCATTTACTCGAGTCAGTGAGCCAAATCATCTGAGTCTGTGTTGTTTGTGGTGAGGCCGCCAACTCGAGTCAGTGAAGCACATCATCCAAGTCTGCTAACACACTTTGTGTCTTGTAGTCACCTAAAGGACTCACAGAATCTGGAATATCATCATGACTGTTAACTCTCGACTCTACTCTTAATTTGCTTTTTTCTATGCATGACACCCATTATAAAAGGATGTATAGCCAATAATCCTTTTGCCTTATTTGCTGAATACTGCATTAATATTACTTCACAATTGTACATGATATTATCAGATTTAAAATTCAATTTAGGTGTAAACTGAGTTATATTATTGTCAGTTTCATTGAAACAATCAATAAAGACGCTGTTGTATTAAATGTGTTTTGCGTGTTAAACTACAGTTACAAATAGGTGTGTTATAATGTTCTGTTTCTGTTTACTACATTCATATTACTTTACAATTGTACATTATTTTATTTCCTGTCTCTAATATTCATTTTATTTATTTTTTGTTATATGGCATATCGCTCTTTTGAAAATAGGATAAAGAAAGTTGAGGACGTTTTAAACTTGGATTCTACAACAACAACAAAAAGTTCACAACTAAAATGCCACTCTCCCCGTCCACCCCTATCGATTTTGCATTTACGTTGACCAGAAATTGACGCTATGATTGTGATTCACTGCACTAGTACCTACATTATGCGCTTAAAACTTTTTGTGTATTGGTTACCTGGTGTTTTGCTTCGGGCTTTGGTCATATTTGCTCTTAAGGCGGAGACGCGGCTGGCCGGCCGATTGCTCCTGGTCTGCAGGCGAAGGGAGAACATTTCGCTCCTCATTGCTTTCATCCTCATCCTTAGGTTCTCGTTGTCCCTCAGGCTCTGGCTGAGATGGAGCCGCAGGGACGCTGAGTTCTCCGAGAAGAGCTGGCTAATTTCCAGCACCGCCGCTTTCACCAGCACGTCCATGATGGACAAAAGCTGCGACTCGAAATTCAAATTGTCCATCGGCATGTTTATTGACATTAGTCTGGTCGCTGCTGGTAGAAAAATCGTCGGAAGTGGAAAACGTAACGCCGAAGCTGGTAGATTAGCCTTTTAGCATGCCAAGAGCTAAACACAATAGCACTTCCGGTATGTGACGCCAATTTTACCGTAATGCTTAGGTTATGCGGCCATCCCCTCTTTACTTTTTTTCTTCTTTTTACCCAAAAACAAGAATAAATGTGGCAATGACCATTTAAATTACGTGTTGGCAGATTTGTATTGCTTCAGTTCGAGACCGTTATTCTCTTGTCTTATTTTTGAAGAAACGTGTTTAAGGTTGAAGAAACGAGGGAGGGGCTCAGTCAGTCAGCGCCACTCCACTAACTAGGTCAACACAAACCCACATACTCGCACTTGAAACAATCACACTGTCCTTCAAACCAAAATTTGAAACCCAACCCCAATTTTTTTTTAAACATAAACATGTCGTAAAACTGATTTGAATGGCAGGTTCAAACCCCAACTCAGGTGGGAACCCGACCTTGAAACCCTAACTCAGGATTAAAAACCCTATCTTGAAACACTAAAATATGCGTCCTCCTAGGGTCCTTTTGAAAGGCGCTGTATAAATCAAAGCCTATTATTAGTCGTAGTAGTATTGTATTATACATTGGACCTCTGATTCCCCCCACCCCAAATATTTATAGCCTATTGTTTACTTACATATTATGAGCTGGATCAAACTCTCTGGTCATTTTATGGCCCGCGAGTCGTAACTTCCTACCCCTGTATCAACCGCTCTTCAACCGCTCTTAATTCATCACATAACTGCAATTATCATCCTTTATTGTCCATCACATTGCTTTCCATACGTTGTACAACTCCTAAATGGCTCTTTCAATCATTAAAAATATTGATTGTTGGACATTAAAAATGAAAGGTTGTGCAGGCTACTTCATGTGCACGGGAACAAAACACAAGTTTATACAAAAATAAACATGACAATAGCTTACATAAGTGACAGTGTTAAACCAACAACAAACTAAGACGTTCTCAATTCAGCGCCCCATGTAAAAACAAATATTTTGGGGGTCATTTCTTTTCTAGGACTCTGCCTCCACAAGCACCTCTGCATCTCCCTCCATCTCACAGCTCTTTGATGCCTCTTCTTCCTCTCGAGCTGTTTCTGAGCTATCTCTTCCTTTCTCCTCCTTGTCATTCATCAGTGTCTCATCGGTCTCATCCTTGTCCACTGACCGCTCCTTGGCGGCATCCTCACCCTTCTCCGCCTTCTCTTCGTCTGTTTTCTCTTCTTTCTCTTTCTTCTCTTTCTCCAGTTTGGAGAGGTTGTGGCAAAGGGACTGGACGTAGGTGAACACGCACATTGGGTCCGGATTGTTGCCCATCATGAGCATGTCAGACACTTCCAGCAGTGGCCAGCAGTCTGCAAGTGACCTAGGAGGGTAAGTGAGCGAAATCAATCATGGATGGACAGATAGATGGATGGGATGGCAGGTGTTGCTGTGAGTTGGTGGGGGTGTATGTATACTTGTGCTGATACATAGATAGATCGTAGATGCATAGCTTACTCTGCAGTTTGGAAGGCCAGTGTGAAATTCTTCTCCCTTTCAGTGGGTTTCAACTCGTTGTAGTCAAACGCGTCGGGAAAGTAGCGGTGGATCAACGCACAGAAAGCCATCCCGTCACACCAAGATGAAGAGAAGTTTTCTACGTTGACGCCCTGAAAGAGAGAGAAGTCTTTAAACGTCTTGAGATGGCTGAATATGAACTATTATCGTCGTTTGACATGGTACCTGATAGTGTTGGGTTTTGCTGCGGCACCACTGCAAAATTCTCTGTTTGATGGAAGCCCCCGTGGCCGAAGCTGTGGATGACTTCTGAATTTTGAAGTTGCGTGGTATTGGCGTCCTAGACAAGCCATAAACAGAGGCACGCTGAAGAACATCAAACATAGCAAAGTGCATCTCAGATTAGATAGAACGATAGATGGAGAGAGAGAGAGAGAGAGAGAGAGAGAGAGAGAGAGAGAGAGAGAGAGAGAGAGAGAGAGAGAGAGAGAGAGAGAGAGAGAGAGAGAGAGAGAGAGAGAGAAATAGGTGGGTTGGTGGGGGAGTGGGTGGGTGGATGGATGGATGGATGGGTGGGTGGGTGGGTAGGTAGGTAGGTAGGTAGGTAGGTAGGTAGGTAGGTAGGTAGGTAGATAGATAGATAGATAGATAGATAGATAGATAGATAGATAGATAGATAGATAGATAGATAGATAGATAGATAGATAGATAGATAGATAGATAGATAGATAGATAGATAGATAGATAGATAGATAGATAGATAGATATGTGTATGTTGTGTTCTATGACTCACTCAGGTGCGCCCTGTTGGAACTTAGCGATGATGTCGCTCTTTTTGGATGCTCGGCCACAGCGAGCCGAGGGTCTCGGACGGGACATCGCATGAGGTGTCGCTTTTGGGTTTCTTTTGGCCTTCCCTTGTTTTTCGGCCTCTTTAAGACTTTCTTTGTCTTTTGCCTGATCTTCTTTGGCTTGTTTTTTCTCCTCTTCCTCCTTTTCTGGCTTTTTATCAACACTTTTGGCTTCGCTGACGTTTTCTTCAACTTTCTCTTTGCTCTCGACCTTCTCCTCCACCATATCTTTATTTTTTACCTCTTCCCTCTCTTCCCCCTTCTTGTCCTCTCCAGGGTCCTTCCGGTCTTCTTCAACCGACTTTGAAGCAGTTGTCTGCAGTGGGTGTGTGTCCGCAGCCTCCTCACCCCCGACTTGTGGTGTGGGATTCTCCCTCACCTCTGCCATTAGCCCCTGACCTTCCACCGCACTCGCCTCTGGAGTCCCGCCTCCTGGGTCTCTGTTCTGCACGAGCTCTTTCTCATCTGTCTGCGGGGCAATAAGAACCGAACTCACTCAGGGACTCAATCCACACTTATGGCGTAAACACTTTTCAAAGCATCGAGTTGTATTTGCAAGCTTAATTCAAACACTGTATAGTGTTTTAAAAATGTACAGTAAAATAATTCGCACATAAATGCTACCCATAGGTTTGATGATGAAAAACAGAAGAAATCAACCAAGCTGCAGTATTTGTCGTTTTTTGCAGAGGATATATAACATATGCCTCTGAGTATTGTTGTATTTTCTGCCTTCTTGTGTTGCTATTAAAAAGTTTTTAAGTATTGTATATCATAGTAAATTCTTTAGAGTAAACTTGACTACTCTACAGAATTTACTGTATATTGTGACATTGATGCTAGAGCTAGTTTCTTTACCTCATCTATGGCATTTTGCATTACGTGTTAGCATTTAGCTAGCACTTTCACAAGGCAAAGTTATGTGGTTTGGTTATATAAACAATGTGTCATTTCTCGTTTTCTTTTTAAATTTGATAATTAACTTCAAGTGGAAGTGGCAATAAACAACTTGAAGCAAGCACTTTACCTTTTTTTGTATTTATTATGTTTTTTTTAAGAATTGCTCACCATCTGCCAAAATGCAGCTGCTGTGAGTTTTGCCCCTGCCATCGATAAGACTTGGATCTCAAATCTTTGCTCACAGGTCAAAGCAAAAAAAATAAAAAATAATCACAATCAGTAGTGCTGGCTAACTTAAACTATATTAGCAGATGGATAGATTAATATTGACCAAATGATGGTACAGCAGTGTACTGCTATGTTGATTTTATTGATGATTTCGTTGAGTGATATGATTATATAATTCTCTACTCAAGGACCAGATCCCAATGGCCTGCCACTGACTCGATGACAGAACGTACAATCAATCTGCGTATTCACTTCTTTCTATTGATACAACTGTATTGTAAATTATTGTGAAATATGTACTTTGGCTCAATAAAGTTTAAGATTAGGAAGCACTCCAGTTGGTGGATCTTCAATTGGTGCCTTTGATAATGTGAGAAGGAGGAGTGGATATATTTGTTATGTTGGCACTTAAGACTCAAGATTATACTTTGAAGTAAGAGTAGCTAATATTAGTCAGCACTCTCCTCTGGAGATTTTACAGTCCTCAGCAAGCAGTCGTGCAACGTGAGATAGGAAACACCACTCTGGGATTTGCAGAGCATCTCGATTTAGATATTTTACATTGAGACAGTCAGCGTTCACGCTCAAAAGGGCGTTGCCTCTAGAACATGTTGACAGCTGAAATCCAAATAACTGCACAAGAAGGAGCCCCAAAAATTGTAGATCATTTATGTACATCTTCTTTTTTTTTTGGTCTAACAAAAATCAGTTAGTTTTGAGTTGAGGGATTTTTTTTTCTTTTAATTTGAGTTTCATATTAACTCATTCATTGCCATTGACGGTTATAGACGTCAAAAATTCATTTGAAATATTTCTATTAGTTTAACTTTTTTTCACTTTTGTTAACACGAGTATGAAAACCTAGAATTTTTGTACATTGTACATTTAGAACAAATATAAAATTTGTGATTAATCATGAGTTAACTAGAGAAGTCATGCAATTAATTGTGATTAAAAAATGTAATCGCCTGACGCCCCTAATTTTTAACAATCTTTTATTTTATTTTTTTTAATCGTTTCAGACAATTTAAATGATTGATTGTAATTAACTGCATGACTTCAATAGTTAACTCACGATTAGTCACACATTTTTATATCTGTTCTAAATGTACAGTAATTTATTTTTAGGTTTTCATACTCTTGTTAACAAAAGTGGAAAAAATGTTAAATAGAAATAGTTCAAATGAATTTTTGACGTCTATAGTCGTCAATGGCAGTGAATGAGTTAGTAATAACGATGTTTTTGTTTTTTTAACAGCAATAATATTAAATTGAATCTGAGCATATAGTTTATTCCAAAACACATTTTGAATCCTATTTTACTTTTAGACACATATACCACATCTCATTTATTTTATTTTATTTTTTACCTTTCAATGCTTTCCTTTTCTTAGGAGTCATATTATTATTTGACAGTACTGTTTGAGTGGAAATCCCACATTACAAAGAGCACACCTAAAATTGCCCATTGACATTAAGCAATGCATCTGTTGTTGCTTTTTCAGGTATAGAACAGAGGTTCACAAATGTTCTCACTGGGTGTCACCTAATAAATACCTGGCTGCCTGAATTCCACCATCATGATCATCATTTAAAAAAATCTAGCTTAATAGGCCAAAGAATTCAGCAAAATAAGACAAAAGTCTTTAATTTTATTGTAAACCATCGTAACATTTTTTCACATTTAAACATGAACACGTGCTTAAATATCGGATTTTTTTCTTTGTACAAACAGTTCAAAGAAACAGTTCAAAGAAGATGAAATGCAAACGTATTAAACTTGAAAGGTAAAGGCAACTAAACCCCACTTAGTGATTCTTTTTTATGTATCATTAGTAGGAGTACCACATACTAGGATTGGAGCATTGAAATGCAGCATCCTTGGTACATTATGAACTTTACACACATTGAAACCGTAGCAAAAAGTGATTGACATAATTCCGTCATCCAGTTGTTAATTTCCATTTTAGCTTCATGCAGTTGTGACAGTAAGGATGAAAACACTAAAGCATTTTAAATGGACATTTATCACTACTGGTTGTACAGAAACACATAGAGTATACCTGCTTGCTCTCGCTTGAGTCAGTCTGACTCCCCTCTGAAAACTCAGGTGTCTCCTGCTTTGATGTGCCACCATCCATTTCAACAGAAGTTAAATCCGATTTCTCGACAAGCTTGTTCAATGTAGCTGTGCGTTCTCTTCCCCACTCCGTTGTTTCTGTGCTCCATTCACCCGACACCCTCTCCCACCGCTTTGCGAGGATGCCTTTGCTTCTTTATCTGACCTTTTTAACAACACATGTCCCAAAAATAGCATCTTAGTGACAGAGGCGAAGTCTAATGTGGCCGGACAGCTGCATCTGCTGTGGAAACCGTGGCAGTACACACACGCACAGGCATGCGCGCACATGCACAAAATCCACTATTTCCCTTTTGACTATAGGGAAGTGAGTGCAAAAATAAATATTCAACCTTAAAAAAATATTTTTATTTATTTTTCTTTCGTTTTAATCAGAGTTCAGCCTCTATGTGTTGCTTTGTCAATTGGATCAGGCCAGGGCCGTCTAATGTAACTTACACTACATTAGAAGGCATATATAGTTGGGTATCATCGGCATAACAGTGAAAACTAATGCTGTATTATGCTTGCGAATAATATCACTAAGCTGAATTATGTAAATATGAAGCAATAGAGGGCCGAGTACTGTACCCTGTGGGACTCCACGTGTAACATTACAATACTCAGAGTCAGTGTTCATTTTGACAATAAATTGTAATTTTGTTTTAGAGTCTTTCGACTAAAATTAATTAAAGTTTTAGTCATAATTTAGTCATTTGATTGTATTGTTTTAATCAAATTTTAGTCAACGGAAAAAAGAGCAATTTTAGTCGACTAATTTGAAAGTTTAGTCGATATTTTCCTTCAGCATACATTTCAACTTTTAAACAGAACATTATAACACACCTATTTGTAACTGTAGTTTAACACTCAAAACACATTTAATACCACATCGTCTTTATTGATTGTTTCAATGAAACATGTTGAACTGACAATAATATAACTCCGTTTACACCTAAATTAAATTTTAAATCTGATAATATCATGTACAATTGTGAAGTAATATTAATGCAGTATTCAGCAAATAAGGCAAAAATGATTATTGGCTATACATCCTTTTATAATAGTTGTGTCATGCATAGAAAAAAGCAAATTAAGAGTAGAGTCGAGAGTGAACAGTCATTATGATATTCCAGATTCTGTGAGTCCTTTAGGTGACTACAAGACACAAAGTGTGTTAGCAGACTTGGATGATGTGCTTCACTGACTCGAGTTGGCGGACTCACCACAAACAACACAGACTCAGATGATTTGGCTCACTGACTCGAGTAAATGCAATTGCCGGAAACGCAACAGACACATGATTTGATTCACTGATCTCACAATTAACATATTAAATATTGCAATAAACAAGTAGTTACACATAATGGATGATGTAGTTCATGCATATGATATGATAACAGCGCTATTATTAAGCACCAGGCGGTGTGAAGGCCTCCTTTGATTAGTTGTTTATTATTCTTGCAAGGGGAACATCAACAAACTAAATTTTTCCAAGCCTGTCTATCCTAGTATTTATAAAAAAAAACAGTTGGATTTTATATACAAAACATTTGAACATCAAATGGTGTGTCTCTGTTCACCCATTCTGTATGTGCCAATGTTCTTCCACTAGATGGCAGAAAGTGCAATTAATCAGTGTACTGTATCTCCTTGTTGCAACTTGCAACAGAATAATAGCTAGCTAAGCACGTTTCTTACGACATACATTTCAGAGTACAGTGAATTACCTCCCGCAAATAGTTAAAAATTCTGCAAGTAATTCCTCTCCAAAATCGTTTTTAGTCAAGTACAGATGTAGTACAGATTATATATATATATATATATATATCTCGCAGAGTTACAGGGACAGAATCTGAAAATGTGATACATTTCTGTGAGGTGGAAAACCTTAAAAAAAACAACAACTCAATAGCCGACAGTGTTATGTGACAGTGTCGGCGTCTGTGTAACTTTCATTAGGAGAGAATCCCTTCACTGATCAATGTGCAAACAAAAAAAAATACATTCCTGGGTCACTGTTTATATTATATTTGGTTCATTGGGATGCAATTCGTCTGCAGTGTAAAAAGACCGACAAGGGGTGGATGAAGGAGAACAGCATTAGCAGCACCATAGCGATGTTGACCTGAAGACACACGAAAGGGGAGATCACGATCATAAACTGTTCTTTCACAAATGTTTGCTAAATGCATAGCGGCTTGATTTTATACATCTGTTTCTGATTATTGGAATGGGTGAGAGAATATTTCAGGCAATGAAACGGTAATAACTGGCTCATAAAAGTCATTTATTGTCATTTATTTTCTCTTCATTTCATTTCTTACAGTGTACGTACATGATGTGTAGTATATGTGCTAATATGTCAGTTTAATCTGGGCCACGCAGAAATGGTCGTGCTAGCCATTGTAACATAAAAGTGGGCAGTTGGGTTGTTTCCCTAATAATCAGATTTCAGATTCATCCTCACTGAGCCACGCTGTCCGTCAATAATTGTCATGTGATCATTTTTCCGCCTCTTGATTGGTTGGTCAGAGCAGAACTTATAACCATGTCATTTTCATCCTTTGTGCAAATGTGCATTTTTCATAAGAATCTTGCACACTCTTTGATGCACCAGATGAGTATAATTGATTGACGTTTTAGATTAATATTGATTTTAAAGTGCTCCAGATGATACTGTATCATCAGTTCCAGTTCCATGCTGTTGCATTGTGTTTTTATGGTGCCTGTGCATACACAAATACACAAAATAGTACATCATGCGGTACTCACATATAAAGGATGTCCATCCAGAACATCTTCTACCACAGTAAAGCAGGCATACTGCAGTAAGGTGACGGCTGCCCCGAGAGTAAGCATGAGGCCAAACACTTTCCCAAAGTGGCACGGTGGGAAACTACACCACGAAAGACACAAAGACAAAAGCAGTGAAGGAAGGTAGGGGGTACATCAGGATTCAAAAGTTTCAAAAATGCAGTTACGTAGGTTCACAATGCCCTTCCGAGTTACTGCTTTTGAGAATGGCTGTCAGTAAATATACTCATGCCACACTGATGAAAGCTGCATTTCCGCCAAACAGGAAGGCACGACAGAGCACTTGCATGACGAAGGTGAAGTACTGGAGAGGCAGCACAGGGATGGCGGCGCAAATTGAGAACACCAGCGCCATCAACGCCGTCACGAAGAGAGAAATAACGGTGGAATTCAGTTCTGCCTCATGATCACTCATTCCTGCACACCGTTGGGGGGAGGGGGGGGGGGATGATTGGACGTTCAGTATAAATCCATCACAAGTACAATAGTCCACTTTTAGTTGTAAATTAAATACTGTGTATAAGACCCCACCAGCCTGTACCATTCGCTAGTGATGGGAAAATGAAGCTTCATGAAGCACTTGTAATATTTTTTTACTCCTTTAGATGCCACTCTTGGTTGAAAGATGCAGTGGAAATGTAATCAATTTCCTTTGCACTAGCCTTTATATTTAAACCAGGAGCACCATCTAGGGGAGTCAAAAAATATCACAAGTGCTTCACGAAGCTTCGTTTTCCCATCACTACCATTCGCAGAACTCGGGTAAGGGGAGGCCTCTAGTGAGCTTTTCCAATATACTCTGTGTTGTTGTTGTTTTTTTCAAATTTGGCTAACAATGCTGCTAACATTTATTCATTACCTGCTACTTTGTATTTGCGCTTTATTCTGTCCATGATGAACCCATTCCAGGGAGCACATAGAAAACCACACAGTTGGGTGAAAGCAAAAGCATTGACGTACCGGCTCACTGCAAACATATTGGACGACATGCATGATAAGAATAAATTCATATTTGGCTGAGTGGCTAATCTGTAAAACTCAACACAAGATGCAAATAATCTTAAATGCATTTCATATTGCAAAAGCACACTTTATGAAGAAAATTAACAAAAGGGAAAAAAAATGAATTATAGCAAAGACAAGATCATGTCAAGTTTTTCTTAAAACAAGCAAAACAAAATAAAAACCTCCTTTTTATTCTAACATTATGAGAGACTGCGATAAAAGTTTGCAACGTTTTCATTTCCTAGTGTGTCTGAGTTGTACCGAGTGAGAGCTCTCCACCCGTTAGCAAATCCAGCGTGGGTTGAAGCGTGCCGATGAACAGAACAAGCCTCAATTGGATCACCGAAAACCAGATTAGGCAAAAGAAGAACAATTTGGACAGAACACACTCACGAAAAGTTTTCTCTGAGAAGAAGGAGAGTGCACGTTTACAGAATGTCACAACCAAGAGAATGTTTGAATCAAATATTTATGGACATGTTTTTAATTTTACACACCTGGATTTGCACAATCCTGCTGGGCAGATTGTGTTTCGTTTGTTGACATCTGTGGGTCAATATTGCCAGAATCATCTGACTTTTTCAATTTGCCACAGGAAAACCTGGGGTAAAAAAATGACAGTAAAACAAGGCAAGTGTTTGTGGAATATGAATGAAGCAGTAAAATACACCCATTTTTTATCCATCTCGGGAGGGGGGGTTGGCATTTTCTCATTTGCTGTCAACTGAAAATTATATCACAGTTGCTTAGGTCACGGCTCAACTGTTTTCTGCTTTTGGTTATCTGATTTTGGTCATGCGATGTTGGAAAGCTGAGCCGTGATTGGCTGTTACCTGAGCCCTCAGAAAGTGTGATGTCATTTTCATTCGACAGAAGTGGCAAAATGGCCGCCTCCTGACATGGGTAAAAACAGGTGGATTTTGCCTCTTCATTCATATTTCACAAATGGAATATTAATCAGAATACAATTTTTAAACTAGTGGGGATGAATAAACATATTAATATGGTTGGAATGTCAGCGTTAGGATTTATACCCATAAGTGTCAAATGATCAGGCAGCGGGTATGGTATTATAGTTCTAGGAAGCAGGAAGAAGGTCCTGAGCACGTGAATGATGCTGCAGGCGGACACAAACAGGAAACTGGCCTTGAGGGAGATGCCAGCCTGGTATGCCACCTGTAGGAAGAAAACTTGTGATCAGTATAGGATGGTGTTAAATAAAACACTGTCATAAAATACGGACAACAATCCAACAGGGACTTAATTTGATGATGAGGAAGACTACTGCGGAAGAATCAAAGGCCCCGTTCAAGAGTGTGATGACGGTGGAACGATGAGCGCCGAACAGATTTCCCACCTTCAGAAGAAAAAAAATGATTGTGTTAAAAGTGACGAATGTTTAAAATCCATTGTGTTTAAAAACAATGTATGAAGACAATGCATCCCGCAACTTTTCTGACACAGCCACATTGTCTCAGCTTTTCAATCCGCTGTCAAAAAAAAAGAAGAGACAAAATAAGAAATCAGCACCAATGATCATTGTACAATTTGCACCAACGAGAACAACAATATCAGATTTAAACATTCAATTTTAGTTGAAAAAAATGTTGCACGACTAAATGCTGAGCCTAATTTGTTAAAAGGACAAAATTAAAATAAACAGCATACAGTACAGACCTTCTCTCAGTTCTGTTCTTCCCAAATGCTCTTACAAAAGACACTTCCTCTCTACTCATTATCTTCCTTTTATCTGTACACATACCTCAGGCAACCAGGCGACGTGCACATGTACTCCATGTATAAATTATTTGGTAGTCTTCCAGTTGAGAAAGAAACCCCCACAATGGTCACCAAAGTAAATTGAAGATGACAAAAAGTAATCATTAATGAAAATGTAAATTTTTAAAACACAGGAAATATAAAGTAGAAATGAACCCAAAATGTTACCTTAATATGTCGTATGAGTCCCCACTAGTCTAAACACGGCATTCTGATAAAAATTGTGTTTGTGAAATATAAGTTAAGCAGCAAAATCCAGCCGTTTTTTTTTTCAATCCATCTCAGGGGTCGGCCATTTTGCCACTTGCTACCGAAAATGACATCACAGTTGCTCAGGGCTCAGGTAACGACCAATCACAGTTCAGCTTCAGAAAACAGGTCAGCATTGCACTCTCAATTATTTTGACAAAAAATACATTATTTTCCAATTTTTAAAAACTGTTTTTGTTAAATTATCTATACCATGTGTGTGTGAATGGGTGAATGTTAGGCTTTGTAAAGCGCTTTAGGCACCATATTATATAAATAAAGTGCTACAAAAAAAAGCAGTCAGAATTTGCATAATTAATCCACTTTCTGTTAATCGTTTTGCTAAGTGATGTGCCATACGTTTTTTTCTAATGTGAAAACGGTACAAAAATCTGGTACTTATTTTCAGTACTGGACTTAATGAGAAAACGAACAAACAAGTTCAGTAGTAATTTTATACTTTTTTTTTCTTAAGTCTAGTTTTCAGCAGATTTTTGAACAGGCACAATTACGTAAAACACTTATCAGCTCTTGTATTGATGTGAAATTGGAAGATTTGGAAACTGACGTCACACCGAGACATGTGAGTCACCAACCTTTGTGAAACTGAAAGCTACAAGTTTGATAACAACGATCTAAGAATTGCTGTTATTTCTGCTGAGCATCTAAACAGGTATTTTGGCTAAACTGCTTCAGCAAGTTCTTCAGATTTTTTTTATTTATCTCCTTCTTCTTAGTATATCGGTAGTTTAGAATAGAATAGAGTTTTATTGCCATTTGTAAAGGTTAAACAACAGATCACATTAGAATTCTTGTGCATGTCCTTGAGTCAAGTAACAAAACAGTAACAAGTCAGCAAAGTGTTTTAAAAGCAAGATACATGGACAAAGAACTAAAACCTTAAACATGAGTAAACTGGTAAAAGGACTAAACTGCACATTAAAGGTGAAACAATAAAAGCATAAAAATTAGTCAAGGTGCATCGGATAAGAACTGAATATAAGTAAACAATGACAATAAAGTAAAAAGATTCCAAATGCATCCGAGTGAGAACTAGAAATATGCCCTCCTGAGCAGGCCCGGACTGAGAAGGTGGGATCAGCGAGATTTTTCCTGTTGGCCGCCAGGGGGCGCTGTTGTCGGGCCACGAGTTCGTTTCAAAAGCAGCATTTGAAGTGCTTAATAGATTTAGATAAAAAAAAATATATATATATATATATAGTAAAAAAAAAATATTTTTTGCGCATATGTTTACTTTTTCTGTAATTATTAGTTTACTACCGCATTATCGTAGGTAACTTGCAAATAGATGTACGGCACCTTCCGATTTACGTACCCCCTCGCCAAACTGGAGTGCCTCCACTAATTAAAGGCGCTGTCGAGAAATGACCACAGGGGGGTGCCATCACACACAGCAAGTAAATGATTGGGCTGCAGCCCCATCCTGGTCAAAGGAATGAAACTCATGGCGTTTTGGTCACTGATCACCCCCTCATCCATTCATTCTTTTGAGCTTTTTATGGTCAAAATAGGGGAACTGAAAATGAGAGTAAGTGGTGGGTGAAATGTTGGGTGCAATGGTTGTAGTTGCATATACTATTCAAAAATTTGGAAGGCTCATAATAAATAAATTAAAAAAAAAAAATAAAAAAAAATACAAAAATAAAAAAAAATAATAATAATAATAATAATAATAATAAATAATAAGGAAAAAATAATAAGGAAAAAATAATAAGGAAAAATAATAAGGAAAAATAATAAGGAAAAATAATAAGGAAAAATAAATAAATAAATAAAAAATAAATAAAAATAAAAATAAAAATCTATTAAATAACCCTAACCCTAACCCTAACCCTAACCCTAAACCCTAACCCTAACCCTAAACCCTAACCCTAACCCACTAACCCTAACCCTAAACCCTAAACCCTAACCCTAACCCTAACCCTAAACCCTAACCCTAAACCCTAACCCTAAAACCCTAAAACCCTAAAACCCTAACCCTAACCCTAACCCTAATCCTAATCCTAACCCTAAAACCCTAACCCTAACCTTAACCTAACCCTAACCCTAAACCCTCACCCTAACCCTAACCCTAAAACCCTAACCCAAACCCAAACCCAAACCCAAACCCAAACCCTATCCCTAAAACCCTAACCCTAACCCTAAACCCTAACCCTAACCCTAAACCCTAACCCTAACCCTAACCCTAACCCTAAACCCTAACCTAACCCTAACCCTAACCCTAACCCTAACCCTAAAACCCTAACCCTAATTAATTTTAAATAATGTTTTTATTAAATTCATATTTGTTGAGGCATGCTCTTTTACAGACAAACAGACACTAGACAGACAGACGTTAAAAAAAATTTTTTACGTTCAACACTCCATATAGTGCTTCATAAACAGTCATACACACATACATTACGTGTGGGTAAATAACACAAATATAATGTTTTAGATCCAGTGTCATCATTTTCTACACCAACATTTTATGAAAGAGGAAGTCATGATTGGGAAAGAGAATCCCGTGTTCATCTCTATTTTGGCTCTTTCTTTCCGTCAAATCTCAAATTCAATGACATTAGATCATAAGTTGCCACAAAAGTTTGCTGATGTTGGCAGTGTTCGTATTTTGGGGTTCCTGAATTTCAGAATCATGTGTGCAAACTGCCAAGTCTTACTAAATTGGTTACTTTTTTTTATTTTTATCATTAGTGATAGATGTTACTTTTGGCTGTTAAAATCCTGCATGATGATGTTGGGCATAATTTGTTAGCAAAGATGCTATGACTGGATTTGAGTTTTGTTTTGTTTTTAACCAGAGAATCAACTAATACAGGACATGCAATAAAAAAAAAAGTTGAAAAGTAAGATGAGGGGATTTGGTTAACATTTGTCAACTGTGGGTGAGTGACCACCTTTGAAACTTTCTTTTACTGATTAAGGACTATATAAATAAACTTGACTTTTCTTTAAAAATGTTTAAGGGAAATACACTCTTTGTTGATGTCGTTAAATGACCCCCAAAAAATCAATAAAGGTCAAATTTCTCAGTTCTGAGGTGCAGCCGTAAAAATGATGAGCGCTTCAAAGAATGCTTTCGCGTCTGTTTCCAATCACCATTTTTTTCCCTGTTGTTGCAGTCACATGACCTTTAGACTAACTGAACAAGTCTTGCAACAAATGCAGCACTTTCATCATAGCTCCAGTAGAACTGTGGAGCATTTTTCTTCCGTTTTTCTTGCAACGAACCGTAGTGGAGACTGGGTCTTTCTTTGCACCAAAGAGACGGCTTGAGAAAGGAGGAGAGAGGAAACCCAGAGGCAAGAGGAAGGAGGAGCTATAATATTTAAAAGGAAGGGAGTAAGTCAGGACATGTGGAGATGTAGCCTTTGATATCCACCAAGGCATACAAGCGATCATCAGAGGTATGTATTACTTCTTTTAAAATAGCACATTTAATTTTTTGACCTAAATGAATGAATTAAGTAGTTCAGGACAATGAACCCAATAAGCTACATTACCTCTGAAATTCGTGGATGTGCAGTAAATAGAAAATTAATTGCTATATGGTTTAAGCAAGTCACACATATTTAATGTATGGCAGCACTGGAGTACGGAATGTTGACTCTTTGAAGTACAGTACAGTGGAAGCCCGGTTTTGTGATAAACCTGGTGGGAAAGGTCTGACTATAAGCAAATTTTACAAAAACCAAAACAGCACTTCCCATAAGAAACAATGTAAATCTAATGTGTCCATCCCGAAATAATATTACATTTATACAGAACAACTATGGTTTAACATACAGAAAACAATGCAAAATAACTATAAATGACTCGGGAAATGGATAAATGAACCCTTTATACATGATGATGTTGCACAGAAAACTTTCTAGAGGTCTGTGGTGCACTCTAAAAACGGGTTGGGTCCAAAATGGACCAACCCAACTTTTTGAGTTGTTAAACAAATGAAATGAATATAATTAATAAATTAAAATAATTTGAAAAATAATCCACAACCTTTTTTTTTGGCTTGTTTTGTGGGTTAAAAAAATAAATATATAAAATATATAAAATAAAATAAAAAATATATTAAGTTAAAATAATTTAAAAAATAATTCACAATGCAACCAATTTTTGGGCTTGTTTTGTGGGTTTTTCATTTGACCCAACTTCTTGGGAATAACCCAACCGAATTTGGTCAAAATGAACCAACCCAACTTTTTGAGTTAAAACATTGGGTCAAATTAAATAATAACCCACAAAGAAACCCAATTTTTTTTTTGTGGGTTATTCATTTGACCCAAGTTTATGGGGTGAGAAATGAACCGATCCAACTTTTGAATTTTCAAACCCAAGAAGTTGAGTAAAATGAATGAATTAACTCAAAATGCAACCCCATTTTTGGGTTATTTTGTGGTGTACTTATTTGACCCAACTTTTTGGGTTAATTGAATAACCCAAAAAGTTGAGTTGGTCCCCTTTTGACCCGATTTGGGTTATTTTTGAGTGTGATTTTAATCTTTACCAAAGGGTTGACATAGTCATCAGAAAACAAGAAAACACACTCAATAAATAAAGTGCAGATAACTGGAAAACCCTGCTAAATAGTGACAAAGTATTTGACCTCCAGCACTTCTTGTTTTCGGCAGTTATGAACACCGACTCCACCGGTGTGTGAACGAGTGGCAGATGATACAACCATGACGGACTATCAAAGTCGTTTCGGGGTGCGACGAGGCCTCACCTTCATCACGGGCCTGGTGGAGTGTCTTTGTTTTGCAGGCATCATATTTGGGTGGGCCTCACTTGTTTTCGTCATCAAGAAGGACGGTTACTTCGACTATCGATGTGTCAACACCACGGGAATCAATGGCTCACAGGTCTTAGGTCAGTTTGTGATTCTCAACTCTTTTGATCCGGAAAAAAGAAAAGCGCAACATCGGCTTTTACTTGACTCGTTCAGATTGCAGTGGACAGGATGAGCAGTTCTCGCTGGTCTTCACCATTGCATCCTTCATGAACAATTTGGTCACGGTGGCAAGCGGTTTCATTTTCGACCACTTTGGCACAACGGTGGCTCGGCTCTTGGGAATGTGAGTACATATTGACATTACCTTGATAGAGTTCAGTCGGTTAGAATGAAAGGTTTTTCCTTAAAAAAATATCGGCATGGTTTCTAAGAGATCGAATTTGCTTTTCAATGTGGCAGGGAAGTATTGAATTGAATGATCAATAATGAATGACTAACAAAATGGATAGAGCAAATATTCACCTGCAACGACAAGGCTATATGTGTACATATTTAACATTAGTAGCTTTCATAAGGAATTCGAATGTCTTCATACACATCTAACACGGAATCACAGGAACACTGATAAAACTGGCACCATTTTTTTTTTTTGGGTGGGGGAAAAGTTGATCTCCAAATAAATCAAAGCATTAAAAAAAAGTACCTGACCTTAGAGTGATAAATATACTTAAAGTTTGAAAGGAGGAGCTGTCAGTGAAAAATACACGTTTGGCTGAAAGTGTACACCATTTTGTAATGTAGAAGCTATTACTCCAGAACAATCCAAATCAACAGCAAAAATATACTAGCACAAGGAATGTCCATGTGTTTCCACTAAAACAGGGCGGTGGGAAAATACAGGGCCGAGGAATGCAAATAGCTTTTCCCAGCTCTCAACGAAACGCGCTATATAAATCCGATGTATTATTATTATTATTATTATAACTTCAGAGCTTGATGAGTTGAAGGGCTTTACTGTTCTAGAAATTAAAGGAAAACAAACGGAAAAGAAGCCCCAGGGGTAGTCGAAGCAGGTAATTAACTTCACAAGTGTAGCATTTTTTTTTGACTTCTTAAATACAATCTGAAAGTTCTAAAAACATGCACAGGTCACGCAAGGAATGTGTTTATTTATTTATTTCAGAGGTTTTCACACCGTGGGTACCTTGATGGTGGCTTTCTCAAATTCAGGTAAAACAAAACACTTTTTTGGGTCTTGTAGGCGAGCGTGCTCATTGATTTGTCTTTTTTTCCATCAGCTCTGTCCGTCCTCCTTTTCCCAGCCCTCTCCTTCATAGCTGTGGGCGGCATCATGTTGCTCATCACCAACATGCAGGTACGTCATCAACATTTTTGTCAACCAAGGGCTTGTTAAAGCAGTGTTTTCCAACATTTGCTGAGCCAAGGCAAATATATATATATATATATATATATAAAATCTTATGACCCACTAAAATGTCACATAAAGCATCCATCCATCCGTCCATTTGAATATGATGACAAATTCAGATAAACTATGAGAGCCTGCCACGTCCAAAAAGGCTAGCAAGTAAACGTGGCGGCCATATTGAATGGGGCAATTTCGGGGTCGAACAGGAAATGACATCAGCCTCAATGGTAACTAATCAATAACGTTACTTTATTTATCCTGCTAATCCAAGAAGAGATATACTCTACATATATTTTGAAGTATTTTTCTATTATAACATTTCAACTTTTATCTTAAAAACATTCAACTCTATTCCTGTAGATTACAATGTTCTATTTACCATTTACCAAAAAAAAAAGAAGACACATCTATGTAATCTATTTCAATTTCTCCTGAAGGTGGGAAACCTTTTTGGCACCCGTCGTTCAACCGTCATCACTCTCTACAATGGGGCCTTTGACTCTTCCTCAGCACTCTTCTTAGTCATTAAGGTGTGTCTCATTGGAGAGATTTCCTTCATTTTCCATCGCCAAATGAAATATAATAATTGATCTAACCTCATATAACACAGTGATGCTGATCTTACCCCCCCCCCCCCCCCCCGGTACAGTTGGTTTACGAATCGGGCATTTCTCTCCGTGCCTGTTTCCTGTTCCTGTCCATCTGCAGCGTCTTTCACGTGCTCAGGACTTTCTTCCTGTTTCCCAGAACCTTTATTCCATACCCACTGCCTGATCACTACACATATGGGTATGAACCGCAACGGCTTTGTTTGAATCACCTTGAGTTACCTCATGTATAAAATGTGCTGTGTATGCGCAAAGTTGGTATTTATTCTTAGCAAGTGTAAAGTCAATGTATGCCCGTGAGGCGTTTCATGTAAACAATTCCTCATAATATTGTACTGTTTTGTGACCTCAGGCTATCCTGCGGCAATCTAAAAACCGCCACGCGCTCTATGAACGTGAGCTCGGAGCAAAGCACAGAGACAGAGCAATTTAAGAGCGAGGCACCTGCGGAGCAAGGTCAGTGTGCAACTGCAGGTTCGCGCGCTTTTCTAACCCAGGTGACACACACCACACACACGCATGCTAGGCTCAAATTTAGCTTCAATGTTTGAGATATAGTAAAGCATCAGCCACTTAGTTTTTCACAATTTCTCAGGTTCTATTTTGGTGATGTGTGCGAAATACGATGGTATGCCAATTTTCTTGTTAGCCAACGAGCTAGTTCTAGTAGCTAGTGTTAGAAATCATTCATTTGATTTCCTGCGTGTTCAAAATAAAACTCAAAGTTGAGATCTCGTGAAGAAGTTTTCTTGCAAGCTTTTATTATTCAGAAATTTCCGAGCCACTTTGGGTCCTTGCTCAATCAGCAGTGACCACAAAGTGTGCCTCTCGCTCTCTGCTCCTCCACACTTATACAAAAACAGTGATTAGAAAGAATACTCCCCCCCCCCCCCCCCCCCCCCCCCCCTGTCATCTTGTCCTGTCAGCAGAGTGAAATACACAACTTAGAATCCTACACCAGTTCCTATCTCAGTCCACTCCAGATGTGGGTAAACAATTGGTCCCCGGCACCTCCTTGCACCAAGAAATTTATGGACAGACCTCTGCTTGCACTTTCAAACATCCCCTCATTGAAATAACTCAGAAACCTTACTTGACATTTCTTTCCCAGGGAAGAGAACAAAGACTATAGATTGACTAACATATGAATTAACTGTTGTCTTATTATTACACAGCTCTAACTAATATCAAAAACGGTTAAAATATAAATTGAAACAGAAAAACAATGTTAATAATCTAACACTAGCGACAATAGCTACCTCACAAAATTAGCCATTTTAACCACAGTGATTTAACTACCAGAAAACAAATTTCACCTTTCATTCAAGGAATCAAGCACAGGTGTTGGTAGTTTAAAAATATTAGCAACGATAACTAGAGATGGGCGAGTACCGATACCAGACATCGGTATTGGGCCCGCGTACCCGGCCTTATTTCAAAAGTAGGGATGAGTGAGTACCTATACCAGGTCTCAGTATCGGTACCGGTCTGAAAAAGAAAGTGTTATTGAACACGTCTAAGGATAACCAATTGTGAATGGTCTGCTTACTGTTTGTCATCCTTAGCAATGTTTTTTAATCAATACATACAGTTAGGGGTGGGAATCTTTGAATGTCTCACGATTCGATTCGATTCTGATTTTTGGGTGTGCGATTCGATTCAGAATCGATTTTCGATTAAGAGCGGTTTGATTGACAATGATTTTTGCTTCAATTTATAGATGTGCAAGGAATCGTAATGATCTACTCCAGTCTGACTCGCTAATACTAATTAGCGCGCTACTGGCAGCACTTTTATCACTCAAAAGAACGGCTTCACGCTGCAAAAAAACAAACTTTTATTGGAATAACTTGATCGCTACAACTTGAAAGTGTATCAGACCGCGTGGAACCACACTGCCCCTAAATGGCCAAATCGGGTACAACATGAACAGCGCTCCCAATAAAGGCACACACAAACAAAGGGAAGACAGTATAAAAATAATTGAAATAAAATCGATTTTGGGACATTTAAAATCGATTCTGAATCGTACTAAATGAGAATCGTGATTCTTATTTGAATCGATTTTTTGGCACACCCCTAGATACAGTAAATCCAGCTGCCATATCTGGTGTTGTCATTGAAATTTGATGCATGCTTCACTGAAGAATTGTAAAATATTAGCATTTCTAGGTGAAAGATCCAACCTGATTAAAATAACTGCAGATCTTTTTAGAGGCTTAATGATGCAGTTTTGATTAATTGTTCAGGTCTGGTGCTGAACCTTTTGGTGAGCTAATTGTTTTGATAACTCTGCAATTTCTTGTTTTTCCCAGAGAAAACGCTACGTGAGTGTGTTCTAACCAGATTATTCATATGGCACACAATCTGGTTGTCGGTGATCCAACTGAGACATTATCTGTTCATTGGTACCCTTAACTCCACGCTGCAAAAGCTAACTCATGGAGAGCCTTCACTTGGTAAACTCACACTCGGCACTGCAGTCGAATGCAATTTAAATATTCTTCATAAACATGCTTACTTAGTCCTAATTTTTGTTGTTTTAGTTAATTACCCCAGAAAGACAAAAACCATAAACCGGCACTGCGAGTTTGACAGCGTCTTCATCTAAATGTTTACACGTTTCCCTGTGTGTTGTCAGTCAGCCAGTACATCAACGCCTTTGCCTTCACCCAACTGTGCGGGGTTTTGTGTGCGCCTTGGAACGGCCTCATCATGGACAGAAACAAGCGCAAACCCCGGGCGGAAGGTAATGAGCCACAAGCACATTTCACTTTACCGTCACCAGGAAGAAATTAACTCATTCACTGCCATTGACGGCTATAGACGTCAAAAATTCATTTGAACTATTTCTATTAGTTTAACATTTTTTTCCACTTTTATTAACAAGAGTGTGAAAACCTAGGGGAAAAAAATATTGTACATTTATACCAGATATAAAATTTGTGATTAATCATGATTTAACTATTGAAGTCATGTGATTAATTACAATTAAAAAAAAATATCGCCGGACGCCCTAATTTTTAATAATATTTTCTTTTTTGAAAAAAAATATTTAAAAAAAGAAAAGAAAAGATTATTTAAAAAATTGGTTGTCAGGCAATTACATTTTTTTTTATTGTAATTAATCACATGACTTCTCACGATTAATCACAAATATATGAAATACAATAAAAACTTTTTTCTAGGTTTTTATACTCTTGTTAACAAAAGTGGGAAAAATGGTAAACTAACAGAAATAGTTCAAATTAATTGTTGACGTCTAAAGCTGTCAATGGCAGTGAATGAGTTAAAAATTAACAAATGGAAACCATAGAGACCGGACTCGGTGGAGCTTTCATCGTGGGTACAAAGTAGAACCCACTGAACAAATACATTGTCAGGCCAAAAAAAGAAAGAAAAAGAAGTGACCGCTGAGCAAATGGATAACAGGAATGTGGTGATGACATAAAGAAAAAAAGGTGTTTAAAAACATGTTTCAGAGCAGTCCAGTTATTGAGGAAAAAAAAGTGATAGTTGTAACAGAAGCAGTGCAGGATGTGAAGTTTGACGCCTGACGCTCATTTCTTCCACTCTGTTTGTTTGAAATAATTAGTGTCCACAATACAGTAGGCTATAAACTTATGTTAATATGTACTGAATAATTATTTTCCATAACATTAGACAACTATTGCATGCAATGTTGTCACTTAATTGGATATGCATGCATCCACTGTTTTCGAGCATCAACAGTTCTCTATCATAATTTTTGTAGAAACAGGATAATTACGGGTGCCACATAGCGAGTGATTACCGCTGACCTGAAATGAAAAGATGGCAAAACCTTGGACATGACAAACCACCCAGAAAAACCCTTAATCTTACATTAAGACCAGTACTTCCCACTGGTCGTCTATGTGCTCCAAAAACAAAAGAAAAGTTTATACATAAAACAAAGCAACCATATTAACTCATTCACTGCCATTGACGGCTATAGACGTCAAAAATTCATTTGAACTATTTCTATTAGTTTCACATTTTTTTGCCATTTTTGCTAACAAGAGTATGAAAACCTAGAATTATTATTATTTTTATTTAGAACAGATTAATCGTTAGTTAACTAGTGAAGTCAGGCCTAATTTAAAAAATCTATATTAAAAATAAGGGGCATTTAATCGTAATTAATCGCATGATAATTATATATCTGTTATAAATAAATAAAAATTCTAGGTTTTCATAAAAAAATTAATGAAATGAAAAAAAAGTTACATAGAAATACTTCAAATGAATTTTTGACGTCTATAGTCGTCAATGGCAATGAATGAGTTAAATGCAGAATAAGATTAAAATACTGAAACTGTGAATAATTGATTATGTCTGAGTTGAAGTAATTGCATTTTTAGGTTACACCACCGGTCCAAACTCACGTCACATACCAACTGGTCAGTAAAAGGTAAAACTACATGTTGCTGCCTGACTAATACTGAATATTGTTTGAGTTTCTCCATAATCATCCAAATTGAAACAAACAAAGGCTTGAAATATTTCACTTGGTGTGTGGTGATTTGGTGATTTAATATAACATAAAAATGTCCCTTTTTGAAATAATGTATTGAAAAAATGTGACTTTTCATTGCTATTTTAATATTCTAGCATGCACCTGTGCTGAGGGGTTCTATAGCGTGTCAAACTCTACTCCACTGGCAGCTTGCCAATCAAAATCTAAAACTTGTTTTGTCTGCAGGTGTGAGTGAGCAAGAGGCAGACCTGAATTCCGCAATTCTTTCTCTCTTGCTGACATCACTGATGGCTTTGGTGTTCTCAATTTGTGCCGCCACGCCACTCCTACCGCTTCAGTACTTTACCTTCATCATCCAAGTGCTCAATCGCTCCTTCCTGTACGGTGGCAACGCAGCATTCCTCAGTGTGGCGTGAGTCAACCTACACACAAAAATGTTTACAAGATCTCCCTTAATAAGCAGGAAAGTCTTACAGTGAGGTATTGCTTTGATAACTATTTTTAATAAACAATGAATGTGTCGATTATTTTGTTGATTGGAGTCAACCGTTCCCCTCAAGCGCCTTGGTTCAAAATGATGAGGGAGTGCACACAGTTTATGTAAACTTAAAAATCCAAAATACTATGGCGATTGTTTTGGTATTTTCAGAAGTTGAAGTGGACATAACTAAAGACGTGCATGTGACTTTTGGTGACGATTCATAACATTTTTGTGCCATTAAGTGACAATTAGCTTTTGTACATATATACATATACAGTTATGCTCATAAGTTTTAGGGGTGGGAATCTTTGAATGTCTCACGATTCGATTCCGATTTTTGGGTGCACGATTCGATTCGGAATAAATTTTCGATTAAGAGCGATTTTTGATTCAAGGTGATTTTATTAACAATGATTTTTTTGCTTCAATTTATAGATGTGCAAAGAATCGTAAATGATCTACTCCAGCCTGACTCGCTAATGCTAATTAGCGCGCTACTCGCGGCACTTTTATCACTCAAAAGAACGGCTCCACGCTGAAAAACAACAACTTTTATTCGAATAACTTGATGGTGACTTTTTCCTTCTACTCTCTAATGTGGCTACCAGTGTATCAGACTGCGTGGAACCACACTGCCCCTAAGTGGCCAAATCGGGTACAACATGAACAGCGCTCCCAATAAAGGCACACACAAACAAAGGGAAGACAGTATAAAATAATTGAAATAAAATCGATTTTGGGACATTTAAAATCGATTCTGAATCGTACTAAATGAGAATCGCGATTCTTATTCGAATTGATTTTTTGGCACACCCCAAATAAGTTGACATGTTTATTGTTCATTGCTCTTCTAATATAAGCTTTGCATATACTACATATGCATCTACTTGGTAGTCTTTATAATATTTATTCAAATGTGAATTTTTGTGTTGTGTTTTTTTGTCCGTGTATGTAGATTCCCATCATGCCACTTTGGGAAACTGTACGGCCTCGTCATGGCCATTTCGGCAGTCTTCTCTTTACTGCAGTACGCATGCTTTGCTTTGGTAAAGTCGGTTCTGCATGGAGATCCTTTATATGTGAGTATACAATCACTCGATGAGGCAAAAGCTTTAATGACACTCGTACAAATTCCTTCGTCACTTTTATTTCCATTTGTCTGCAGGTGAACATCGCTCTGACGCTGGTCATCCTGCTCGCTTTCATCCACCCCCTGTCCGTCTTTTTGCACTGTCGAAGTCTTGCATCACAGCGAGCCAAGAGCCGGGTTCAATAGCACAGCTGATACAGTGGCTGGAACATTAATACTTTATTTTTGGTGCTTATTAAATGTTTCACATACTGTAGTTGTAATGATGTGTTTTGGATTATTTTATTGTGTTTTACTGTATGCAACACCAAAGCTGCTTTGTGTACTAACTAACATTTTTATTTTATTTTTGCCCGCCTTATGTTAACTTTGTCTAAACACTTTTTTAACTGGAATAAATATCAAAGTGTACATTTACTGACTTCTTGATGTATTTGATAATGATAATGTAAAAGACTCTGGTTGGTAACCCGGTGGGTAGTAGGTGATGTCTGGTCGGTGCTGGTTTTCACTTTCCTTTCTTTTCTTTGATCCTTCCTCGGGTCTCCTGACAACCTCACGACTCTAGCTGGATTCTGAAGTATTCGGTTTAGGTGAACGGTATGGGATTTTTAATAGGTTTTAGGTGAATTAATGAATAAATACTCACACGCACGCACACATGCACACACGCACATGCACATACAAAATTTTAAAAAATTAAAAAGAAAGAAAAAAAAATGATAATGATAATGTAGTTGCCAAAATGTAACTCAGGCTTGTGGAAGCACAGAAAAACTCAACAGAGCAGTTTATGACTCAGCTCTGCCACCTAGTGCTCACAGTACTCAGTCATACAAAGTCTGCAGAAGTCATCGCAAATATAAAAATGAGATGAGCCCATGCAGCGAGAGCTCAGTCCAAAAACTTGAAAACTAATTGTGACGGCATTCAAAAGAATATGAAGGGAATTATCTCAAATGTATGCTGTGAACACAGCAAAAAATAAAAAATAAATAATAATAATAATAAATACTCCAGAGGCTCCTCTGCAGCCCCGAGTTGTGTCTGTTTCCAGAAATAACACAGACAACCTCACTGACCAAGTCTCTCACCGTGCCCTGCTGTGCAACAACATGTTAGCTTGACGCAAACCTGTCAATTCTGTCACTCGAAATGTAAGTGTGTGTACATCTCCCATAGCAGCCAATTACAGACGGAGTCTTGCACAACGGGAATGACAGAAATAGAAACAAAAGTAGGAGGAGCTAAGAATAGAAATGACAACCTAACACCTAGCGTCAATGGTCTCCATCTGTTTGGAGGGATGCAATTGGAAAAACAAACCTCTACAAATGAATGAAATGCTCAACAGTAGTTCGCAATCTTTTTATAGTGTCACCTTAGCTTACCAAGTACTACCATAATCAATCAATTAGCTGTCAAAGTTAAAGTGTTAACTCATTGAGTAATCACAAAAAAAATATTGCATTAAATCGTATATTAATGCAGATTAATCACACTATTAACTCATTCACTGCCATTGACGGCTATAGAGGTCAAAAATTCATTTTAACTATTTATATTAGATTAACGATTTTTTCCACTTTTGTTAACAAGAGTATGAAAAGCTAGATTTTTTTATATTTTTAGAAACATAGATATAAAATGTGTGATTAATTAAAAATTGCAATCGCCTGACACGACTTAAAGATTATGAAAAATTCGGAGCGTCAGGCGATTAAATTTTTTAATCGTAATTAATCGCATGACTTTACTAGTTGACTCACAATTAATCATAAATTTGATATCTGTTCTAAGTGTACAATAAAAATACATAGGTTTTTATACTCTTGTTAACAAAAGTAGGAAAAAAATGCAAAGCTAATAGAAATAGTTCAAATGATTTTTTGACGTTTATAACCGTCAATGGCAGTTAATGAGTTAATGCAGATTAATCACACTATTTATTTTGACCGCAGATGCTCCTTTAGCTTGACAGCAGATGGTTACGTTAAAGGTAATAAGGTAAAGCAATAAATATTAAAATAAAGCATTTAATAAATGTTTGCGTATGACATTCAGAATATTTGTTCATGTCAAAATATTGGGGTTGAGTTTTTTTTTCCATTTTAAATTATGCAAGTAATTAACTGATTAGAAAAATTCATCATGATTAATCAAGATTCTAAGATGTGATTAATCTGATTTTTTTTTTTTTTAATAACCATTTGACAGCTCTACATATATAAAATAAATGTTTGAAAGCAAACATTCTAAAATAATGTATTTTCCTTAAAAGTTAAATACAACTTAATGGTTCTTTATAATTGGACTGCACAGTACTGTATTGGAAAAAAATTAAAAGAAAATGTAATTTATTGATTCAGACTCGAGGCAACACTGTGAATCAATGCAAAGATTTGTTACATAAATCATATTGCTGTAGACCCCAAGAAGCGACTGATTTGATCTTACAGGAATTGTGTCAACTCTTTACACAACTTTCATTTGCTGTAAAGTATATTTTTACTAGAGCTGTCAAACGACTACTTTTTCAGTCAGATTAATCACATTGTAGAGTTTTGATGAATCCCGATGAATCACTTAATTAAAAAGGCTTTTTTTTAAAGAACATTTGAAAAGCACCTGTTATGTGGTCATTCGTTCAACATTCAATGTTATGAGGACGTCGTTCACATTTTTGGATCCACTCACACTTTCATCCTCCGCTTTTTCTAATCAGTTAATTGCTTGCATAATTTAAAATAATTTAAAAGTAGACCTCAATATTTTGACTAGAACAAATATTCCGAATGTGATACGCAAACATTTATGAAATGCTTTACTTTAAAGCATGCAGTTATGTTTATTGCTCAAACACAACCTGTGCTGCCTTTAACGTAACCATCCGCTGTCAAGCTAAAGGATCATCTGCGTTCAAATCTGATCTGCGTTAATACACGATTAATGTGATCATTTGTTTGTGATTCATCATCAATGAGTTAACGCTTGAACTTTGACAGCACTCATTTTTACATGCATTTTTTGGTGCCACTGGCAGATTGCTATAGAGCTGGACGAATTTGGTTGCTAAGGTGCTGTCGGAAGAAAAATGGATGGATGGATATTCACAAACCACAAATGTGATTCCTTTAAATGGATGGAGTATTGTTTCTGTCACTTTCCTCCACTTTTTGTCACTCTCAAGTGTGATATGACGCTAAAACTAAATATCAAACAACTCATAACATTTCAACAAAGTCTTGCAACCTCCCGTACACCCACATGTCATCTGTTTCATACGATTCTACACAATCCTCACACTGCTGCAAAAAAAATACAGGATTGTATCTCAAGTCTGCTTTGTTTAAAAGAAATGAGATTTTTTTTTTTTAATAAGTCCCACACATAAGACCCTTCCAACAAAAACATGTGAATGAAGTGGTTTGTCTCCTCACTGGCCTGATGACCACAGTGGGCAGAAGCCCACATTGACCACCACGTACATGAGAAGGTGGTGTTAGAAAAAATCGATTCGGCGATATATCGCGATATTACAGCGCACAATTCTCGAATCGATTCGATATGTGGCCGAATCGATTTTTAAACATCCATTTTTTATGGGAATATTCAACAAAACGTCTTACTTAGGGTTAGGAATCACACATTAAGCATGGAAGAATGTTATATTAATGGAACATTAAGCCTTAATATTTTATTTCAGTGCTGTTCAGACATGAAACAGACTGCAACCTGTTAAATGCAGTGGCTCAGGTATAATTTTCAGATAAATAAATTTTCATACAAATTTTACAGTGTACATGTATAAGTTTACTGATTAGTATTTTCTAAATTTGAGTATAAAAAAAATCGCTAAAATCGATTTATAGATTCGTATCAGGATTAATCGGTATCGAATCCAATCGTGACCTACACTGAAGCCCACGCTGACCACCACATACAGTAGAAGGTCTTAGCTTGCACGCGTGAGAGATGGCTATAGACCGAGTCAGTGACACATTAATAGAATCAAGACAGATCCTTTGAACATGCTGTGTTGACATCAGTTCAAATGCCAGTGTGCCCGTGAATCACTGCAAGCAGGCGAGTGAGATGATGCATCATGAAGGGAGGGCCGGCTGGTGTGGAGTGTGTAGATACACACGTTGCATCGACATGACATGCACATACGGTGAACTCACACACTTCCTCCTCCTCCTCCGTGGAGTCTGCTCAGTGTCCCCCGGGGCCAAGAATATTGCCAAAGAAATTTCACACTCACGCTTCCAAAGCTGCCCCACAACCCCTAAGGTCACAACTTGTCAAAGTCTGTGCGGTCAGATGTAGAGGAGGCATCCTCCAATCACAGTCAAGAAACTTTGCTGTTGTAAGCATGTTAACATGGGATTTCAGTGTCATTGCTTGGGAACAGATTGGGTGTGTCACGGTGGTACTCACCTTGACCTATGTGGTCCATGAAGGATCAAATGATGAGTAACCACTCCCAGCCTTGTCACGGAAACCCACGCCCAGACTGCACTGTTTTTCCATCTTTTCAAAAAAAATAATAATAATACAATTGGAACTTTAAAAGGTGGAACACAATCTACTGAAATGCATTAGTCAACCTTTGTTTGATTTTAGAGCTGTCAAATGATTAAACTTTTTTTTTATCAGATTAATCACATCTTAGAATTTTGATTAATTACGATGAATTGCCTAATTAAAAAGGCTTTTTTATCAGCATTTTTGCCCGCCAAATTTTCTATTATTTTTACATTTTTTCCCCACTTTTGTTAATAAGAGTAAACCTAGATTTTTTTTATTGTATTAGAACAGATATACAATTTGTGATTAATCGTGAGTTAACTAGTGAAGTCATGCGATTAATTACGATTAAAAATTGTAATCGCCTGGCGCCCCTAATTTTTAATAATATTTTCTTTAAAAAAAAATATATATATATATATTAAAAATTAAACCAAATTTTTTTGTTTTAAAAAAAATAAAAGGTTATTAAAAATGTGGGGCATCAGGCGATTAAAATTTGTAATCATAATTAATCGCATGACTTCACTAGTTAACTCACGAATCACAAATTTTATATCTGTTCTAAATGTACAAAAATAATAATTCTAGGTTTTCATACTGTTGTTAACAAAATGGGAAAAAAAATTAAACTAATAGAAATAGTTCGAATGATTTTTCTTTAAGTCTATAGCTGTCAGTGGCAGTGAATGAGTTAAAGAATACCTGTTATGCGTTTTTTGCCCGACATTTAATGTTTTGAGGATGTCTTCAAAAAAATGTATCCACTGCACACGATCATCCTCCTCTTTTGCTAATCAGTTAATTACTTCCATCATTTAAAATGATTTGAGTGCTCAAAATTAATAATGCGATTAATCTGTGTTAATACATGATTAATGCGATAATTTTTTGTGATTAATTAATTAGTTAATGCTTTAACTTTGACAGCGCTATTTGATTTCTTCATAAACTCTCAAACACAAGCTTTTTGAACAAATGATAATTCATATAAAAACTAGCCAGACAGCAGCTAGTTAGTTAGCAGTTAACGATAGCAGTCAACCTTCCACCTGGACTTGATCTTCACTCATACCAGTTATAGGCCGGCAGCCAGGTCCACTCCTCAGGATGTTTTTTGTTATCTTTTTTGGACTATGATTTCCTGTTATCTCATACCTTGGGCCATCACAAGTTGATAGGGACCACCCCCAACTCGAGGCTGTTTGGTCACAGGGGCCAAAAAACACACTTCTTGGAAAAAGCTTCTGGCGAAATTGTGTAATTGCAAATGACAAGGAGCAACTGCATACATGGTCAGAAAACTCAAAAAATGTGGCATGGTATATCCTGACACATGGGGGAACGAGCAGGAAAATAATCATGAAGCTTTTCCCAAAAAGGGTGTTTGTTTTTTTTAGTTAGGGATGGTCCCCATCAACTTGGGATGGCCCAACAGGAAATAAGGAGTGGACCTGGCTCCCGGCCTATTACTACTGATGCTCAACTTCATTCTCTAAGTTGCATAATATTTGTATAAAATAGAGTTTCACCTCTTTCTACACTCTTTGTGCTACGGATACCCGAAGGAGACGAACATAGCTAACGTAGTAATTGGTGGTAGGCTTGCGAAATGTGGTCTCACACTCTCTGAGGCACTAATGCATTCTTCCAACTTGGGCCGTTGAATTCAATTAGTTCACCACTGGATGGCAAACATTTCTACACACTGTGCCTTTAAGCCAGTTGCTTCTCAATTATTTATTGTTACGGCCCCCCAGGGAGAAGAAAAAAAATCACAGCGCCCCAACTATCTGCCGTGACTATAAAAAAACATAATCTGTCAATAAAAATGGAAAACTCCTCTGCAGAGGAGCTAATACGCCTTTGCCAGTCTTTGACAATGAGATCACAACCCCCACCTACTGTAGTGGATCTGCAATTACACTTTATTCTAGTAGGACTAACAATTTTAAATTAAATAAAACAAAACAAAAAAAACATATTATCACAATTATTATAAACTGTCCTTCAAAAAAAACTAAAACATTTTAGAATCTGACTGAGATTATATAACAGGCAAGTGTTAATTTATTGCTCACGAGTTTGATGCCAAGCTTGCCTGATGAGGTTTTGATGTGTATTGTTGTGCAGTGTGCTTCATTCTGACTTTCGACTTCAAGCGGCCTGTTTTAAGAATTTCTTACCTTAAAATCCTTTCTTCTATTTCATTTCTATTAGGTACTCAAATACAAATCCTGCATTGAAAATTCCCTGTCCAAAATAATAAAGTCTTCATAACAACAAAGACTCACTTCCCACCACTTGTGCCACCTCAGTGATGCTGTAGTGTTGGGTAACAGAAGAAGGAAGAAGCCAAACCTTGTCTGCTGCTCCCTTTCTTGGCTCTTCCTCCGGCGAGTGCCATCCCTCCCTCCCACCACAGGTGGCTGACGTATGATAGCGTCCGCCACTCTGCCTACGCTGCCTGGTGGGCGACGGAGCCGCCGCCAAGTATAAACACGCTTGCGGGGACTCCCGAAGTTTCACTCCCCTGTGAAGGCACAGCGACTCAGTCCCCGGAGCCGAACGTTAGCAGAGATAGCAGCAAGCAGGCATTTCCTCGCCGCGCAGGCTAACTCGCTTTCGGTTTTACTCGCCATGGAGACTCGGACCGTGAGGAGATCCAGAACAGCCCACAACTTCAAGAGTGAGTTGCTGTGTACTCAGCATTGTTGTGTTCTTATGTATTATGCGGTTTGGTTGGCTTCCATTTGAGTTAATTTCAGAATAACAGCGCTTTGATTTAAGGTACAATATTTTTTTTGTGTCTTTACTAGGGTGGGAATTTTAATTTGGAAACTTTACATGACAATTTCAATTAACATTCAGCAATGCTACAAATTCATGCATAAATAAAAATGTGGGGTTTTTTTTGCTCTTTGTTTTGTTTTCTTAAATTGACCTGCGATTTCCATAGTACATATCATACACATCTGTGCTTAAATTGATATCATGGTCACATTTGTACAATACAATTAGTTGCACCTACAAGAGCTGATCAAAACAATGTACAAAATAAATGACATTTCTAAGTCATCCACAATTTTTGAGTACTAGTGTAGCTATATTGTTGACGTAGTACATATTGTTGTTCTTGTATTGTATGTCATTATGACGTGCAGGTTTATCTTGTTATTGCCAGTGAGTTTTTATTTAATTATCTTTTTTTTTTGTACCTTTCTGCAAATGTGTCCAGTTCCTCCATATACTATATCCTTATGCAATCTTGATACTGAGCTTAATTTGCCATGCAGTAAATAAGACTAACCAAGATTTCCGATGGGTGTCTTATTCCACTTGAAATCGCAGTCTTGATCCTCAAGGTCTGGCATAGATAACGGTTCAACTTGTGGAGAGGTCAATGGGTGAGCCAGTGGAAAATCTTGCGTACAACAGATGAATGGGATGTTCATCATCAATTAATGAGTCTTACTTTTACCACCGTAGTCTTCTTTGTGTGCCGTCATCCAAGCTGTGCCAAGAAACAGTGGAGTAACTGAAGCGGCAGTGAAATTGATCTGGATCAAGTTACTGCTTTAACGTGTGACCTCTGCTTAGGAAACTCCTTCTTCTTCTAGGACATCCGTATTGTAAACTCAATGGATTAATTAACATTTTTCTTTTTGTAGATTTATGTATGTATGCATTAAAAACAATTTTTTTTAAAGGTTAATTAACGCTGCACAGCTCACATTTAGAGTTATGTAACTCTGGCATTGTAGCTGTAAAGTGATCTCGTAGATATGAACGGTTGAAGGATTTCTGCCATGTTTAATTATGCACAAGGCTCAGAGAACAAGTCACGAATGAGAGCACATAAAAAAAACAAAGAATCAGTGGTTACAAAAGGCTGCAAAAAAACCAGTAGGAATGAGGCCAAGAGTTGAAATCAACACCTTTTTATATATCCTAATCTATTGGCCTTATTTTTTTTAAAGAAGCACTGAATCCCACCACTATTGTCCTGTGTGTTTGTTGCTAATCTCTTTTGTTTGTTTGTTTTTCCCAATTCTTCCTAGGTGGACTATGTCTGTGGCTGATCCTGTGGCTGGTGGTGGTAAAGCCCGGCAATGTGGCTGCATGCCCCAGGCTCTGCGTGTGCTACCCTACGCCCATGACAGTCAGCTGCCAGTCCCAGAACCTCACCGTTGTTCCAGCCGGCGTGCCCTACGACTCACAACGTGTGTTCCTCCAAAACAACCGTATCACAGAGCTCCGAGCAGATTCTTTTGGCTTTGAAACCCAGGTAAACGTGCGCGACCAGAGTGTAGTTGCATTGCATTGCTGAGAGGATAAACTAAACTAAACTTTTCCTTCCTCTTCATCCTACACAGGTGCTTTGGCTCTATGGCAACAACATCACATGGATTGAGGCCGGGGCCTTCAGTAACCTCAGGGTGCTGGAGGAGTTGGACCTGGGTGACAACCCCACATTGAGGCGCCTCGAAGGTGGAGCTTTCAGGGGGTTGGAGAAGCTGCAGAGTCTGCACATGCACCGATGCAAGCTTGCCATGCTACCCCATGACCTCTTCCACAAGTTGTACAGTCTGCAGTTTCTCTACTTGCAGGTGAAGACTGCTTCAATACACACTGTGTACATTTTGAACATGCAATGAAGGTTTTCATTAATTAGAAGAGATTCTCCTATTTGTCCCACAATGGAGAAATTCAAGGCAAGCAAGGATACGTCCTCATAAATACTTTGACCCTTTCAAAGGGCAACCTATTATGTAATAATTTCCTGAAAATGTAATAACATTTGCATTTTGCACTTAACTCTAACAAAAATATAATAAAACCCAATAATATCATAAAAAATCTTGACTGATATCGTAATAATTTTTTTACAGATAATGTACAGTTTGTGTTGTGAGAATCTAAGACTGTTACATACATTTACATTAAAGGAGTGTTAAAATGTTGGTGTTAAATGTTGGAGAGTTGATTTCAACTACCAAAGTGTATTTTTAACACGGTCTGATTTAAATGGAGGTCAGTGTTGGAGTTATCTGACAGCGTTGATTTATTTAGTGTTAAACCAACTCAGCAGAGAGTTAATCAAAGTAAGCCCCGCCCACTTAATTTGAACTGCTCTGCGGCAAAGACTCCTGGAAGTTCTAAATGTTACAGTTCATTTTTTATTTCATTATTGTTAAACAACCAAAGACGTGTTAAGTTCACTGTTAAATTAGAGTTTTAGTGTTGTTGTTTTTTTTCAGGTGATACTTTACAATCTAATAATTTTCTTAAAAGTATTTTTTTATAACATTATTGGTGAAATTAAGTTGAGTTAAGTGTAAATTGTATTAAATTTTCAGGAATTACATTATAGGGTGTTGCTATTTTATTGCTGCACTGTTGAACACATATCCATTGCTTAAAAGGCAGCAGCACTTTCACATACAATATATGCTAATTAGCCTTAAGGTAGTTTTATGTTGAGTTTGACATTAACCTCTAGCTGAGAGACATTAAACAGCTTGAAACCTCTTTTTTGACAAATATTTGCTAATTACTCTCACGTTTATGCTTTTACTTGTGAGCGCAATCTCTATCCAAATGTTTTCCTTACAAGATGTTTTCAAATTGTTCCAGGAGAATCAACTCCACTTCCTGCAGGATGACCTGTTCTCAGATCTGGTCAACCTCACCCACCTATTCCTCCATAGCAACCGCATCCGTGTCCTCTCTGAGAATGTGTTCCGAGGCTTGGTCAATCTGGACCGCCTCCTTCTCCACGACAATCGAATCAGGCAGGTCAACCGTCGCGCCTTCCGCGACCTGGGCCGCCTTTCCATTCTTTACCTGTTCAACAACTCCCTTGCTGAGCTCCCAGGCCAAGCTATGAAAGACACACAGGGCATTAACTTCCTCCGTCTCAATGGCAACCCTTGGTCCTGTGGTTGTGAGGCCCGTACCTTGTGGGAGTGGTTCCGCAAGGCCCGCATTTCCTCCTCTGAGCTGATTTGCTCGTCGCCATCGCAGCGTCGCGGGCAAGATCTCAGATTCCTCCGGGAGCTGGACTTTGCCCTCTGCCCAGTCCCTGACCCTGGCTCCATGTCTGGAACCACCACGACCACCTTCAGCACCAAAACCCGCTGGTGGCTCTCCAAGAATAAGCCCATGTATTCCTCCAAGCTCAATCACCAGAAGAGCACAGAGACGGGGAAGACATTCCCCGGAGAAAAGCCACAGTTTTTCCCCAAAACCCGATTTGACTCATTTCCTCCCAAGTATGAACTATCAGATGACGAAGTGGCTCTCCCTAAGCTCAACGCAGAAGAGTACTGGGACAACTACGGCAACGAAGATGCCGCCATCCGCTGCTTTGAGCCCGAGTGCCCCCCAGGCTACGACAATCCAGCTTTCGCACCCTCATTCTCATCCTTCGCCACCAATCCAGCCCTCCTCCACCCCTTCTCCTTCTGCGTGGTCGCTTTCTCCTTTCATTTACTTTTTGGTTGAATCCACCATTCCCCTCAACCTTTCTTTCTTCTCTCATTCCTCCGTCCTGCTCTTTTCAAATCAAAACTAGGGATCTTGATCCCTCTGAGTCACCTCCTTGAGTTGCAAGTAGGTGGCGGTACGCAATGACAGGAAACAGGCGAGGGAGCTCAAATCTGTTTTCAAAAGCAGATATAAGTTGAAGCAATGTAAGGCAAATTTTTATTGTGGATGTGGCTGCTGCTTACTAACATGCGCAGCCATGACAATAACAGGGATCATATCATGGAGACTGTGATCGATGGCAAAAAGCCCAGCGCACAGTCAATTGGAGGGGCATGCATTTGTTTATGAGGCAGCGATCTATGCAGCAATTATACCTTCTTGTCTAGAAGTCTTTTCTACATGAACATCTACCAAGATCTGTACAGCTGCTTTTATGTACTAGACGACTAGACAGTCCTGACTTTTGCAAGAAGTGAAAATAGAAGAAAATTATTATAAAGACATGTGTCCCAATAGTTTGGTTTATAAACTGTGTTTATTTTCAACAGCAGATGTGGTGATTCAAGTCAGATATTCCATTTGGTGTACATTTGGTATCGGTAGGGACTAAGCCTGCATAAGCCGCCTCTTTATACCACCTTTAGCACAATTATAGAAACCAACACTACGGAGATCATCACGATCAGTTCAGAATCAATCTAATAAACGTGGCTAAAACAGAAAATGTTAATGAAATGCATCATATACGCACCAGAGATGTTGATTATTCAATGCATTCATATACAGATCATTAAAAAATCACTTGTTGAACTTGGCTTGCTTTTACCAGGCTGAGGCTGAAACCTGACTGCATTCACAAGAGAAAAAAAATAGCAATGCAAGAGCAATGCTCCAAAATTCAGAGACTTGACTACTGGAAATAAATTGGAATAATAATGACTATTGTTTATATGGCACTACTGGCAAGTTGCAGAAAAGTATCTTAGCGCGGACGACAGACTAAAAAGAAAATGTTAAGAGCTGGATTTGCAGCCAAGAGCGCCTCTCATCTCTGAGATTGCTAGTCTTGTGTCATCCCAGAGATGTCAGCGCCACGGCCGCCCACACTTGTACAGTACATGCAACTTGAAACAACTTGAGGAACTTGAAGCACGCATCACACGACATACGTCAAACATCACACGCTTGTCTGCACTGCTGTTGCCTAGTTTGACTTTTCCCTTTTCGCTCGGTAGCCTTGAGTGATGGACACGGAAGCTAAATTGACTGGTAAAGTCAAAGAAATGAAATCGTGAATGTTTTGTTTGTTTTTGCATTCGATGATTAGCTTTGATCAGGAGGAGAGTACGAGATTTATGTTGCACTTCTGATTGTGTGCGTCTGAAACTTTTCCAAATTCGGAGAATAATTTTCAGATTTGCTATAGGTTTATTTATGTATTATTTACTTTCCATATATCAACATTTAGAGCTTTATTTAATTAGACAACTTCCTTAGCACTTTAGCCATTTGTCAAATGTATTGTCAATTTTGCACCAAACTGTTTTTGTATTTGATCTGATAACTAATGTAAATCTGATTTTTGTCAATGGGAAGTTGTTAGAAACATTTATTTGTATTCTTTTTTTTTTTTTAAATAAAGAAATTATCAAGACATATGTGAGTGGGAGTTTCTTTGTTTCTCTGCTTTAAGTGGCTGAGTCTGTTTCATAGGTGGCAATAAAGGGCTGCAATTAGACACCAGGCACCATCATTAGGTTAAAAAAAAAAGTTAGATCAAATAAAAACAATGTCACATCAACAAAAATGATGTTAAAATAAATGTTGACGTTAACGTCACTTGTGAGAGATAAGTTTTAACACTGCAAGATTACAGTAGTGAAGTGACTCACTGGTTGCCCTTCATCGTGTTTGTTGTGCGAGAGCCCATGAACTGTGAGCTATTCATGTGACGGTATGTTTGTATCTGATAAAAGCTGACCAATTACAAGACCATTCACACTTACAGATTGGATCTATATCAAGTATATGAGATGCCCAAAAGTGTGTTATGGTTGGGCGAAGCAAAAGTGTGATTCAAAGATGGGGCTGATTCGGGCACACATCGTATAGATGAGGCGATAACTTGTCCTGAAGTTCACACACCCCCTCAACAGAATCCTAACTGTGATATTGCTGATTCAAATGTGATAGTGACACACATCCAAAATATTGCACAGCACAGGAACAACTACTTTCTCACTGTAATGAAGATATTTAGTGGAACTTTTTGGAGTTGAACACCGCCAAAGTACCGTAATTCAAAGACGAAATGGCAGTTCAAATGCAAATCTTGTGAGACTTAGTAAGCATCTGAAGGAGTTTTGTGTTGTGATGCCACCACAGAAGCGTACTACTAATGAAAAGTGATGAGAATCATAGAACCTAAAATTGGTCTGTCATCTTATTGGGCAAGACATACTGCACACTACTCAGAAAAAGAGATAGTGGGCTTTGGGGTGACATTTCAGGATAAACCTAAAATGAACTATAACCTTTATAAATTTGACCTCCATACATGAAAGCACGTCCACCTGGTCAATGTTTCCGTACTTGTTGCCCAACTCTCTGTTCTCGAACAAGGAACTGAATAGCAAAAGTCCCGACAGCCGTTTGGTCCATTAACTGACCAATATTAACCAATACACTTCCAAGGACGTCCACTTCTACAGCTTTCTGTGAGTCTTCAACTCTCTCTGTTGTGCCCTGCTGATGACACTCTGTGCTCTCTCTCCTCTGTGACGTGTTAGCTCATTGGCCACTTCCCACTGACAACATTCTGTTGTAATTATTCATATATTTGTTCCCATTTCAGAAAAATTAGGTGATTGGTTTCGCAAAGCTTCCTGTGTGCTATTAAGGACACATTCTGTAAATGCCCCCCCCCCCCCAAATTTGACAGCACAACTATGAACGTAAATGCCATAAGCGAAGACGAAGGCATCTCACTCATATGACGTGCGCATACAGCGCCCACTCGCTGTCTTCCAAAATGTCTGTGCTATTTTTCTCCTGGCCTTTCTTTCCCTCTCTTTTGTGTGTGCTTTGTATGCTGTCACTCATTATTTGTCTGGACACCAATTCTGTCTCTCTCGCTCTCACTCACATGCCCTTATGAGTTGGTGTGTCATTGACGTATTTTGGTGACGTTCACTCTTTTGCACATGTCATATTTGGATAAGACAAACTGACACGTTGGCACATTGGTATCAATGGCTCCAGAAAAATAGAATAGAATAGAAACCAGAAACCTATAACGTGCATAATTTCTCAACTACTGTACAACCTGTATTGGCCAGTTCAATGACAAAAGTCAAGCATATGGAATCTTAGAGTGTCAGTGACTCTATACTGGCTGTCAATTAACCTGAATAAAATATTGACGACATCCAATGAGACCCAATATAAGAGCCACTGTGTATCACAAACATTACACAACTGCTGAATGTTCAAAAACACTTTTTCCAGACCAATGCCAGTACTCCTGAGTACTCACCGATACCGATACCAAGTAACAAATACCACCAGTACTTTTAAGCCAATAATAAATAATGTTAAATAAATACCTTACCTATTTCTTACAGAAGGCAGAACAGTCACTGCACAATAAAGAACTTCAGTTCAAAATAAAACACAAATAACTCTGATTTAGGATTAATTTGCAATAAATTAACAAAAATGCAAAATAAAACTGACAACTCCCTTTATTTTGGAATCTTTGTTTAAAATCAATTAAAGTGCAAAATAATACAGGTTCAATTGTTAACTGTTAAGTTAGTTGGAAAAAAGAGTTGGGCAATACAATTGAAAAATTATCACTAATATTAAATATCTGCATTTTTTGACCTATTGAATGAATGAATAGTTAATTTCTCTACACAGAAAAGAAAAACTAAACATCCCTTCAAACAAATCAATTAACCGAAAAAAACATAGGATGAAGCACCAGGCTTATTATTGCCTAGTCTAAAACCTTAATTTGAAACCCTAACCCTACTTTGAAATCTGAGGTCACACATTCTGACAGGTGGTGCATCCATCTTCCAAAACTCTAATCAGTGTTATAAATTGTGACCCCACTTTGAAACCCTAACCCGAGTTTACAGGATGACAACCAGGAGCACGATCATCAGCAGGCCTCAATTAGGGAAAAGAGGAGAGCACGTGGCTCCTGTGATTTAAACTCACGTGCACAACAGCTACCATGAAAAACAATTGACGCTGAGACGAGTAAAAGTGTAAATGTGGAATTGTTTGTTGAGAAAACAAAAAAGACAAAGATTATTAGCATGCGTGAGTCAGACACGCCGCCTCGCTATGGGAGATTTGACAGCCTTTGTTTGTTGGCACAGTCGTGCCTTCTGATGTCGTCAAACATTTACATTTACACAGTTTCTATAAATGTCCGCGCCACATCCTGGGTAAGAAGCAACCCCATATGGTATTTGCTTTTGGATTTGAAGTACTGTAATTGGGCACATCCATCTGGTACTTGGCACAAGTTGGAAGATTTTCTTGTGCATTGTTCCATCTTTTGGATATCATACGTCAGCTGTTCAACACAAGTGGACATTTATGGATTACGTACTACAAGTAACAAAAGGACAACAGCCCTGTATTCAGCTGTGCTACTAACGTTTTTACACACAGATTTTCTGTTACAAAAACCAGAAGGGTGACTTAGCAAGATGAAGCAATTTAATCAGAGCTGTGATATCACATCTAAATGAATGCCAACATATTTAATGAAGTAAAATTGAATGAGGTGTTGGAATCCATTAGCACTGACAGAAATTTTGAATACTGTCATTCAAACAATAGTTGAGGTCCTTTTTCTAACTGCAGCCTGAACAATAAAAATATGTATTTGTAATTAATTAATTAATTAATTAATTTCTTACATCGTGACGTTATCTTCATCGTAATTTGCCAACTGTTATGTTTAATTAACTTTAGGATTCTGAAGCAATGCAAGTTTATTGGCACCACTCATGATCAAGACAAATCCACTACTTTACAGGGACAAAGAAATGAAAAACAAGATGAAATCAAAAGATGAAAAGCAAGATCAACCCAAACATAGTGAAGATACAAAGATATTTTAAAAGATAAACTAAAGATTTGTAGTGAACAATAAAGTTTTCAGGCCTTATTTGAATTTAGAGATTGTAATGTGACCGTGGGGATAGGGATCTCTAATTTTTGCCTTCTGTAAGTGGGCTCTGGACCTATAAACTATGAGAATTCCCGGTGTAAAGTTTGAACGCAATGTAAGAGAGCATCCAGAGTTCCGTGATTTTTAGTATTGGCTAAACCAATACAAAAAATGAAATCAAATTTTTAGTAATGGTTTCATCCACACCCCTTCAACTAATGTTAGTTCAGTCCGCTAACCCGCGAAAGTTTCATAACAACAATGGCGTCTGCAGCAGGTTGGTTGTATCCTCATTTATATTTTATTTCTAAAAATGACACTATAGTTTACACCATAAGAATCGTTTAACAAATGTTACGTTATTCTTGCTTACGTTTTTGGTTGATTTTTGTCGCCATTGCATTCTTCGAAGTACTACGTACGTTTGTTTTGTTGTATGTTATTCAGTCAAATATGAACTAGCAAAACATGCTTATTCTCGATATAAATAAAACGTGTGTGGATTACATGATGGTGTCTCCAGGCCGCCGTGGGACCAAGCGCAAAGCTGAGGATGAGAAGAACAACCCCACCAAGGAGGCAAAAGGACAAGAAGAAGTGCCTGTGCTGAAAGGCCAAAGAGTGGTTATTGAACACTGGTAAGCATTTATGTGACTTAAAATACATAAGTGACCTTTGTCAAGAGCTGGTGTACAAAAATCAGACCAAGATACAGTGTGCGGGTAGTCTATTAATTGATATGTTTAATCAGGATTTGATATGATGGTCTAACTTTGTAACTGCTGCTGAGCTGTCGGTCGTGACCGAAACAACAAGAGCCTGGATACAAGCGGCCGAAATGAGCTTCCTCCGCAAGGTGTCCGGGCTCTCCCTTAGAGATACGGTGAGAAGCTCTGTCATCCGGGAGGGATCCTCTGCTCCTCCGTGTTGAGAGAAACCAGTTGAGGTGGCTCAGGCATCTGATTCGGATGCCTCCTGGACGCCTCCCTGGAGAGGTGTTTTTGGGCATGTCCCACCGCCGGGAGGACCCAGGACAGACTATGTCTCTCGGCTGGCCTGGGAACGCCTTGGGATCCCGTCGGAGGAGCTGGTTGAAGTGGCTGGGAAGAGGGAAATCTGGGCTTCCCTGCTAAAGATGCTGCCCCTGCGACCCGACTCCGGATAAGTGGTGGATGGATGGATGGATAGATGGATGGGTCTCACTTTGTAAATTTACAGAACTGTAGTCTGCAGGTCTGGTTGATCATGCCTGTATCATATCTACACAAGGCAAGACAGCTATATATCACATTTCATACACAAGATGCTTCACACTGTACTTCCTATAGTTACAAAACAGTTAAACACAAAATAGAACATGCAAAGGAAAAAAAATAAGACATAATTTAAGCTATTCAAGATATGAAAACTTTCAAGATATACACAAACATGTACAGTGAAACCAAGTTGTACCCCAAACTTTTATATTTGAGTGAAACTTATCCTATGTTCATGACAAGTTAGTATTTTGTGTGTGTGTTTAAAAAAATATATATATTTGTTAGAAAGAAAACAGAAATTCATCACAATTGCTGGACATAATGGCATCGTCATCACATACTTGATATTGGCAACTAATCAAGCGTAAATACTTGTTCTCATGCTCAGGCTGAAAAAAAAAGTGGTATGCTAACTAAGCAACACTATCATCTTCGTGATGATGTGTTATTTTTGGCAGTAAGAGCTGACGAGTGTATGGGCGTAACGCCGAGGGGGTGAAAGCCGCCCTTTTGGCTGCATGCCCTGAACTGACTGTGGTCCTCAACCCTGAGAAGCCCCGCAGTAAAAGCTTTGAGATCACTCTCATAAATGGAGGCAAAGGTGAGCTAAAGGAATGGACTTGATTAACTGTGCTATATATTTTTATCCTTGCATGATTAAGAAATAAGGTAGTACTTAGAATTTCGTTTGTGCAATTATTTAATTAGATCTGGGATTACTTTATCAATGTTACATTTCTTATTGGAAAATTGATTTGACATTCAGGCAACTCGAAGTCCACCCTGTGTTTGATTCGAGAAATGTTATTGTCATACCAACATGATTGTCATGAAATAGTCAGTCCCAACTATCCCAAGCCTTGCCAAAATAAAAATACAAACCCCAATTCCAATGAAGTTTGTATGTTGTGTAAAATGTTAATTAAAACAAAATGCAATGACATGCAACTCCTTTTCAACTTATATTCAGTTGAATATACTGTATAAGTTATTAGTAATGCCCCTAGATACTTTTCTCAGTCAGATAAAAGCATGCAATTCCATATGAGAGTATTCATTTATTGCACATCTTTGTGATCATATATATATTGCACGTGCCATTGTTTTTGCAATTTGTTGTGCCACCCTAATGAATAATATTAATTATCTACCATCTTTATTTGTGTCTCATGTCAACAGAGACATCTCTCTGGACGGGAATAAAAAAGGGGCCCCCTCGTAAGCTCAAATTTCCAGAACCGGATGTTGTAGTTTCTGCTTTACAGGAGGCTGTCAGTACTGACTAGATGCAAAGTGAAGGTTTGTGATTTTGAAAGATAAAAGTGCTCATTAGCCAATATAATCGTGTTGAAAATGGCTTGCTCTTTTTGACGATGAAATGTTCATGACTCAAATAACATGCATTTTTGGAAATGAAAGGATTCTGGTCGACGCCAAGGGTATATTCTATCTTCTGTTTTCTCTCTCAGTTAAAGAAAGTACTTTTTTGGTGTGACATTTAATTGACTTCAGCTGTGACATAATTGGACAAAAAACATTTCAACTAAAAATCTTATTTTGCAAGGAAAAGACACTTTGTCATTTACACTTAAAACCAGGGCACCCCAGGTTGTTGTCTTAACAGCCACCTCTCCAAATCCAAAATAATACATTTTAATACTGTTGTCTAAAGAAGACCTATCATCTCTCTCATTCAGGTCATTTTTCATGGGTGCGGCTTGTGGAAGCAGAATGACGAGGAGGGACCAAACTGGATGCTTACAAGTCTCTCCTCTGATGAACCAAGCTTTTCCAGCTCGCACTATGAACACTTGGCGACATCTACTGGATTATTTTAGAGCACCGCTTCCGTTTCCACATACAGTTGTGCGTTTTGTGTGTCCCACGTTGGCATATGTGGTATTTAGATTTTTTCTAAATAAAATCTTGAAATTTGTTTGTATTTTGTATTTTTATTGGATTGTGTTTTATGACGTGACGAAACAGCGTACAGACAACAAGTCCAAAACTACCTAATGGTGCATAAATGTAGACAAAATACTATTGGTGGGCAGTTGATTATAACTATATATTTTTTAGAATGAAAAATTGAGTTAAAAGAGTCTGATATTTTTTTTAATCGAACACGTTAACCAAGTACAGAAAGGTAACATTACATTAAAAAAATTCCCCACACACAATCGCCTCCAATTGGTTGTTTGCATGACGTCATCAACACGCGACCTTCACAAAACCACACTACCGCCACGACAGGGATTTACACCCAAAAACACGTAATAGTTCGTAAATACACATGTAAGTATGGCTTTAATGTATATGAGTGGGTTTATATTTATTTTTGGTTATTGTTGATGCATGGACTTGAAATAATAGGCAATATGTAACGTCAGTGTCGCATTTTTGGGTTTTTAGTTTAGCGGTTAGCAATTGCTTTAGACTCCACACCAGATAAAGTAGTGTTTTTAACAAAAATATCATGCAAAGAAACTTGCATAATGCTCAGGTTGCCATTTTATATGTGTATTGTTTTTCAGTTTATAACAGGCAGGCGTTTGGTCAACATCGTCAAGTTATACTATCTCTAAATTTCTCAAATACAATTAATCACAGCAAAAATAGTTGTGTATCTACGTATTTGATCTCACTCTCTCTCTCTATATATGTTAACACATTTTCAATTTTTCTTATTTTTAGCATTATCATGGCAACAGAAGGAGTAGAAAAGACAAGTGACGATCCATTGCAACCAGGTAAAATCGGCACCAGATTTGACCTGGAGAGGGAGACTGAACTTCGTTTTGAGGTGGAGGCCGGGGAGACCGCAGAGCAGGTTGAGTTGGAACTCCTCACAGGAATGGCAGAGGTGTTTGGCTCAGAATTGAACCGCAACAAGAAGTACACTTTTGGAGCAGGCTCCAAGATTGCAGTATTCACCTGGCAAGGCTGCAGTGTGAACCTATACGGGAAGCCAGAGGTCAGCATGATGATCGCTCTGCTTGGCTCTATGCTTGTGGCCTTTTATCATGCTCAGTATTCTCAGCTTCTTTCTCCCATTGCTTTAGGTGGCTTATGTGTCAAAAGATACTCCCATGCTGCTCTATCTGAACACACATGCTGCGCTGGAACAGATGAGAAAACAGGCCGAGCGGGACAATGAGAGAGGGCCAAGGGTAAGATGAATATCCAGCCATATAAACAAAGCCCTACAAGTGTTTTATACTGTATTACAAAATAAGGAATACATTGGTGTCTTGAAATGTAGTGACTCGACCAATTAGTCGTTCGAGGGTCTAGCTGTCGCTCAGACCCGTGGACAAGTCACATTCAGATAAATTAATGAAGATGGAGATTAAATTAATTACATATGTTGCAAAAGGTATTTATTTAACTATGTTTCTATCAAGTACAATATAGCGTGCTATATTTCGTATTAAATAACACAAACACACTTTTTTTGTGGGGTTGGCTGGAACGAATTAATGGAATTTTGATTTGTTCCAATGGAGAAAGGTGATATGAGGCAAGTGTTTTGAGTGATGCATGTGGTCACAGAATGAATGAAACTATGTCTTTGCTACTCAAAGAGTGGTTTAAGTTTATGTAATCATTTCGTTTTTCCTAGGTGATGGTGGCGGGACCTACAGACGTGGGCAAGTCGACGGTGTGTCGACTCTTACTGAGCTATGCTGTGAGAGTGGGCAGACGGCCCACGCTGGTGGAACTGGATGTCGGCCAGAGCGGGGTATGACGAATAGGGATACACATTACTGTCATTAGTTGAAACATAATATGTTGTTGTGACTGTTGCACCTTCCGGACACACCTATTCTGCGTGAAAAAGGAGCAGCACCATTTTTAAATTTCAGATTCCTTGGCTATGAAAAAACAATACAGTGGAACCTCCAAGTTTCTAGTTAACACAACTTGTTCTGGGGCTGTGGTCAATATTTGTTTATATTTGTAACACTAATTTCCCATTAAAAATAATATAAAATTAAAAGTTTAACTGTTGCCAACATTAAACCTTTAACTATACATGAAAGGTTTTAAGTAACATTATTTAAATTATTCCAAATATTAAAATAAAGTTAACTAGTGTTTAGTAAAACAATGTACAACAAAATTACTCAAAAATGATTGTCACATGACGTAGGTGTTTCCAATAAGGAAGTGAAGATCAAGGATTGCTGAAGGCAAGTCACCTTCGTTAATCGTGCTTTTTAAATTCTTTAATGTCATGCAACTATTTGACTATGTTAACTGCCTTACAGAAAGAACTAAAGAAAAAGGGATTCAGCCTTAACTTTTAGAAATGATCTCTTCTAATTGGAAATTGAAGTTAGTCGTCACATTAAAAAAAGTTGTATTTGACCATTTTTGTCACTAGTATTTTATTATTAATTTTCATTGTATAATCCTTTTCGGCATTCTTCAAGAATTCTGATATTTTATCCGAGAGAGTATGCAGTTTATTCGTTAGTTTTAAACAGTGACATCTTCTCCCTACTGAGATTTCAAAATGTATATCATTTGAAGTACTTAACTTTTTCTCAAGGTGTCAGTGCCAGGGACAGTGGCAGCACTGTGCATCGAGCGTCCAGCAGATGTTGAAGAGGGCTTTTCAGTCCAGGCTCCTTTGGTCTACCACTTTGGCTCAACTTCTCCAGGGACCAACATTAAACTTTACAATAAGGTGAGAACCAGACCAAACATGAGGGTGTTAATTAAAAAGCCAAATCCAAATTTTCTATTGCTGCATTGGCTATACAAAGTCTGCACACCTCTGTTCAAATTTTTTTTTAATGTGTGACATAAAAAAATATACCTTTTGTGTCAACACCAAAGATTTTTTTTATAGTCCTGGTCCCAATTACATTTCGCAAAAACATACATGAAATTTGAAGGAACATTTTATTTTCTGAGTGGTGAAACCAAGGTACAATGTTTTGGCCTTATTTCTGAAAGGTTTGTTTGGCACAAACACAACGATGCTCATCACTAAAAGGGTGGATTTTTTTTTTGTCATAGCAAAGCAAAAAAAAAAAAAAAGTAAGGAAAAGCCTACTTGAATTTCTGAAATGTATTTGTGGTTCATCAGAGGTATCTTATATTGTGGCAGATGTGTGCTGACTCCCACTTAACGTGTTTGAATGTAATTGGTCAAATCTGAACACAGCCACATCCCAGTTATGAGGGTGCGCACATTTATGCAAACCCATCATCACAGTTGTTCATTTTTACTTACCCTCTCAGAAAGATTTATTTTATAAAAACACACACACACACAGAATGAATTGTATATGTTGTAATGGTAGAAAAGGTTTTAAAATGATTTGCCATCATCTCATTTTTCATATCAATTCTGTTCACTCCAATGACCTGAAATATTTGTTATGTCCCACAAGCTGACGTCCTGCCTGGCAGATGTGTTTTCTCAGCGCTGTGAGGTGAACAGGAAAGCCAGCGTCGGCGGCTGTATCATCAACACATGTGGCTGGGTGAAGGGCTCGGGCTACCAGGCTCTGGTCCACTGTGCCTCTGCCTTCGAGGTGGACGTAGTGCTGGTGCTGGACCACGAGAGGCTATACAATGAACTCAAACGAGACCTTCCTCATTTTGTCCGCGTCGTGCTCCTTCCTAAATCAGGGGGAGTGGTCGAGCGTTCCAAAGAGTGCCGGCGCGAGGCTCGTGATGATAAAATCCGGGAATACTTCTACGGTTTCCGCGGAGTGTCCTTCTACCCTTTCTCATTCGAAGTGCGTTTCTGTGATGTCCGCATCTATAAAATCGGGGCACCTTCCATCCCAGACTCGTGCCTGCCATTGGGAATGTCTCAGGATGACACTCAACTGAAGATGGTCCCCGTGACACCAGGAAGAGACCTCACCTACCACGTGCTGAGTGTGAGCAGTGCAGAAGATGGAGACGAGGGGGCAAGAAAGGGAATCGTGGAGAGTCCCGTGTGTGGCTTTATTGTGGTGACCAATGTGGACACACAAGCGCAAGTGATGAAAGTGTTGTCGCCAGCACCCAGACCACTGCCCAGACACACACTTCTCATCATGGACATACGTTTCATGGACACCAAATGAGGTGACACATCCTTGTTTACTTGCGTTTTGGGGCTGATGACACAAAATAATGCAAGTAACTGAATCTGCTGTAATATAGTTTCAATTTTATTTACCAGATTGCATTGTGCTATTTTTGATAAGTGGTATTTAATAGCCTGTTTTCAAATGTTTTTCTTGTCTTATCAGAAATACATTGTTTAAGAATACAAATGTGCATACACTGTTATAAATGAACTTCCCCCTTGACATGTGTACATTACTAATTCATCCATCAATTTTCTGCAACACTTGTCCTCATTTGAGTGGAGGGTGGACTGGAGCCTTAATTGACATTGCGTGAGAGGCAGGGTAGAACCCTGGACTGGAGTAGCCAGACATGTTTTTAGAATGTGAGAGGAAGCCAGAGTACCTGAAGAAAATCCTCACAATCACTGGAGAACAACAACACATGCCAACTCCAAGGAAGCCTGCCGATTTGCTGCATGCACCGTGCTGCTCATAACTAATTCTGATCAGTGTCATAAACATAAAAAAAATATCCTGTATTTTGCCAAGGGCCCTCTTGACAGAACATTCCACATTTGTATTCCTCATGTTTCACCATGTAGAAAGAAAAAAAAAAGCTCTTAGTGTGTGAATATTTTTTCTTTTATGTAATATTTATTATAAATAACCCTCTAAGTACTATGCTGGCTGTTTTCAGACACCTCACTCCCCCCCCCCCCCAACACTAGCTGTGTTAAAATGAAATGGAACTTCCCAAAGTGTTGGAATTTTTGTCCAATTTTTGTTTTTTTTCCATCTTTGGGTCTGTAAAAATACCAGTAATATACTGTTTAAATCAACTGTAAACGGCAACTTTGAATCCAAAAACTACAGTGTGCAAACATTTTTAGTTTTATTTTAGACTGATCACTTGACATTTTTTATATACTGTATCCTTAAACAATTCTTGGACAAATAAGCAGTTTCATGTACCGGTAATAGTTTCAGTTTCTAAAAGAGGAACATGACAAAATTAAAATTTTAAGAAGTGGACGGTCACATGAAGAATCAATTTAAGAAGTGGAAGCTCTCTCTGTCTGAAGACTGCACTGTTAGCAGTAGAAGAGTTTTGATTATTAAAAAATATAATAATAAAATAAAATACACCTCAACAAAAATGACCAAGACAGCCAAGAATAGCTCTGAACTTCAGTTGATTTAGTTGGGACTTACTGCATAAAATCCCTTCCTAACCTCACTTCAACCAAAATAAAATACAATTCCCCGTGGTCTTAAGAAGCAATACTCCATTGCCATTTATGATTTATTATTATTAGCTGTACAAACTTCGTGTACCTTTTCGGGTATTGACTCTAACTTAACCGTGTCTATGTTTTATGTCAATTTATAATTGTACCGTATTGTTATTATATTGAAGTAATAAACATTAAAATATACAAATATATATTTTTTAAATTACCATCTTTTACTATTCGAATTACTACAATTTAGCATACAGGTATTCGAGTAAAATGGAAAAGTGCATAAATATGTTTCTAAACCGTTTCCTATGACCACACCCCCTGGCTTCTGATTGGCTGCTCGCCCCACCTGGGAGGACGACCATACAATGCTCCTTTTCCGGGATTCCGTTGTCGGCCTAGGCGAGCTATGCGGTCTGCTATCGGCTAACAGAGGTTGGACCGAAACTGCTCTCATCCACGAGCAAAATCACTCACTATTTGGCTGTTTAGGTATGTGTGTCTTACATTGTTCAATAATCGCCGTAGATGCTGTTAAATATTTGATGAACGGTGGCAGCGAAAGAGGCGTAGTCGAGAGTGTGAAGGTTTCATTGCTCGTCGGCTAACCCCATTAGCGTTTGCTGTCGCAAAAACTTTCGAGGCAAGGTAAGCGCAACAAATCATTGAGCAGACACTGCGTGAAAAACGCGTTATTTTTGTCATTTGGGATCACACGTAGCGTCGTCGGTTGTTGCATTAATTTGATGTGGTTGATTGCGTTGCTTAATGATGATGTCGAGGACTGTCCTGGCCTGTTCAACGCCAGCTCTCTATTAGGAAAGATCATTGAAACATGGCGCTATGATCTATCATATGGTGTATATTAATATCAGACTGAAAACATCAGAGGGTTATTTGGGCGTCGTTAAGCATTAAACCGATTGAGTTTTGCTCGGCTGGACGCCTGGTGACGTGACCGTTAGCTTCAGCTGTGAATTGTTGCGGTAACATGACGGGCGACGCGGAGATTTTAGGATTAACATCCATTATAGTGCGGGGTTGGGGGGGATTTGGTGTGTGGCAGATGAGATGATTAACAACAGACACTGTGACACTGTCTGTCAGTACGACAGTTTAGCGTTTGTCCCGACTCGGTTGTTCGGAGGAGGGGCGTGTCCAAACGATCAGATTACGCTTGTTCCTCCAGATCCGTTTTCACTGGTTTTCACACTGCATGAACTAGTTTTTCATCTTGCGATGGGGGGACGCTTGCTATGCCCACACAGACGATGACATTGCAAATGAGACGGCATTTAAACACAATACTTAATAAATGATGAATACATCATTTTAAATACATGTCACCAAAACGGAGTCTTGCGTCCTAGTGTGCGTTTGCAGCAATTGTGACGGTCATACGGCATCGCTGCACACTGCTTGTTGGCAGCTCCTCTTCCTTGCTGTTCGTTGAGCAGCCGAATTTTCTTAATAGTTCTTATACTGAATGTCTGCAAAAACGTTGGGAAGACTAGTTGTTATTCGTGTTTTCAGAGAAAGTAATGATGTGGTGCTTGTAAATTGTTTATTTATGACGTTACAATTTACAAGCAATGTAAGAAATGGATTGTGGATGGAAACCAGCGTGCCACTATAAATCTAATTTAGAAGGTAACCAAAAGGATCCTAATTATTAATACATCTGAACAATAAATTATGGTAAATAAAATTAAAACGTATTTTTCATTGTGTGTTAATGTTTTAATCGTTTCCTAATGTGGCAAGGTTTCTGAACGTCTTTGAGAAAAAAAGTCTTCCTGTAAGGCGCTTGTCAAAGTTCTGCTTCTGTTAGGTGTCCCAAAGTGAATGAATACGTAATATAATACATAATGACTGTTGACAATTCAGAACATCCGGATATTTCTGATATTTCCACACCTTATACGGTGAAAACAACCGGCGTATTGTGTTGCTTTTGCCTGAGATAGAGATATAAATATGGTTATTATAACTCGGTTTGTAATGTCGCGGTCCGTTTCGCCCCCGCACTTTGCAACTCGGATTTCTGAGTTCATGTACTCTTCCTGGTTTGAAGTCGGAAAAGCCGACTTCCCACCTTCCCCTTGTCCTTGAATGCATCAGACCACCGTTTGGATTTGTGACATAAGGTCGGAATTATCAATTGTGGATGGAATTTGTATTGTAAATTAATTGTCAAGAAAGTTGTCTGCTGCTAAATTTTGCTATGAAAGCAGTAGAACACCCAATTGTTTTAATTTCAAAACAAAACTACCCATAGAACAGGGGTGTCAAACTCATATTAGCTCAAGGGCCACACGGAGGAAAATATATTACCAAGCGGGTCGGGTTGGTAAAATCATGGTATATAACTTAAAAACAAATGGCGTCAATTATACGCAAATTTTTGCTTTTTGTGGGTTAGCCTTACATTACGGGGCGCAACTGTAATTACATTGTTACAAAAAATAGCACAAATGCAAATGGAAGCAGCAACATCTGCCTGTATGAGTTCCGGCCGTGTTGTACCTACCCGTTTTGCATAAATATTGCTTGTTAGTTAAAATGTTAACTAAAATATGCATGGGAAGTCTGCGGATAAACCAGCTAAGTTAAGGGTTATTTAAATGATGAGTCACGGCACAGGAGAAAAAGATTGTAATCGTAAAAATACAAACGTATCTTGGAATCAGTTGTCTTCGAAGTTCAAAGTGCCTTTCAGAGCATCTTATTCAGGAACTGAAGATGAACATACAGGAACTGCACAAACAAAAAGGAACATCTTGGCACTGATCTGTTCTTTTAGGAATCATAGTTTGTCTTTTTCGGGAAATAAAGTATGCAGACCAAACCAACCAAAACCGTTTTAATTACTGTAGAGGTGTTCTAAGGATTTTATGCTGCTGATTCCGATGATCAGTGAGTAAGATCGGCCGATTCCGATACTGATTACGTGAATTGGCGTTTACAATTTTCAATTTTAGAGCTACTCGCTAACGATTATTTATTTACTACTCAATTAATCTGTCAATTACTTTCTCAATTGATGAATCAGATTTCTATTGGTCTGAAATGTGCGGCGTAAAAGAGGGAGGCATCGCTGTACTGCGCACAGGCTAGTGACTAGTCTATAGTTGACTGCAGGCTGCAAAGTATAAGCAGTAGGTGATGTTTTTTTTGTTTTTGATTTTTTGTGATCGGCCGTAATCAGCCAATCACGATCCGTGGCCGATCGGAGCAACACTAGTTTTAACAGTCTGGGTTAATTATGTATAGTATAAAGCAATCCAACCTAGGATTTGACATTAAGACAAAACACATCATAGTCTGTCACTAACCTAAAATATAGAAATATTACAGTAAATTTTAGAGATGTTTTAAAAAAAAAAATCGATTTGGCAATATATTGCGATGTTATATGAAATAATCATCAAAATGTCTTACTTAGGGTTAGGTTTCACACTTTAAAGCATGGAAGAATGTTATATTAATGGAACACTAAGCCTTTTTTTTTCCAAACACTATTATGTTTATTGTATATACAGTACTGTGTGTTTATGACTTTGGCATTGAAGCCTCGCAACCAGGAAATGGGCGTGTGCAACGGTTGCTTTGTCATCTGTTTGTTCTTTGGCACAATAAAGTTAAAGCTGCAATATGGAACTTTTTTCCCCCAAAATAACTTTACAATAAGCTTTTTATTTGACCATTTATGACTGAAATGCCTTCTAATTAGTAGATTAACACCTTACTCCTGCAAGCCTCTGGCCAATAGTTTTCAGACTGGATTTGGGTTAGAATTTCCCGCGCCCTGTCTGCGGATGTGATTTAATGTGCGTGTTGTGTATGTGTAGTTTCATTTTTCGTCAGCGGGTGGCAGTAGCAAATCGAAATGGAATATTCTACCTTCAGTAGCTTCATAAAAAGAAAAAAGAAAAAGAAGCTGTTTCTTCTTTGGTTGTTGCTTCGGGTCTTTTCGCTGCACTGTTGTTGATATAGCGCCTCCATAATGGCGCAATGCTGCAACTGCAGTTAAACGCGTTGCTGCTGAGCTCAAACAACGCAGCTGGAGCCGAGCGCAGTGTTGAGCGATATCAGTCGCTCAGGCTGGAGGTGGCCACCTCCCAATTTTGTAGGAAAAACCCTGTGAGCATACCTTCTTTCTTCTACCACTTTTGGATCCAGGCCCGCCAGTTAGTCACTGCTTTAGCTGCTCAGTCAGCTGACGTATCACAATCTTCATCATGAAACGGTTATGCTGTGACCTCTGAAATTTTCTTTGACTTTAGAGATCTATTTTTCCAGGAAATTGTACAGTACTGTATTAGCTACTTTCTAGTAAAATCGCACCCCTTTTTAAAGGCCTCTTTTGTTTGACCAACATCATGTTACTGCGCAATATAAATAAGGGCAGCACATCGAGACAGATACCCATTCATATTCACAGTGACGTGTTTTTTCTCCCCCCCACAGGGGCTTCCTTCAATCTGCCATCACAAGGTGTGGAGGAATAACATCACGGGGACAAGCTATATAAGGACTAACATGCTTTCGACTATGTAACGGCCATGTTGCAAATGGCTGCGTTTCAAAGCTGCACAATGGGAGAGGAGGTCTATGTGCAGAGAATGTGGAGGTGGGAGAGGTTTCTACATCCAGGCCTGGACAAGTGCAGTGACACCGCAGTAACGTGCGCAGGGCTGCTTTTTGGAATGAGTTGATTTCATTTTTTCTTTCGTTTCCCCTCCTGTTGCCACATTGACACACAAACTGACGGCAGTGCTCTCAAAGGATCCGGCATGGACTTGGCTCGAATTTGATAAGGTTCGAGAAGCGGCTGCACCATTTTACCAACCTTCCAAAGACACCTTTTGGAGTTCACTTTGGACTTTACTGCATTTGTATATCGCTGGTGACAATTGGAGAGCGTGGAATCGTCCCGCTTGCAGCCATCAGCCATCCTCAGCTTCTTGCACCCACCCAGTGCCTAAATAAGCCCCCTCGGGACAATCACACCCATTGCCTGTTTTCCTCCATGTGCGTCTGCTCTCCGCCTGCTGGTCCTTCATCCGCTTAATCTTTCATTTGATGCTCCCTTACTTTTGAGATTTGCTTTTGATTTTCTTCCCAAGCCAGATAATCAGAGCTCAAGCACAACAATTTTCAAATCATTTGCAGGCGTCTTAAGAGCGCGCTTTTGTATGCACGAGCAGGGGCGTTACAGTTGAGACTTAATTACCTTCTTGCACCAAACACAGCACCAGTGAAGCCATACAAAAATTGAGTTTCCTATACATATTTTTGTATCGCGTTGCTCCTGCTTTTTTATGCTTAAATTATAATTCTGCATAGACAATTTTATATTTACATACTATAAACATGCAAGTGGAGCTGTATATTGCTATATGATTTCAAAGAGTATATATTTGAGTCCATTCATATGCTGCTTTGCTTTGGGTCAACCCATGGCCTCTCTCAAACATAGGGTACACCATATTTGTCCTATTAACTGGTAGAACAGCCTTTGACGCAGCTCGACAGTAGATAGCTACCTCTCCCGTCTTGGTCTTCCTCCCGTTGCTCCATCTCTGATGCCGGGCTTCAGCACTGGGGGTGTTGGGGGAGGAGTGGGTGGCCAGGTTTCTGCTCCTCCCCGCCCTTTTCGACCCAGCCGATATGTCCCGGTGTCTGCAGCCACCACCTTCCTGGTCGGATCCACCACGCTCTTCTTCTGCTTCACGTGAGTCTCTCGTCGGCGTAAATCAAACGATGCTCTGTGTAATATAAAATATCATATTCACTGCATAGGAATGTGCTTTAAAACGGAATATGTGTGTGTGCGTGTGTGACACGTAGTTTTTCATATTTGGGCCCACGAAATGTCGACGGCGCTGTTTAACTTCTTATGCTGCCGACTCATAATGGAGCTAGGTGCAGCAAGAAAGCAAAAACTGGTTTTGGAATTTTTTTTCTAATCATATTTGGAAGAACCATTTACATAATACTGTGGGCTACTGGTTAGCACGTCGTCGTCCGTGAGTCGAGATTCAAACCCAGGCCCCTCCTGTGTGGCGTTTGCATGTTCCCCCTTTGCTTGTGTGGATTTCCTCCTGGTTAGTTGTCTCTGCTGATAATTGATTTTTATAATGCCTTTTATATTCTTAATTAATGGCCTGTACAGTGATAAAAGAATGACTGATAATTTCAGGGAAATGTTGTTTTGTTGTGTTGTGACGAAGTATTTTCTCACTCTTATTCCTCATAGTTGTCCGTGGTTGTACGAGTATTTCTCCCCCGTCATTCCCATTTATATAGCCGTGATCTTCCTCTTCACGCTGGCCAACTTCTGTATGGCTACATTCATGGATCCGGGAGTCTTCCCTCGAGGTAAATGCAAGTTAGAATTTTTCAGCTAAGTTCAAGAAGAAGTCAACAATAATATGTTCTATGCAGCCCCACTAGTCTAAATACAGTATTCTGGTTAATATTGTGTTGTGAATATGAGTTAAGCAACAAAATCCAGCAGTTTTTATCAATAACAGAAGGCGGCCATTTTACCATTTGCTGTCTGCTGAAGATGACATCAAGGTTGCTCAGGTGTCAGGTAACAACCAATCACAGCGCAGCTTCAGAAAACAGGTGAGGTCTGATTGGTTGTTACCTGAGCCCTGAGCAACATTGATGTCATCTTCAGTCGACAGCAAGTGGCAAAATGGCCGCCCCCCTGAGATGGATAAAAACGGCTGGATTTTGCTTCATCACTCATATTCCAAAAATATTAATCAGAATGTCATGTTTAGACTAGTGAAGTCACATATAACATATTATTGTCAAGAAATGTTTACACAGTTGACGTCCGCATTAACGAGGGTCACAGGTGGATACAAACAAATGTGCTTTACTGTCTACAAACAAAACACGGTCATACTACATAAATGCTTAAGCTCAACTAGAATATAATTGGGCTACTTGTGTAGTTGTTTCTGGCTCAGATGTATACATGATGTTGTGAAAAATCCATTTCTGTATGCTTTAAGCAGTTTTCCTTTGGGTGTATATACACAATGATCTCAAATGTTTTTATTTTATATATGATAGCGGAGGAGGATGAGGACAAAGAGGATGATTTCCGTGCTCCGCTCTACAAGACGGTGGAGATCAAAGGCATCCAGGTGCGCATGAAGTGGTGCTCCACCTGTCGCTTCTACCGACCCCCGCGCTGCTCACATTGCTCGGTCTGCGACAACTGTGTGGAGGTATGTGTACTGTACACAACGCATTTGACTAGCTTGGACTAAATTCCCCACCTAATTAGGTGTGTATTAAAAAAAAAAAGGCTAAAAGAGTTTGCGCTACACTGTACATTAAACCCTGTTATTGTGGGGATGCGGTCCAGTCCCACCTGTGATCAGTGATATAGGATAAAAAAAAGTTGAAAGTATTTAATATGTCACCTTTTCTCTCAGGTAATATATATCCATATAGGTGCTATTGACATGAACTTTTAATCAGATGTTGGGAACAACCTAAGTAATCCGAGACAAAACTCTGATTGTTTTAATACTCTAATATTGACTAATTCACTGCCATAAATTCATAAAATAAAAAAAGATTATTAAAAATTAGGGGCAAGCGGCGATTAAATGTTTTTAATTGTAATTAATTACATGACTTCACTAGTTAACTCACAATTAATCACAAATTCTATATGTTCTAAATGTACAATAAAACAATTCTAGGTTTTCATACTCTTGTTAACAGAAGTGGATTTTTTTTTTTTAACTAATAGAAATGGTTCAAATGAATTTTTGACGTTTATAGCCGTCAACGGCAGTGAATAAATAAAAAAATAAAAAAATATGAAAGAAAATTCGGGGCGTCAGGCGATTAAAGTTTTTAATCGTAATTAATCACATGACTTCACTAGTTAACTCGCGATTAATCACAAATTGTATGTACAAAACTAAATGTACAATAAAAAAATCTAGATTTTCAACAAAAGTGGAAAAAAATGTTAAACTAATAGAAATAGTTCAAATGATTATTTTTTTTACGTTTATAGCCGTCAATGGCAGCTAATGAGTTAATAGTTCATTTATTCATATTCAAGTGTATAAGTTTGACTTGTCGTTGATTCCTGGTCCTACTCAATTCTCCTGTGTGCTCTCGTCAGGATTTTGACCACCACTGTCCATGGGTGAATAACTGCATTGGTCGGCGGAACTATCGCTACTTCTTCCTCTTCCTGCTGTCACTCACCACCCACATCGTGGACATTTTTGGCTTTGGCCTCGTTTATGTGCTGCACCACCGCCAGGAACTCGACACGCCACATGCTGCAGTGACGTATCCTTTCACTCTGTGCCCAAGATGCAAATGACGGCACTCTTTCCTGATTGTTTTTTTCTTCTTCTCATATTTGCCTTTGTGGCTTTGGTATGTTTCCTTAGCTTCTGTTCCACCAGTATGGCTGTGATGTGTGTTGCTGGTCTGTTTTTTGTCCCAGTTGCTGGCCTAACTGGGTTCCATATTGTGCTTGTGGCTAGAGGTCGCACTACAAATGAGCAGGTATGTGCAAGTAGACCATTTCTTTGTGTGTGTGTTATTTTAAAAAAATAAAAAAAATGTATACTGCAGATTAGTGATGCGAAAATGAAGCTTCATGAAGCACTTCGCTTTTTTTTTTTTTTTTTTTTTAAACTCTTCTAGCTGCAGTGTTCTTGGTTTGAACATAAAGATAAAGTGCCATGAAAATTAACTACATTTCCACTGCCGAAAGTCTAAAAATATGCTTCATGAAGCTTCATTACTTCACTATAGCAGATAAAACACATACATAATGATGTATTTTTCCTCCTTCTGTCTTCCGCACTCTTTAGGTGACAGGAAAGTTTCGTGGAGGCGTTAACCCCTTCACCAACGGCTGCAAGAGGAATATTTCGCATGTACTTTGCAGCTCACTGGCACCCAGGTCAGTGTTCGCTCATCTTTCAAAAAAGCCTCTTCGACTCATTTCTTCTCTCGTTTTTCTATCGAGTCGAAATTTGAATAAATAATGAGTTACAAATTGCGTTGACGTGTCTTTTATTTAGATATACGGGTCGTTCCCGGAAGCCTCAGACTGTCGAAATACAGCCCCCCTTCCTCAGGCCGTCTCTCACGGAGGCACAGCTCGAAGCCAAGGTCCTGGACAATGGCATCCAGAATGATCGACACAGCACAAGAGTAAGATCTGTGAACACCCTATCTATGCAGTAGTAACATTACCTTGACTTACAAGTGACTGGACTTGAGAATTTTTCAAGATACAAGCAGTCGCTGGGCCAATTTTTTTTTCTTTTTAAAAATGTATTTATTTATTTGGCTTGTGAGGAATAATTTAATATACAAGTGCTTAGATGACAAACTTCAAAAAGACGCAGTTCTTCAATTCTTCAAAAAAAGTAGCCAAGTGGGCTGCTTCAAGCCGGTTATTGCCATTCCCAGTGGAAGATTACTGTCAAACTAAGCATAAAGCAAAGAGAATTGTCTCCGTGCATGCGCATTTCCACGTTTAGCATAAGTTAACTTTTGTTTGGCAGAGTCAGACTTATTAAAGTTCATTGGCTGTGTACGAGAATGAAAGTTACTGTGAATGACGTATTAGCTTTAGAACTGCTGAAGTCATCAATCCATATCAGATTTATTTTTATTTTTTTTAAATACTCAACTTTTATTTTTAGAATACCTTAAAAACAACTAACTACAGCTGTACATAAAGATTGAACATTAATAGAAAACCTTTATTGTCACTGTATGGTGCAGATGTGACAAAACTGGGGTTCTGAAAAAAATAAAACACAAGAAATGAGTAATAAAATAATAATAATAATGATGATGACTATTTTCAGCAGGGCTCTGTCCCTATCACGCACCAATAGTGGTTCAACTGTTTTATGAACTCTGGAAAGAGTCACATATAACAACATGGTGATTTGTCTTTGTGCTTGTCATTTCAGTCAAAGAGTAGTTTGGATCAAATGGAGAGCCAGTCGGCAGACACGGAACCTCCGCCTCCCCCGAAGCCTGAGCTTCGTTACCCCGGGCTGCCTCGCGGTGACGCTGAGGGTAAGGCACGCACGCACGCACGCACGCACGCACGCACGCACGCACGCACGCACGTCGTCTCAAAGTTGAGATTGTTTTCATTCCTAATCGCATGCTCACCACTTATCTGAATTGTAGAAAGCAGCTTGTTGACAGAAGGTGTGCCCGCGCAGTCCATGTTCAAGTATCGACCTGCATACAACAGCCCAGGAAGGAACCACAGTGCCCACACACATGCCGGCAAGGTAGTCTTTTCATACATGCTGATACTGTATTATAAGGGTAGTGGAACGTTTTTAATACCAATCTAAGCCTGCGATTTAACTTAAGAAGTTAAATCGGATAGAAAATACTCTCATTAGGAAAGCCGAGCTCCCCCTGCATTTACCTTCTACTTATGATGTATTCCCAAATGCTTTGGAAACTTTTGCTCCCGCCTTTCTGATATCCTTTGTGGTTAACGCCAAGCCCCTCTTTTTTTTGTTTTGTTTTGTACTTGAAATTGATCATTCAGTGGCCATCGGTTGATCAGTAAGTCCTCAGCAAGTGTCATGTGTGTTTCCCCTTTGCCAGTCTGTGTGTTGGAGTGGATCTTACCCCCCCCCCCCCCTTAAAGTGCAATGACTGGAATGTGAAGTCGACGTTCTGTGTATTTCCATTTCTGTCTTTGACGTGCAGCGTCAGTGCCTGTTCAAACCAGTCAATGTTTCCAATGCTGTAGTGTGATGATGGAGTAGAGCACAGATTAAAGCATCCCCCCCTCCCACGCCCTCCCCCCCTTCGTCCACCATCACTCTTTTATTCCTGTTGGAATCTGTCGGACGAACTGTGTTTCTGTACTGCCTCTGCAAATTTTCCTGTGGTAACATGGGGACTTCTTGGTCTTTCTTCATCCTCTCTTCACTCATCATCCTCATCACCCCCCCCCCCCCCTCTCTCCTGTGTACACCTCCCCCCGCTGTCCGTATATCTGTCTCTCCTCCTCTCTGCTCTCCTCAGGTGATCCGCGGGGAGAGTCTCGACTCTCCGTCTCCCTCTATTCTTCACTCCAGCCGCCATCCCAGTTACCGTTCGGAACCGAGCAGCCTGGACGGGGCCACGGTGGTGGTGGGTGGCGCGGGGCCGTTCAGGGGGGGAGGGGAGAGGGGCGAGGGCCCCGGAGGCTTAGGCAGGACTGTCGGCGGGGTGTCGGGGGGCATGTCGGGTTACTCCCTGACCGGGCGCTCCCACACTTCGTACCCATCCTCTCTGGTTCTGTCCATTGGCGGCTCCCACTCCTCCAGCTTGCGCTCGGCGCACATGGCACACAATCCTCTGGCCACCCTCCAGTCAGAAGGTACTACAGACACCAGCTACAAAAGTCTGGCGAACCAGACCCCCCGCAACGGCAGCCTGTCCTACGACAGCCTGCTCACGCCATCCGATAGCCCCGAGTTTGAGTCCGCCGCCCACGAGTTGTCGCCGCAGAAGCCTCGCGCTCCGTTCCTCGCCACGATCAGAGGCCAGCCTGAAGCGGTGTCCCCCGGTTCGCCGCTGCAGGGCTACACGTCGCCCTTCCTCTCAGCTCAGCTCAGCCAGCAGAGGGAGGGCCATCTGCTCCAGGGCTCCGCCACTTTCTCCTCCCCCCACAGAGCCTACCTGCGTGCCGTCAGCCCGCCCCCTCTCTCCGGGCCTCCCGAGATGCTGCACCTGCTACAGCATAACCACGACTCCTCCTCCACCTCCTCCTCCAGAGTTCCCCGTAACTCTGTGTCGTCGTCGTCCTCCCCGGGGGCTCGCTCGCCAGAGCCTCCTGTCTCCCCGCCGCCTCGCGGCCTCTCCCTGGGCAAGTCCCAGTCGTACACTGGAGAGGCGGGGCCACAGCACAAGTTTCGGGCTGCGGTGGCACTGGGAGGGGGAGGAGTTGGAGGAGGGCATCAGGCTCCACAGTGAGTAACGCTACGTCGTCATCGCCACGCTTAGCCTGCTCCTCTTCCTTTTCCCTTTCTTCCTAATCTTCCTCTTCTTCCTCCCTACTTTGTGTCAGCCATCCTCTTCCTCCCTGATCTGTGTGAGTCTTCCTTTTCCTCCTCTAGTTTCCAGACAGATAATTAGTGTAAGGAGCATGCCGGCATGCGCTCGTTTTCACCCAGTAGCCTTTTTCTTTTGTCGTCCCATTTAAAGCCTGTAGGTCTTTGAAGTTTAATAGGAGAGAAACCTTATATTAATAGTAAGCTGTGTTTGGAATCACTCCCTATCCACTATATCGGGTTCTCACGCTTGTTACACCAAGTTCAACCTAAAAAAAAATACTTGGTTCTGCATGCACCAACATTAAAATACAGGTCTTTATGTAGCATGTTAATTAAAAAATAAAAGAAAAAAACAGCAATCTGCTGCTATGTTTATTTCCAAACTACAAAGTGCACCTGATTAAAAGCCGCAATAGCTAAATTTACCCATAAAAATAAATTTGCTTTGTTAGCCGTGTTATTATCCATGTTTTAAAATAGAATAGTGTATTTGCAAAATGAAGAGATCACACAGATGTTTTTTATCCCGAAATTTTGAATGATCTAAACATCAGTTAACCTTTTTTTTTTCCAAACAATGCAGAACACAGCAAGTTGTATTGTGTAGCCTCCCATTAGCAGTCACTGATTGCTATCTTTATGTTCCTCCTTCAGCTCTACTGTATTGTATAAAAAAGAAAAGAAAAAGATGAAGCCACTATAACAATGCATAGTTTGAACATTTAATCTGTCATTCTTTGTGAATCACATTTTGAAATACTGCTCTATAAAGTGCTATATAAATCAAGTCGGCCATTTTGTAGTGCTGTTCGAATGAATAGTGAGTATTGGTTATCCCGTATATAGTGACTTCAATGTATTTGAAAATACTTTTTAAAATAAAATAAAATAAAAACAATGCTAGTACGAGTACACAACTCTTGAGCAGTCATTGATACCAATGCTAAGTACCAGAGATGTAACGATATCCAAACATCACGATACAATATCACGATATGAAGGTCACGATAAGATAATTATCACAAAACTGTGGGGAGGTTTGCGATATACAAAAAGGTCACAATATTGTAAAAAAGAAAAAAATGAGCACATACAAAAAAAACACAATATTGTGCGTCTGTACATAACAGCAATGCATATAAACGACTTACAATCTCTAATAACACTTAATATTGAGGCATTTACTTGCTAATGCATGCACACATCTCGTTCCTCCACATATTGACTTGGTTCACAAACATATTACGTCCCCCTTCATCTGACCATTAGCATTCATTTTAAAGATAGAAGGGCCAAAACATGCCTTGTGAAAATTAAACGGCACAAAAAATAAATAGCCACCAGAGGGTGCTGTAACTGCACAAATGGAAATCAACCGTTTTTTGTTTGTTTTTTTCAAACAGATGTGCTGCTTTTAATATCGTGACATGACGCCGCCGATATTGTGGCAGTTTTAATATTGCGATATCATAATAATGCCGTTATCGTTACGTCCCTACTAAGTACCAATACCACTAGTACTGATACATAAAAATCCCCCCACCCCCAAACAAACAAATAAATAAAGAAAGACTTGGATATATATATCCCAGTATAGCACCAATATAGCATTTTCCTAAAAAAATTATGAAATGAATGGCAATTTTCTATTGTAATTTCACATTTTGGCTGTACCAATACCATGGTATCGCCCGATACGATGCCTTGTACCGGTACTTGCCCATCCTGAGTAACAATGCATAGTTAGAACATTTGCTGTAATTTCGTCATTCCTTGTGTATCACATTTTGAAACTACAGCATGATAGTGCTGTGCAAATGAAGTCTGCCATTTTGTAGTGCAGTTCAAATATTATCCCATGATTCAATTGGCTGATGAGGGCAGCCACGATATAATGCACATTTATAGTGCTTTATTTGTGTTTTTTTTAAATACACAACAATAGAATGTTATTGTAATTGTAATTATTTGTTCAAAATTATTTACAGAAAGGTCCACTACCGCTTCAGGAGTGCTCTAAAATAAATTTTCATTCAAGTGTCGGGAACCATATTGTCGTCTATATACAGATCCCTATATAGTGATTTGGGAATAAGTGAATGATTCCGAACGCAGCCTTAGTGTTATTTTCTGCTGGATGTTATTTCCAAAATAGCACCTCTCACCTTCATTTGTCTTTCTCCCTCCTCCCGATGGCTCTTCCATCAGGTCGTCCTCTCGCACAATCTTGGCCAATCACACAACATCTAAACAAGGGGGCGGAGTGAAGAAGGTGACGGGTGTCGGAGGGACCACTTACGAGATATCGGTTTGAGTGACAGGCGGCCTATTCCATTGAGGAGGAGAAAAGAAAAGCCACTGGACAACTTCCACTTGTCTCTTCTGTGAGCTGGATTTTATTCACGACTGCAGAGCCAAAAGCGCCGCTGCGTGCGCACCTGCCTGCTCGGCACCGGCTGGCCTTTTCGATCCGAACGACGACTGCAACATGGCTCTTGTTTCCACAGGCACGGAGCGTTTGGAGGCTGTTTCATCGAGGACAGAACCTGCACGGATACGGTTTGACGTGGTTAAATTAGGACAGTATTTTTTGAGACTTGAGGTTGGCCTATTGGATTTAAGGAGGATTTATGAGTGTTGACCAATGAGGACTTTCTTGTTTATGGACCACACATCCTGTCGAGTGAAAAGCATTGAGAGCGTCCAACCTATAAAACACAGTATCATTTTAGTTTTATAAGTCCTCGTTTTTAAATATGCTTTTATATAAATGTGTAAGATCTTACAGATTATTAATGGGTCCTGTCGTCAGGTGGTGAAGATGACTTATCGATGAGGGTGGCAAATGTACAATGTGTATAATTGTTTATTTTTAATTACAAATGTGTTGCCTGTTTATAATTGACGGCTGCATCAGCCACTCGTGAGCTCTTGCCGAAATCGTCGTGATCCAAAGAGTCGACCTCGGACGTGGCAAACAATTGAGCTTTATTTTCGAAAAGCCACAGAAAAATGTGGAGTGGAACGCATCTTCGTTGAATGTACCTGTGTAATGTTTTTGTGCTTGAGGCGTTATGCAAAATCCGTTTTGTAGCTTTAAGATCATCGTCTGTCTTGTTTCCGACGCTAGCAGAACTGTTTTGATCCTTTTCACGGGTGACCAGCCAGTTAGGGGGAGCGAGGGATGGGCTTATTTATTTCATCAGACACAAAAAGAAAAGTTGTAGTTCAAAGCAAAACATGTCAAAACAGTCGCTTTTGGTTGTTTTTAAGGCTTGGATACGTTTTAAAGAATGAAATATACCAGGGATGCACCGAAAATGTAGCCGCCAAAAATGGCCCAAACATACGTTGTGAGTTTCGCTCTAAAATATTTTTGTTACAGAAACAACACGGTCACAATAGCATGTTGTGCATAAAAAAATATATATTTAAATCAAACATTATGGTCAGGCACAGCAGTGGCATTTTCATCACTGCGGATTGTTCAGGGTACTTTTACAGAGCTGTCAAATGTTACGGATCATTCATATTATGTTATGGAATTCGCTTAATGCTAACTCGTTACGCCTGTAACACTGATTGTTCATGATATTTGAAAAATATATATACGTTCCAAAGACATGCATGGCAGGTAAATTAAGCGCTCTGAATTGTCCCTATGTGAGACTGTGCCCTGCGATTGGCTGGTAACCAGTTCAGGGGGTGTACCCCGCCGACTGCCCGAAGCCGGCTGGGATTGGCTCTAGCACCCCCGCAACACTTGTGAGGAATAAGTTGTTTAGAAAATGGATGGCAATTGGCAAGGTAGCCTGAGGTGACACTGCCACCTGTGGGTGACATTTAGGTTATCGCACATCATGACCGAAGGAACCAAGGAGCTCGCACTACAAATTTAGCTAAGTGCAGGATATGATCCAATGGAAGATTTTTCAGTATTTTAAGGTATGATTTGTTTTTCTGTTTCAGATTTTAGCCTTGGTTTTCTCATATTCGGTGCCGGCCAAAAATGTCAATTTCGGTGCATCGCTAGAATATACAGTATAGTTCGCAATGCAAATTTTGATATATTTTTCTTAAGATCATTTATAGTGAAGCAAAGCAAATGTTTGCTCTTTTTTTATGTTGGTATTTTCCCCCCGACATTGTGTATAGCAGGTCTGATTTATTTTAGACCCTCAACATTATCTACGAGGTACAAGTGACTTGAAAACTAACAGATGAATTGTCAAAATTATTCATTAATAGATTCAAATCAACGAGTAATCGATTGGAGGCTTTGTTTTTTGAAGTTACCCAAATCAGTAATTATTTATGTAGCCTTTCATGAAAGCAGACTGTTTTTTTGTTTTTGTTTTTAAATTGACATTTGCGAACACCTGCTTTTACTTTGGAAAACAATAACCAAATCAGTAACTGAATCTGTTTTACAGAAAACAGGCTAGTGTATCACTTCCTCGTACAATGTTGCACTAAAGGGGATACCAAATAAACATTAATTGATTTACAAACAGTAATAAGGGGAGAAAAAAATGGATAATGTGAGTTCATGTTTGTACCAATTAGCATTACAATAAAAAAAATTATATATATATATATATATATATAGCGTGTATGGGGGAAAATATCTTCTTTTTTTTTTACCTATTGACATTTTCAATTCTGCCAGGCTGTGTCTTCATCATGCATGTGATTCTCGTTCATGCCGATTGTTTCCCTGGTGCGCAAACATGAATTTTTTTTGTACACCTTCCCAATTGCGTCAACATTTATGGCACAAATAGCTGAGAAAGAGATTAGCAAACCTGTGTTACTTTCTTCCTGCTCTGGCCGAGGATGACGCCCGCTGAACAATTGAAACCTGTGTGAGTATGTTGACAATACTTAATTGTGAGAATAAATATTGCTCATGTGGGATTGGAACGAGTTTCACAAATATCTGTAACACATTAAGAATTTTCCAAAATGGCCTTATCAAGACTTTTTGAAGATATCTTCTCAGAATAAAAAGGTCAAATTGATGAAACATAAAGTTGTGATGAACTATGCATTTTTTTAATGTTTTTGAATGATGGGACATTAGTAAACAAGTTTCACAAACATACACAGTAGTGAGATATTGCGCAGCCAACAAACATTACATTCAAAACAAAAGTTATTTAAATAAATTGATAAAAGTTCCCTTGATCATTGCCTAATATTTTGCATGGTTACAATTAGGCTACCAACTTCACTCCAAAAACAGACCAGTGCACTAACCCACTTTTTTTCACTCGAAAAAATTCTATAGCAGTCTACATTATTAGGGATTTTCTTAAAAAATACTGGAAGGCAGGTCGTCATTAGAAAAACAAAACATACAGTAGAGCCGTGAACCACACTTCCCAATCTTCACTTGTCTTTCTTGCTCTCCGGGTTTTGCTCCGGAGTGCCCGCATCAGGCTCCGCCCCCTCTTGCCGGGAGTTCTTCTGCTCATCTTCCTTCAAACCGCGGCTCTTGTTCAGCTTCTTGGACTTCTGGAAGCGCTCATTGAGATCAAACTCTCTGATGATGTTCTCCTAAACAATGCAAAATATATATTTGCGGGGTAAACTGTTAGCTTGCGTTACTACCGTGAATCTCAATGCAGACAAACCTCATTGAAAGTCCAGGAAATAGCTCTGCCTTTACTGTCCACTGCTGGACGCCTCATAACTTCCTGGCCACCTTGGAATAACACCAGTGAAGGAAGCTGCTTGGATAGAGGGGATGTGCTCACTTTGTACCTGGTCAAGAGATAGAGATTTCAATGAGAAACCCACGAATGGGATGGCGAATTTGCTGTAAGCAATGGGCATGAACAAAATTATTGGGACACCTAGCCATTATAATCACAAAACAAAAATGCTGTTGGTCAAAAACTACCTTTGTGAAACCTCTCCATAACGTCCAATATCTACCTTCCCAAACCTCAGCCCAGCACAGTTGTACCTGCAGATACAGATCACGCAAACCTCTCAAATCCATATACTTGGCACATTCAAGCAGCGGGTGAGCCTAATCCCAGTGTTTGTTTTCCAATTATGAGGCAGTGAGTGAAAAGTCATCTCTTACTTGAGCGAAAGGTCAGCATAGACGGGAGCGAAGGATTGGCAGTCAGACGACCAGTTGGCGTAGAATTCAACAATCCAGGTGACACGGCTGTCTTTCCGTAGCTCCTCCTGGAAGGGGAAAAAATAATCCCAACAGATTGAACATAAGTGACTCATAACATAACATATAACTATTTCTGTGATACATCCAAATCGACTCACATCAATGGTCTTGTCACTGAAGTACTTGATGTACTCGGGGCCCATGTAGAGAGGAGGCTTGCATGTCATGACAAATGCTGAGGAGAGATGGCGAGTTACATTGACATTTTTTGTGTTAAATTGGGGGAAATTTATTTTTCATTACTATTTTACCCCATTTTTTTTAGAGGGAGTAATAATTTGAGGGGAAAAAATCATAAATTTGAGAAGAAATAAACTTGCAGATTCGCGGGGGAGGGGAAAAATCAGAAACTTAAGACGTAGCTATAGACGATATATAACATGAAGATTTGTTTACTCATTACACACGGCAGCTACAGTGACAACACTTCCTTGCCCACTATCAGCTGGCTAACACTAACCAATCAGAAGCTAGCAGACTTTAGGTAAATGCAAGTGAATGACTGACAACAGCTATTTGTACCCAACGTTTCAGAGTGTGAATGCTTATTATGATATGGTTAATCTCTGCTAAAGCAATTACTATCTCCTTATTTGAATACCCGACTGAAAAGTATTGGCACAAACATCCGAGTACGCTCCGTGTATTTCTTGCAAGTTTCCGAGTTTTTTTCTTGCAAATTTTTCATAAATTTTATTTTTTTCTTGTAAATTTACCACTTAATAATGTCCCAAATTTGGAAGATTATTTCTTGTAAATTTGTGAATTTCCCCCTGCAAATTTGCCACTTTTTGTCGCAAATGTTTACGTGTTTTCTTGTAAATTTGTGAATTTTTTTTCTTGCAAATTTGCCACTTTGTAATGTCACAAATATACACCTTTTTTTCTCATAAATTTAGTTTTCTGAGGTTTTTCTCGGAATACCCCCCCCCCCCCCATTATACAGTAAATACATTTATACATGGCCCTACTACGCCGTCGTACTTCACATATACTTTATAATTAAATATATATGTTCAAGGACAACATTAGAGATGTTTCTGACAAAATCACTGACCGAGACACAGCGCGAGGTAGAGAATGCCGAGGCGGATGTCCAGCCGGAAAAAGAGAATGACGTTGGCCACTTTGCTGAACAGGAACAAGTTGCCAATGTGCTGCTCCAAGGTGACTGCAGGTGGGGGGGGGGGGGGGGGGGGGGGAGAAAAAAAAACAGTTGATACAAGGTCAGAAGAGGACCTTGAAGGGTAATGTTTACACAACAATGGGTTGGTTTGTTTGGCGTGGAGCACTTCCTGCATGTGCATGTGGCAAGGCTTGCTTGGGGGTGACAACTGTGAAATGGTCACACATTACATATTAGTTAAACAGTTACAAAAAATAGGACACAATTGGCCCGCGTTAGAGCGAAGTCTGGAGTTTAGCATGCAATTGTTCTATTAATGTATATCCTTGAGGAATTAGATGCATGGAGGAAATAAAAAAAACACTTTTGTTTTTTGAGTTGTTTATTATACCAGTCAAAACATTTGCATTGAGTCTGTGTAAGGAGGAATACACTTACTTGCTCTTCTATTTTTCATCATCACTATGGCACTGAGGAACATGAGAATCTCCACTTCTCTCTATTTAAAAAAGGGGGACAAACCAGAATGTATGCGAAGCACTTGGAAGGTAACAAGACGGCTCGGTATTTATTTAGCTGCGTTACACGACCCGGCCGAGCCCACCCCGGCCCAATGGTGCTCACCCAGTCGAAGTCGCACGAGTTGCCGTCCTCACGCTGCGTCGCCAGGTGCTCGCACAAACCCGGAGCCTTTCGGACAACCAAGAAGGCGATCGTCATGAGGGAGGAGGTGATGTAATACGGTTTCAGCAGCCATTTGTAAATCTGGGGCAGGTGGTATAAGAAAGCGCAGACTCCGGTGATTAAACCCATTTCGGCCAAAGGGAGCTATCCAGCTGATCGTCGAAAGTCAACTGACGGAAGTGACGCATCATTGCTTCCGACATTACCCGCGCATGCGCAACGTAAAGCGGTCAAGTGTGTTTTGGGCATTGAGGCATACCGTAGTTTGGGCGCGTAACGCAAAAGTATAATAAGAAAAATGGAGCTCGACGAAGCAGCAACCGAAGAGATGTCAAATGAAAACTCTGCAACAGAACACCGTACTGATGAATCTACGGGGGAGCGTCCATCACAGGGTGTAAAAGCAGCTTGTAAAGCATCCGAAAATTACAAACATCAAGGCAACAGGTTGAAGCTGTACAATAAAGTCGTTGAGAAAAGCCTTGAAAAGTTCACGGACTACGCTAGGTGAGCTGTGACTACTTAGTTTGAATAACATCGGGATTAAATTAATACAGCGTTCTGGATTCGGATTTGCGTATGATAAATAATGTCTTACTAACTATCAATCAGATGCACTGAGCTTCATTTGCCAACTAAATTTCATCAAGCAAATTCAGCAAAACATAAACTGTTTTTACCTTACGTCTAAAATATAAATATCAAATGATTTGTGATGATTATTTTTGTTTCAATAATGTGATGAAATGTCGTTTGACTACTATAAAATAGTCCCAGGCAAAAGCAATACAATATACTACGCCGTTTGTTTATATCAGAAATGTTTGGAATTGTCCATATATGAACCATGGAATTGTAATAGTTTTGTCACGACATGGTATCTGGAATCAGTGACATTTAACAATCAGCATCTGTGTTGAATATGATACTCCATGGATATAGTAACTAGTGCTGTCAGAGTTAAAGCATTAACTCATTGGTTAATCACAAAAATATCGCATTAGTCATGTATCAACGCAGATTAATAATCACACAATTAATTTTGACCGCAGATGATCGTTTAGCTTGACAACAGATGGGTTTGAGCAAAAAAAAGATAAATACATGCATTTATTAAATGTTTGCGTATGACATTCAGAATATTGTTCATATCAAACTATTGGGGTCATTTTTTTCATCTTAAATTATGCAAGTAATTGATTAGAAAAGGAGGAGGGTGAGTGTGCAGTGGATAAAAAAAACTTTTAAATTAAGTGATTAATCGTGATTAATCAAAATTCTAAAATGTGATTAATCTGGTTTTAAAATGTCATTGTTTGACAATTGTAACATGTCTTTTTTTCTTCTTAAAAAAAAAAGTTCTGACAGGTTTTCCAGCATGTTCCATCAGCTCTACAAGATGAACCGGCAGATGATGGAAAACATTCATAAGAAGTTTGTGGATGAATTACAGAGAGCTATAAAGGTAAGTACATGTCAGGTACATTATGATTACAAACCCTCACTTTCATGGGGGCGAGGTACCAAGACCTGCCCTAAATAGCAAAAACTTGCAAATATGCCTCCATTAAATGCTGTATAATAAAATAAAATCGAACGACAGCAGTGATCCCCTCTAGTGGTATGAAAAAAAAAAAGTGCAACATTTCAAACAGGAAATACAATCAAACATTAAAAAAAAAAAATTAAGAACAGTTCAGTTGTATTGCACTTTTACATACATTTGTTTTTATTATTTTACTGATTGTTTAAAAACAATATTAAAGTACAATTTTTATGTGTGATACATTTTAATTGACCAATTTATATTAAGTTTTCCACTCCATTATTTAAGCACAGTGCTAATGTTATTACAGTAGCTTATTATAATAATACTTTTTGGGAATAAAACCTATTTTCTCATTCTTAGGCCTACGATGTTACTGTGTTTTAATGTTGGTCATGATGGTGGTTTTTGGAGAGCTAAATATTTTTGTGGTTGTTACCTGGTGTAAAAAAAACAAAAAAACACTGTTGTACAGAAAAAATTGCAGAGGTGAATTTGCAAATGTCGATATTCGTCGAGGGTTCGTGGTAATGTAGGCGAGCTCGGTGACACTGCCTCATGGTGTTTTACAATATTTATTGTGGTACATCTTATTTATTGTGGTGTATTGTTGTACACGCACGCTAACCCGGTGTTTCCTTCCCTGCAAAGGATGATATCAGCATACTGAATGAAGAAGCGAAAATAGAGTCCAAACTGAATGAGCTGGACAAACTGGAAAGTGCTGCGAGAAACAATCCAGACCCTGTATGGTTGGTACACAAAAATAGAGACTCCAACTTCCATTTTCTCCTTTTTTTTCACCTTTTTTGCAATTAGTCATTATAGTCACTTTTAAGGCAGCTACGTTATCATTATCTTCAACATTTTTGTGTTGCCCACTTTATTGCCTTATTGCATCAACTTTTGACTGTTTACCAACAATGTTGTTCAAATGCAAATCATTCTCCCCATCTCTCGCACCTTGTCTATCCATCTGTTTTCTTAGGCGCCCCTCTGGGGTTCCGGAACAAGACTTCAGCAGCTTTATAATACATTACTACCAGAAGCAGAAGGCTTATTTTCGACGGGAGCTCAAAAAGGTCCAAACTGAGAATGCTGACCTTGCACTAAAAGTTCAGGCTGGCAGGGAGAGGATCGCACAAACTGAACATTTGATTTCCACAGCTGCTGCCGAGTGGGAGGTGAGAAAGAAAAGTGGCCAAATTTGAGTTCAACAAATGAATCTTTAATTTGTCCTAAACATTATAACACTGTGGGAATTGTTTTTGGGTTGTTTTTGTACTTTACATGATGCATTGAGCAGTAGCATGCGGACAAGTGGTTAGCATTTACAGGTTTGAGGTTCTGTGTTTGAATCATGGCTCAAGCCTTATTGCAGTGATTCCCAACCTTCTTCTGAGCAAAGATTATATAACCAAAAGTTACATTTCTAATTAATTCAGTCCTTCTCAACTAATAGGACGGGCCCCACCGGGTTGGAAGCTTGGACGGCGAAGGAGTCGACCACCATTTTACCAATTTCTGTACTGAACCCACACATCAAAATAACAGTCTAAAAATTACAGGGTTATGTGGTACAATGAGCGTTTTTATATAATATGTTAATATGATTGCACAGATTTTCCAAGACCGTTAACAGAACCTGTAAAAGGTGGGGCTAATCCATAGTCCAGTTTTTAAAAAAAAAAATGCAACCCCAGGGCCAGTTTAGTCGGGGCTCCATACCCATGCGTCTTCTCCATCACACACACACGAGCAAGTCCTTTCCAGATTTTATTTTTATATAAAAAAAAATACATATTTAAAAAAAAAAAAAATCTACTCATTTGACTTGTATCTATATTTTTGTTCACCATTTTTTATGTCTATATTTCTGTATTTACAGGCATCAGCCATCGAAGTTGAAAGTCTGTCATCTTCATGTCCTGCAGAGGTGTTTGATGGATGATCTTCAAAGTAATTGACTGATTTAACTGTATATATGTTTTCATGTTGTGTTTAGCTCAATAAAATTGATGGGATCAAAAGCATGTGCTTCTGTTGTTTGTAATTACTGAACGACAAATATCCAACCGCATGCGCACACTGACTAGGTATTACGGTACGCTGCCACTTTACTCTGGGCATTACGTTAAAACGTCATAAAGATGATATTTCAAAGGGGAAACGTCACAATTTTGTAAACCTGTAGACCCGTAAGCGACCCGTTTCCGTCTAGATACTTATAACAACATTAACAAGTATGACGGAAATGTTCTCAACTTTATTTGGTCAAAATGAAACTCAGGGACCACCCGGTTCGTCTTCACTGGGATTCGGACCTGGGAAACCTCCGCCGCCTCTCCCGCAAAATCAAGCCTCTGTGGCGGGGCAGATGCCACCCCAGCTCGGGGATGAGGGGCCTCCTCTGCGGAAGTCCGGAGCCATGAATGAACCCTTCTACTTACTACGAGAACTACCCGGTACAGCATCATTGTACTAGCTTTGCTTGATTGAAGTGTGCTCTGTTTGGCGAGGCGACGATAAAAAATAAAATAAATAAAAACGCGTTATCCAAAGTACAGTAGTTTGTGCAAACGAGGCTAACGCCAGGCAATCAGATCATCGTTTCTTGGCAGCAAGTGCCACATATAGCACGACTTTTCCCATTACATCTTTAAGACTTAAATGTATCATCTTTTGTATTCACTGTTTTAACATATGTTTATGTCGCCATGCCAATGCGCAAAACGAATTTTGACACGCAGTGTGTAATGCATGCGTTTTAATGTGGACCAATTGTGTTTAGTTGGAAACGAGTTAACCGGGAATACCAACCTCATCACGCACTATAACCTGGAACACGCCTATAACAAGTTCTGTGGCAAGAAGGTGAAGGAGAAACTCAGCAACTTTCTACCAGAGTTACCAGGTGGGCCATGAACATGTCGGCATGTTTTTCAATGTTGGAGGAATTTATACAAACTATAGAAAATCCACACTTGTCATGGGAAGAAACATGCACGAGCCAAGTTTCAAATGCAGGATGTCTTGACAGACAGACATGTTTACCATTATGGACTCATTGTGGCCACATCTGCTTTGAATCGATGCTCATCCCGAATGCTAACATCTCTTGCCTTATTTGTCGCAGGTATGATCGACTGTCCCGGGAACCAAGATGGGAGCTCATTGCGATCCCTCATCGATAAGCCACCAGTGTCTGGAAACTCCTTCAGTCCGCTCACCGGCGCTTTGCTAACGGGCTTCAGACTCCACACTGGGCCGGTAACGAATCACGTACAATGTTAACTGATTAGGCAGGGTTTGTTTTCCCTAGTTCCCATTTTAATCTTTAAGGAGACAACAGCCTGTCCATTTTCTATACCGCTCATCCAGTAAAACGTGCATGTTAGGTTTATTGAAATCTCACACTTCTCAAAAAAATATATGTATTTTTAGCGAACGTCTTATGTGTTTTGTCTCTTTCCCAGCTCCCAGAGCAGTACCGACTCATGCACATACAGCCACCAAAGAAGAAGAGCAAGCACAAGCACAAACACCATCGACCGCAGGACCCGTTGCCACAAGGTAGAGCGTCCACCTAGCAGACACACTCGCACACACGTCAGCGTTTTTAAAAATGCCTTCTCACCCGGAACCTTTGTGACGCAGCGGAAACGCCGTCAGACACCGACCCCAAGAAGAAGAAGAAAAAGAGGGACGACGATCCAGATCGCAAGAAGAAGAAAAAAGATAAGAAAAAGAAGAAGGTAAGGAACACAATCACGCACACTTTTCATACACACGTAAGCAAGATGACCAATGGAGTGGCCATCTTGTTTTTTAGATTTGAATCATCATGTTAAACCCCCCAAATATTTTTTAAGGCTTTGCCGTGTCAACTGTCGTTTAAAAAAAAAAATGTAATAAATAGAACTCAAAAGGCAAAGCAAAAGACAAATTCCAGATGCACACAGAGGGGAACAAGTAGGGCAAAAATTAAGTTGCTGTTTGACGGCATTAAAACGTGCCTCTTCAAAATGCATATTCGTCCCCCTCTGTGTTTCTCACACAAACTTCCTAGCTCGCGAGTCTTCACTTATATTGTTGATATTCTTCTAGAACCGCCACAGCCCCGATCATACTGGCCTGGCCGGCTCACAACCCAACAGCAACAGCCTCCGATAGGCCCAAGCCCATGTGCGTATGCCTCCGAGTGAATGTGTCCTGTTTGTAAGCGCTCGCGCGTGCGTTGCAACGGTATGATTCAAAGGATTGACTGGAAACTACAAATGTTTGCATGATGCGTTCAGGAGCAGTGGGCACAATAACACAAGACTCTTTTGGAACGGCAAGCTGTGAGCTTATTGTCCCTTTTTGACGTTGTCGTCATGATTTTTCACCCGATTTGCAACACAAACTTTTTGTTACAATCTTTCATGCTTGCTTCAACATACAGTATGCCTTCGATTTCTAAACAGTACGGTCAGGCGTGTGCAGTCAAGTTAAAAAAAAAAGAAGATTCATAGACCAGTTGAATACAAATTCATAAACTCCGAATTTGGTTCAAGTATGAATGATTTTTTTGGCTTACCTCTGCATGCCACGTTGCTGTGATTTTATAGGCTTTGTTTTGAGGCAATTGTAAATAAAACCTCTTTTACACCAAGTCTTATTTCATCCATGTATTTATTTATGAAATGCACAAGCTGGTTAAAATGATTGTTACGTAGAGGATTAGTTACTTCAAGCAGGATTATATGAGCAAAAGTGTTTGATTTATGATATATACAAAGTATAGGACAACGTCAGGGGTGTTGATTAAATGTCATGTGCAAAACCAGCCTTCCCCGATTTAGACCAGATAACACGCCTTGTATTACTTTGATAACGTCAGATTTAACATTCCGAAAGTTGACATACTGAAGGAATGCTGAATCGACACCATTGACACTTTACAAGTTACATACCCGCGTGTGTAATTTTACTTCTTTGTGCATTTTTACACATACAAGTGCAGTAACTTTAACCACTTCTATTGACTTTACGGTCCCTAATAGGCTGGATTTAGTTTGGCACCGTTTTGTTCGTCAAGTCAGCGTCGCCATGGAGCTTAAAGTCGGGGAAAGGCACCCATGATGGACAAAAAATACACAATGCATGTATTGCATATATTTAGAAAAGGAAAGTAAATGCGTCACATCTAAAAGCAGCCAACTCAACATGTAAGGACACTGAAATGCATCGAGTCAAAAACAAATCATTGTTTACAAAGTGATTGCGTAAGTCCAAACTGTAAAGATGCAGTACAGCAGACTTGAGTGACCTTAACAATCGAATTTGATCAAAACTACACTAAGTGAAGCACAGCAAGCGTCTTCTGGCCAATACATACACAATGGACACATACCATATATGGTAAAGAGAGAATATTTCATGAAACACTCAAAACTATTTACAGAAAGTCAATTATTTTTGGCTGGATTGCTATTCGCGAATCAACACGACATGACAAAAACAACATGGAGCAAAGCATATGCAGGCAATCATCTCGGCACGCTACAAAACATTTGCTGGCCCAACAAATGCTTCCCTTTTGAATTCTACTGCAACTATAGTACAAAAACACACTTTAAATACATATTTTATACACACTATCATTTCTGTGCATAAAGCAGTACAAAGTGTTAGCATCAACACATGCTGTGTTTCAATTGAATCATCAGTCTACGCTTCCTAGAGTTAAATCAGCCCCACTTTGAGTAATATGAAAGCATAAGAAGAAAACAAGGCACTGACCATGTCTTTTTGTTTGTTTTGGGGAATTAATATTTTTGACTGTTAAAGGCGAAGTCAACCCATATAACAATAATATGTTGAATGGGCCTCAATATGGCATTTTGATTAATATTGTGTTTGTGGAATATGAGTTAAACTGCAAAATCCACTCATTTTTATCCACCTCGGGGCGGCCATTTTGCTACCTGCTGTCGATTGAAAATTACATCACAGTTGAACAGGGATCGGGTAATGACCAATCACGGGGTCATCTGTTTTTTGAAGCTGATCCGTGATTGGTTGTTACCTGAGCAACTGGGATGCCATTTTCAGTCGACAGCAAATGGCAAAATGGCCGCCTGGGATGGATATTGGAGATTTTGCTGCTTAACTCCTATTCCACAAACATAATATTGATCGGACTGCACTGTTTAGACAAGTGGGGGCCTAGAAAGAAATGTTTTGGATGAATTTCCCCTTTTTAGGTGGACAGATGGCGCCATATAGAGACAGTACAAAATAATGAAATGGAGGAGGTAGATATGGCATCTCTACAACCAAGCCTAGCTGCAGAGTTAAATGTTGATCATGTTTCCTAACTTCGGGACATTTATGAATCAGATCTCAGCGGAAACAGCATGCTTAATAATAATAATGTACTAAAAACTTCATTCAGCACACTTTCTAAACAATACTGAGAAAGGAACATTTCTATTTTCCAAGCTGCTCTTTGGTGTTAGCGAGGATTGCAATGATTTGTCTTTGAAAACTCCATTCAAGTTTTTCAAGTACCGTGATATCCGCAGTGTAACGCCGTGGCCACACCAGAGCGGACGTGTGCGTTTGTTGAGTCGAACCCACGTATGGCTTTGGACGGCGCTCGTTTGGCTCTGTGACAACATCAACCCCAATAAATAACAACAACAAATGATGGTGACACCGTCGCCGCCCAGCTCACACCACAGCGTGAACGCGGCTTACACTCTCAGTCAATGCAAAGCTCGGGCGGGCCAACCTTGGGCCCGCGGGTGGGGTGGGGTTTCCTATCTTAAATTTATGATATGGTTTACAATGACCCAAAAAACATTGGACATATTGCTGCTTATTATGAAAGCACGTACAAAAATAAATCCTCTAATTCCTCAAATCCTTGCTTCTGTTGGTGGCGTTTAAGCCTCGACGGCCGCCTGGCCGTTGCCGTGGTGCTTGTAACCGTTGGCCTCGGCGTGGTTGAGCGCTTGCATCTCTTGGCCCGTGGCCCTCTTGTCCCGGGCCTCTTTTTCCTTCATCAGGGATCTGCGGTGGAAAAACAGGTAACCAGGCAACAGGAAGCCGGCCAATGAGAGGATCAGCAGGCCCACGTTGATCTGATTGGATTGGAAGAAATGTTTGTGTTAGTGCCGTGTTTCTCAACCTTTCTTGAGCCAACATTAGAAAATATCTCACGGCACGCAACAAATCCAAACAAAGATGTATAAAACAAAACGATACATTATGTACCTTTTTGCACCTCGTGCTTCATGCGCACTTCGCTTATTAGAGTTACACCAAAATGACAGCAGCATCCAATACGTACACATCCATGTTCTTTGACCTTTCCTCTGACATTTTTATGGCAACACGGTAACGTTCTGCCTCTCTTCCTATTTTCGACATTTCATGGCTATTTTTTAAAAACTTTTTTTGCTGTCAATTTTCTGTCTTGGCAATTTTGTGGACATTTTAGCTTTCATTTGGTTTACGGCAATTTCATGCTTACTTTTTAAACATCTTTTCTTATCTGTTCTTAAATAAATTTTCTAACCTTTTTTGGCCAATTTTGTGAACATTTTAAGGTAATTTTGGTGTTTCTTTTGTTTTTAGACATTTTATGTATATATATATATTTTTTTTTTTACATTTTCTTTTCTGCCTTTATTTATAATTATCTGACATTTTTGGACATTTTATGGTCAGTTTTTTATTTATTTACATTTTTAGGTAATAACATTTCATCTAACTTCCGTCTCCCCTTTTCTAACAACTAAAACATTGACAATTTTGAGTATTTTTATTTTTTATTTAATTATATATTTTTTATTCTAAATCATTCATTTAAATAATTTTACATCTAAAAATTAAAGATATTGAATATATATATATATATATATACACTTTATTTTTTAAGAGATCCACAGCGAGCCACAGGAGAGGGATTAAAGAGCCAGATGTGATTCCAGAGCTGCAGGTTTCAGACCCCTGACCTAGTGGAAGAGTATTTATTTGTCCTGCCTGTCACTATACATTGAAGGAAGTCGATAAGTTCAGTGCTGCGCATCTACTTTTTTAACCCCAAAGGCAATTAATTGCACTTTGTCAGTTAAAAAAAAAATCTTAATCCTTAGTCCCGAAAGTTAAACATGTCCTCACCCAGTGGGGGTCTCCTTTAAGGGGGCCGACCATGGCGATGAATAGTGGCTGCTGGAGCAAGGCGACCACAGCGCTAATCATGGACTGGAGGCCCGTCAGTGTGCCAAAATGGTTGGACGGGTAGCTAATGGTGGCAGAAACAATGGATGGTTACCGAAAGCTACAGAAAAAAGGAAATGCGCTCAACACCTGTGCGAGGAAGCAATAACTCACACAGCAGCGTAGAGGCCTCCGCAGCAGGAATGGATGAAGCCTCGGACCATCGTGTGAAGGATGAAGGTCAGGATCTAGCAGACAGATGAGAAAAAGCGCAAACATTGGCGGCTGACTCCCGACACGCAAGTGTGAGCGTTGTTGTATTTGTTTGACGTGTCTGCGCCACCTGTAGCGGCAGGGAGTCGATGAGGGAGCAGCAGCCGAACGCGATGAGCAGCAGGTTGGTGAGGATGAAGGCCCTCATGACGTTGGTCACCTTCTGGATCGTGCGGTCTCGCTTGGTCCCGCTGGTCTGGCTGAGGGGGGCACGGACGGGAAGGCGTGTTAGAACCACCAATGCAGTCATTATCCATGACTGCGTTTCCTCTGGTCAGAGCATATCCCCAAAATCCACTACCTCTTTTCACTTCCTGGCTTCTGGTCCTCTTCACACTCCCTCATCTTCCAGTCCATGATGTAACCAATCAAAGGACACGTGACGAGGCACAACAGCTGCAGGGTGCCGAAGATGGATGAGTAGAAGCTCACTGAAAGACAGCGTAGAAAGTCGTTAACCAAAATGAGGGCTTTATGTGGTGTGTCTTGATTTTGCAGCTGCTCACCTTTCTCCGCACTCCCACTCACCAATTCTAATGATGCTGTAATGTAAAAAAAAAAAGGGGGGGGTGTCAGTATAGTTAAGTTGTCTTCTGCGAGTGCGAAGGCAAAGCGACACTCACGATGTTCTTCGCCGTGCGTCACCATGAACTCGAGCATCTTGTTCATGGCGCCCATGAAGAAGATGATTCTCAGCTGGGACATCCCCATTGTGACCAGACTCCACAGGAAGATGGCGGAGAAGACAGAGCGGCGGAAGGGAATAGTGTCTTGAGAAAGGAAAAGGACACTTTTTTATTTGAAACAGCAAAAGCAAGTTAATTCACAAGCCACTATTTTTGCTTCACGTGTTGTTGACCTACTGGGCCCAGCGTTGCCTCCATTGGGAAGTTTCTCCGTGGAGCGCTGGATGTCACCATTTTTTTCCGTCAGGTTCTCTCCAACAACATTCTGGTCCGATGACGGCAACACTTGCAGTGTGAGGATCTTACTGTCACCCACAAAAACAAAACAATGTCGGGATTAATTATTGCCATATTTGGAGCATCACATAATGCAGGACACCACACACGAACCTGTAATCAACTTCTTCGGGCGTTGGGAAACCTTCCTTGGGCCAATTGAGGAAGCAGTTAACAAAGACAAACCCAGCGAGGCCCGCCCAGGACCACATGATCACCTCGAAGGACACGCCTGCATCATAGATCAGCTGGAGGGTTAAAAAAAAAAAAATCACATCTGGGAATTCGTTTGCATCATAATCAGAAATCATTTATTCAAATTGTTTAATTTACCATCATGGCTCTTCTACACAGTCAATAACAACATTAAGTCACACCATCATTATTACTTGGATGTTAAGTTATTAAAACATTACCTTGACTCCAGGGAAGGTGACGGCAGATGAGGCATACGAGCCAATCATTAGAGACATGACAGTAGAGCTCAGGGCAGCAAACATATTCGGCAGCTGGTAACACAGAAGAAGGATGGATCAAACAAATGTCATATCAATAACAAACACATTCCAGATCAACACAACTTTTCCTGGATATCAAAAGCCAAAAATATAGAATAAACGATCAAACAAAATAATCAGAAATTCTGCATTTTTCTTTCCATCTGTCACTACATTTCTTGTTCTTTCCGTCTTTTCAAAATATTTCGTTGACGTTATGATAGACGACGATCTAATATTCAAGTCGTCAACTATCATTTGTTGTTTTGTTTTTTCACCTGAATTACATGATGTTGTCCTAAAGAAATTGTCAAATAAATGAACATTTTAAAAGTAAAAAAAAAAAATCTATCTAGCGTTCTCTTTCCTTTTGTTCTTTTTTTTCCCTCTCTTGTTCATCTTTGCGTCATTTTTGACCAGCAGGGGGCAGGCATGTTCTGTCTTTCGTTCTGTTTCGTTTGCTTTGGCGCCTGCATTTTTCATAGCCAGAGTCAGCCAGACCACACAATTCCATTGCAGTACAGTCGGTGTGCACTCATTGACACTGTGAGTATGTCAGTCATTTTAACACTAACATTCTGTGTCATGAGGACACAAAGCCGCAGACTTCTTACCTGACTGGATGCTGACCTCGTATAACCGAGTCAGACTAATCTATACCTCCACTCATGTTGCCGTTTCTACACATTCTCAGTAACTGCGGATTAAAAACGCTGATGAACTTCGGCGGGAAAAAAGGGCTGGCACCAGGCACTGAGACATCACACATCAGGTTGACCTGTTTACAGTAATAAGCAGCTTAGCCTACACGACAAAGCCTCTATTGTAGCACGGACACACTCAGTGTAGGCTGCTTTAATTACAAGTTTTCAGGGGGCCAATGACGATTATGAGATCACATGTGGCGGATTGTAGGCATGCTGCCCCACAAACCCACTATTCTCTCAAACTAATTACCTCCATGAAAACCTTTTGAGTGGGGGTTCCCAACGCGAGTTTGAAAAAGGGCCCAAATTTTGCTAAAAATGTTTTTACGCTCAGGGGTGGTGGATTTTGAAGCGTATCGAATTTTGGCGATGGAAACAGGTTTTGCGAATAAGCGCTGGCAAGACCGGATACACGTCGCACGTATTGGCCGGATATTACGTCACACGTACGTTTGTAGTCCCAAAGCAATGTCGGACGATAAAGTAAGATTTGTTTGGGGACGACGACGAAACATAAATCTTGTTGGAATTAATTAAAGAAGTGAATATTAATGCTATTTTAGATGGAAAACAGCAAATAAACGGTACGGTTTATCAAGAATTGCAAAAGGAAACTCATACGACGCCATCTTTTCTTTTCTTTTCTTTTTTTTAACAAACAATACAAAACAGTATAACAGCCAGGGGAAGACAAATACACAGAAAAATAAACTTATACAAAAATATATTATAAAGCTCACATAAAAATAAAGTTTTACTTGCTTTCTTGTTTGTGGAATGTCCAATAGACTTAAAATATTGTTTGACTTCATTTTCAAACATAAAAAAATTTGATCTCTGGTTAATGTATCGACATTCGTCTTAGTGCCATTTAGCCAATATTAGAACAAGATTGATTATATAAAACGCCTTTTTGTTTACTTCTAAATGGATAATAATTGAAGCCAAACAGTATATTTTCAAAACAGAGAGAAAGCTGCAGTTCTATAATAATAAAAACATAATTATAAATTTCTTTCCATACGACGTCATCGCACGGCGCAGTCGCTTCCTGCTCTTCTTCTTCTTCTTCTTTTAAATTACTGGTGGATCACATCTCTATGATGTATACTGCCACCTACAGCGGCGGAGTCCCCTCTCAATATTCGCAAAAGAAGAACAGATGGAAACGGACACAAGTCGCATGTCCGTTTTGCGCATTTTCAGTAAATTTGCTTGAAAAATTCGAAACAATTTGATGGAAACCTGACTACTAGTGTCACAGGCGAGTTAAATCTTGGCGGGCTACACCCTGGACGGGTAATAGCTGGATAACCACAGTCTACAGTACTCAACTTCTCAACGCTACTCGTCATCATTTTTGACTATTACTGGTCGACGGAATCGGCCGGGCCCTCCTTGATACTGTTAAAAGCAAAAGTAAGTAAGAGCAGACACGGAGAGTCAGAAGGCTTTCCAGGAACTTCACAGTACTAAAAAAAACCTATCGACATGTGACAATGTCGATGTTTTCCAAGTGTGTGTGCGTGTGTGTTCTTGTCTGCTGTCCGACGATGACCTTGGGAGCAAGAGTGAGAGCTGACACAACGATGATGATGATGGTGGGCAAACAGGAAATTGAAAGCTTTCCTGAGGATGTTGGCGGGACAGAGAACACCCGTCCTCATTCATGGCTTCTGAGAAAGAAGGCCATAAGCAGTTCAGTGCTGCACTGTTTTTTCACATTTTCAAATTCATCGAAGGTGGGCGAAAGTCCCAGCAGCACACAGGGACGTTTGTGTCTTTTACCAATGTTAAAGCACACTTATTCCAGCCATGTGAGGTTTAACATCTTACTGATGTCTGCAGCAAGATAAAGTGTGTCTGCGCTCATCCGGTACATTCATGTCCGGCCGGGGAAGAGAAGTCAGTCCCAAATTGAGAGTTGGCTGCTCACTTGTCACCTCAAATCATCTCAGGTTTTGCTCCTGGTGGGCTCACTCACCTGAGGCTTGTACGACCCTTGCAGTGACTTTAATCACCACTAATCACTCATGACAGCGGGCCAAATTTGAGGTTTAATTATGCAACTCTGGATTGTAAGGGGAAGTGGAATTGAGTGGGGGAAAAAAGGGGGGCTCGTATTAGTAATAATTAAGGATGAAAGGAGTGTAAATGAGAAAGGACAGAAATAACCCCATAAAGCAGAGACTCCCCTTAAGGATACACAATCCTAATATGGATCAGCGCAATTGTGGATCAAAGTTAATCATTTAGCCTTTGGTTTGTACACGGGTTACTACGGGTTGGCATAGAGTAATCCTAGATTGTTAAGAATTCTCTTGATTGTGCTGCAACGAGGAGAGATGCTTTTGATTCACACAATGCTAGCTGTGGGACAGCTAGCTTCTTCTTTAACTCATTCACTGCCATTGACGGCTATAGACGTCAAAAATTCATTTGAACTATTTCTATTAGTTTAACATTTTTTCCCCACTTTTATTAACACGAGTATGAAAACCTAAAAAAAATATTGTACATTTAAAACAGATATAAAATGTATGATTAATCGTGAGTTAACTATTGAAGTCATGCGATTAATTATGATTAAAAAAATGTAATCGCCTGACGCCCCTAATTTTTAATAATCTTATTAAAAAAATAAAATAAAGAAAAGATTATTAAAAATAAGGTGAGTACATTTTTTCGTAATGAATCGCATGACTTCACTAGTTAACTCACAATTAATCACACATTTTATATCTATTCTAAATGTTAAAAAAAATGCTAGGCTTTCATACTCTTGTTAACAAAAGTGGGAAAAAAATGTTAAACTAATAGAAATAGTTCAGATGAACTTTTGACATCTATCGCCGTCAATGGCAGTGAATGAGTTAATAGCAGTTAATAAATTGGTATATCTGCCTATTGTCAGTGCCAGCCATGAACCTCACTGTACATCGCTCCTGAGAAAGTACGGAAAATTGAAAAATATGCTATTTATTGTAATGTAGAAAAAAAATCCTAAATCCATGTCTTAATCAGTTTCTTGGTTAATAATAGCAAAGTGTCATATTGGGATTTTTTTTTGATATGACAGCTGCAGCTCTTCTCCTAGAGCTCTCAGTGGGAAACACCAAATGACAGCTGATTACTGCTGACCATGTTGAACAACTATCACTCGTACCTCGACCTCCTCCAGCTGCTCCACATGTGTTTTAAAAAGCTGAGATGATTGTTGCTCGATCACGTCGCCTTCTAATAACAACATGAGTCTTTTCAACTTCCTTTGGAGTTGACCCTGTGTGACTTAACAGAGGCTCCTCCGTGCTCCCCTGTTGTGCTTTTTTTCTTACTATTTGCTGAGCGCTGGAAATAGTGACCGGTCTCATAATACAGTAAAAGAACATGTTTTGTTTTGTTTTTCCACTGGTGTGTGATCCAACAGGCCCCTGGAGGGAATTCCCAAGACGAGAGGCCTGTCTTCATTCCTGCAGTGCCGATGTGAAGCGTAAAAGCCAAACCAAGCGTGATCATTATTAAGACGGGAGGGCACACCTGAAAGGTATGCTGGATCACTGGGTGTGTGCTTCTGGTAATGGTTTGGCGGGAAAGTGTTGTCTCTGAGTGAAGTCACCTCGACCTTGTTTGAACTTTAACAAATAAGTCAGTGGGCTGTGTTTTTGTTTAAAAAAAATATTTGATTCATTTTAAGTTAGCAGACAGAATTACGAGGTACATGTTTAAAAAACTATGAGACTTAATTAATTAATTAATAAAAAAACAACGCCATCAATTAATTAACATTTATTGGTACGATTTAAAATAAATAAAATTAAAAATAGGGGCTTGCGTAGTTCAAAGTGCATGATTTTGACCCCACCGCTTGCACAAATAACGTAATTGCAAACAGCTGTCTTTTTACAAAAGCAAACTCAGGCCCCGTCCACACGAAAGCCAGTTTCAATGTATCCTCACAAGGCATATACATTACAGTCGTTATACGTCCTCAGCGTCTTCTTTACGACACAAGCTTCTTCTTGAAATGCGTGTACGAGATTTGTTTGAGGAACAAAGCCGGCTTTGCGTCCGTCTGGACGGGGCCTTAGTGTTACCAAATTTGTGAATTGACATTTAGCAACTTTTTCAACCATCAAGTAATTCATTTTCGCCAAGTTAATGCTGGCAAAAATAGTTGTTTCAAAGCTTGTTTGACATCAGGAGAATTGAAGCAAATCCCACAATGGAAAATAACAAAACACTAATGTTTTGATTGCCATTTGTCATTTTGTGAAGGGGAAAATGTTGATTAAAATTGTAAATCATATTTTATTTAGAAAAAAACCTGAAGATTTTATTTTAAAGTTTTATCTTCCAGCCCTACCAGCACCATATGTCCTTGCGTGTATTTTAGCGCCACTGCTAACATTAGCTCTAGCTCATTCACTCCCAGCCATTTTCACTGAAGCAATCCGCTTCGCTCCCGACTGTTTTACTGGATTTTGCAAGGCCCACAGAACATTGTGTTCTATTGCTATAAAAACATGGAACCTACCAAAAGAAAGATTAGAGTCTCTTATTTCATCAGGAAAAAAAAAGTATATTTGTTTCAGTTTCCGTTTTGCAGCAATTAGCATTAGAATACAGGGAGTCCTCAAGTTACGTCCGAGTTCCGTTCCAACGCTGGTGATGTAAGCCGAATTTCTACATAAGTCGGATTTCCCCTTTAAAGTCAATATTTACATCAAAATACTTTGAACAGTAATAGAAAAAAAAAACACATATTCGCACGACCCGGAAGACGCCGGAATCATTTTGTGTTTCCGCACGGACATTCATTGCTGACGGACGGCAGAGCAGAGCTAATTCAAGCTTAAACGTGGGAATGTGATGCGCCTGATGGCAAGCCGACCGGCTGATGGACGTCCGTTGCTGGAGGTAACAAAAACACAACTTTAAATAACTTGACGTGATTACTGTGGGAAATTAACGAAAAAGAGGGTGCGACATAGGTCGCGTGTGACGTAGCTCGAGCACTCCTCGTACAGCGAAGTTTCATCATTATTCACAAACCTGTTTAAAACACTGGTGAAAAGAGCTTTATGCAACATGGCCCTGATTGATTTATTTTACTCTGCTTCCACCTGCTGGCCGTTTTTTGTAATAACTACCATTGCTTTAAACTACCTCTTCAGGTCAGAGGCTGCATCAAAGCCTTCTGTATGCTCTAGCATAAAAAAACAAAAACAAACATATAAATACTTTTTTGGGACCATGGCACTAATTAAAATAGAATGTTTTTATACGTTTTTGGGAGCAAATGAGTTCAAAGCCAGAAAGAGAAACTTCAGCACCACAGCTAATGTTAGCCACAAATGCCACATGCAAGATGACTGGCTAGTGTGTCAGCAGGTTTGCAGTTAATTAAACAGGTGTGTTGTAAGTTGTGATTTAAGTGAGCGTCTATTCCTGCCATTGTTCTGACACGGTGATCTTGGTGCCAGGAATTATACTTTGCCGTATGTGCCAAATCAGGGAGAAAACAGGTGACAATTGCACTCAGCTGTCAAACTTTGTGGGTGTGACTGCGCTGGTATATTGTTAGCGTTATATCATTTGTGAATAAGTCAGAGCAAAGTGTGCAAGCAAATGAAGTACAATTAATGACGCTATCAGCGGATGACGCTCATTCTTTGAGGGTTCGACCCAGAGTGTTTTATCTTCACTGCTAACATAAGCTTTTTGCTTTATGTGCATATTAACAGGCTATAGTGGGTAATAACATTTCGTTTTGATATATTAAGCAGCTACCATGTGACAAAGTGAAGCTGATGTATTTCCCAATGTGGTAAAAGTGACGCAAAGATCAAGTAAGAAGGAATTTCCCTGCCAACGGGAACTGAAAGATCTCGTTCAAGGAAAGCAAACTTGTTTTTTTGGGCGAGATGCCTCCAATCAGGATGTGACGTGAGCCCCCAACTCTTCCGAACAACAATAGCAACACTGTGGATGTCGTTCAGTTCTGGAAGGTGGGGACGAGAAGACTCAATCGGAGGTCAAATGGGGACGACTATGTGTAGCCGGATTCATAATCATCTTTATTGGCCAAATATTTTGAAAACACAAGGTATGTGTCTACGGTAGTTTGAGTCACTTTATTATTGCAGCAACAAGCAACTAACAAAATTAAGAGTTAGGCCGTAATACGTAAAAAAAAATATTTGCAATAATATTTTCTATGCTGATCTACTAGTCTAAACGTGGTATTCAGATTAATATTGGGTTTGTGGAATATGAATTAAGCAGCAAAAATCCACCCGTTTGTATCCATGTCAGGAGCGGCCATTTTGCCAAACTGAAAATGACATCACAGTTGCTCAGGTCGCAGGTAATCACCAATCATGGCTCAGCATGTGAATGTCATATGACCAAGCTCAGAAAACAGGTGAGCGAAAATATTATATATCATATAAATAAAGGGAAAACATGAAAATGGCAAAAACAAAGGCAATACTAGAGAGTGTGGAACACCTTGGCGCCATCTTGGTATATGTGTAGTATCAAGATTTTGGCATAGGTTTGAAAGGCCTTTAATTCTCACTGGAGTTAAAACTGGAGAATGTTGTATTATTCCTTGACCTTGAAGCTTTAAAAGAGCATTTTACGACCAATGCATGTTATGCACTGAAGTGCAGCTATGTCAGGAATGTGTAAAAAATAAATAAATAAATAAATAAAAGTATAATTTTGATGGTACCTATGGAGCGTAGTGTATCCATGGTTACCATGGCAATCACTTTAGTATGCAATGATATTGGGGAAACAGCCAGGACCTGTCCTTTCATGTTAGCTCATTTATGCTAACATTAGCTATCAGTGTAGTGGACAATGCTTGTAGGCCTATATAAACGACCTAACATATCAAGAAAACCTTTAATTCTACACATGATGATTTCATAACGACATAGATGCCTGAAAAAAAAATTCAAAACAAGTCTCAGTCGAATATTTTGAAAATAATACTGTTATGGCTAAACACTGACAACAGATGTTTATGAAACTAGACGGTGTGCGTTAATTGCATCACATGTGTCGCATATAGATGAGCATAGAACTCAGGGTGTAATTGACATCACCAGCTTTTGGACTACATTAATATTACAGCAATTTCAGTGGTTTGCGGAATGTTCAGCGCCTATGCTTACTCATCTGCCAATATTAATCTTTGAATCGCTTTATTAGTTTAGCGTCCATTTTATGTGTACTGAAACACGAGGCCACATTACACAGCCACATGTATCAAGACCGATTGATTAGTTGCAGACTGATGCGCAAAACAGAGAGAAAGAGGAAAGGTAGGAGTCACGGGGCGAAGGGAGGAAAAAATGTGGCCTTGACCGTTTGAAATAGAGGTGAGTGGGCCGGCAGAGGGTGTGTGGCTGAGCGAGGGCCGCTATTGGTGGAGGGGAGGGGATGGAAACGTACGCTGCTGCGGGAACAGTACAAACCCAAATACTTGCCAGGCCACGGGCGGGAGGCGCAGCAACAATAAAATGCGCTTGGTGACTGTTCTTAGCAGCTGACACATCACACGCGAGAACACGTGTTTGATGTAAATGTAAACACAGCACACACTGTTTGCCTCAGCTGAGGCAAACAGAGGCTGCGGCCACGCGAGCTACCAAAACCTTCCTGATAAAAAGAGCACATGGCTGATTTTCTCAGCGTAGCCATTATGCAACGCGGACACTTGAGGCTGTGGCGGGTTTAACACAAGCAGCTGTCAAAAAGTACATTTTAGCGCCTCATGGCGAAGATCGGCAGGCGCTTGACTTTGAACACGTGTGCCATTGAAAGCATAGCATGATTTTTTGTTTGTGTCCTTTAGGACACTTGTGTTGACTTTGGCACCGCTAAACATAACACAAAATATTTGGAATGCAATGCATGGTGGACACTGAGGAGCAGCACAACTGTATCATAAAAAAAGGCAAATATATATTCTGTGACATGAGTGTGGACACCTGAAATATTATTTATAATTCACTTAAGTGACCTCAAACCTGGGGTAGCTAAACAAAAGCTAGTGTGCCTAAAATGCTAACGTTTGCTGTGTTGTAATCAGTTCCAGACCCCCAAAGACCCCCATTTTTTTCGTTATATGTTTTTAATAATAATAAAAAAAAGTGCATTATTATAAATCAATGTGATAATTTTTTTTAATCGTAATTAATGGCATGAGTTCACTAGTTAGCTCACGATTAATCACACATTTTATATCTGTTCTAAATGTACAAAAAAATTCTAGGTTTTCATACTCTTGTGAACAAAAGTGGAAAAAAAATTAAACTAATAGAAAAAGTTCAAATGAATTTATTACGTCTATAGCCGTCAATGGCAGTGAATGAGTTAATCACAAATTTTATCTTTTCTAAATGTACAATATTTTTTTCCCTAGGTTTTCATACTCTTGTTAACAAAAGTGGGGGGAAATTTAACCAATAGAAGTAGTTCAAATGAATTTTTGACACTTTATAGCCGTCAATGGCAGTGAATGAGTTAAGTCTGCACACGTCACGACTTCCTGTGTATATTCGTCATCAAGATTCTACTCTAAATTTACATGAGCATTTATTCTGTTGATTTGTCAGTTCTGCGTCTTACCGTGAGCGACGTGAATGTCAGGCAGATGCCCCCGAAGCCGTTCATGGACAGAGCCAGGAAAATGAGGGCCGACAGTTCTGTAAGGAAAGAGTTAAAGGCCAAAACTGTCATCACATTTTTTTGGCAGATGCTACTGGAATGGCCACAGAAGGCTCTCATTTCACTGTGTTAAGTATGTGTGTGTTTATTTGCAACTCGAGTCCCATGCTTCTTTGCCAAAACACCATGTGACACCGTGACTACCCTCATAGTAAGCTGCGGAGGGAACACGTTCAGCAGGACATAACCTGCATAAGGAACTTCATACCAGATTTGTATCAAAGTGTATGCCTAAAATGTGTAGTACTTTGGTTTTAGTGTGCAGTTTGCATGACAATGAAAGGTTTTCTTAATACACTAAGACTTGTGAATTCCGATGATGGGTGAGGCAAAAATATTACAAACGCCCAAAAACCTAAAACCACAGTAATGAAGACAGTGAATGAGCATTATTATCTTGGTGAAGGCAGAATTTTTCATACACCTCTTGTGTTTGGTCTCATTGGAATGAAGTGATCTATCTGTGAGCGTGGTCATGATTCCAAGGTCCGCATATTTAGAAAGCAGCCGATGCTGTGTTGGTGTGACAGAAAAACTATGGCTGGCTTGCCATGACATCATCGCATCACACGCCCGTCTTTTTTGTTATGTCCTAGCCAGTGGACGCATGTGATCACTTTTCCGTTTGATACTTTGGCACTCATCCCCTTCCACTTTAAATCCCAACACAATTGTGAAAGCAACACGTGACAAGGGCTGAAGGTTATTGCAGCCGATGGCTTCATATCTGACGGCGTGCATGTGTGTGTAGTTGTGTGTGTGTTTCCGCACTCACTTGGTGGGTCATAGGCGGATACGGCCATCATGATGCAGGACAAAGCAAAACACGAGCTGTAACCAGAGAAAGTACATTGAAAGCGGTCCAGCATGTGACGTCATCTCATCGCTGCACGTTTCAAATGTGTGTCAGAGACGTCTTACTCATCTGTGTGTGATGCTAATGTGCCTATTGTGCAACATGGCCTCATGTGAATTCGGAAAAGTGGACGATATTTGCTTAAAAATTGCATTTCTCAAACTTGGATGTATTTATTTTAGATTTTTTTTTTTTTTTTTTTTTGGGTGTGAATTTCCTCAATTGACAGGTTCTCTAAAACACTGCAACATTTTGTTAAACACACACCCAAGTCACACACTCGTGCTCCACCTCCACTCTTTGACTCACAAAAGAGTCCCTCCTCCCACTTGGGGAATGCGACCGGTCTGCTTTTTACTATTTCAGGTAGACGTAAAGAATCAAATACTTTCACTCTGTCTTTCCTTCAGCCCACATCCCCATGGCTGCTGACTCACAAATAAAGCATGCAGAAACATTGCAGTCACAGCCAACAAATCGTTTATTATCATTGTAGTATCTATATATTTATGTACTTTGGTGATTAACTGATTGTTTAGACCAGTAGTTCTCAAATTTGGGCCAGCAACACCTCCAAGGTTGGCAAAATCATTTGCAATACTAAAAAAAAGTGCATACCTACTTGTGGGGGCCGGCGCTCCAATTAAAAAAATATTGAACCAATGATCCTTCTTAACTCATTCACTGCCATTGACGGCTGTAAACGTCTAAAAATCATTTCAACTATTTCTATTAGTTTAACATTTTTTCCCCACTTTTGTTAACAAGAGTATGAAAACCTACAAACATTTTTTTTATTGTACATTTAGAACAGATATAAAATGTGTGATTAATAGTGAGTTAACTAGTGAAGTCATGCGATTAATAACAATTAAAAAAAAATGTTTTATCATAATTAATCGCATAACTTCAATAGTTAACTCATGATTAATCACAAATTTGATATCTGTTCTAAATGTACAATAAAAAAATCTATGTTTTCATACTCTTGTTAACAAAAGTAGAAAAAAATGTTAAACTAATAGAAATAGTTAAAATGATTTTTTTTACGTTTAGAACCGTCAATGGCAGTAAATGAGTTAATTAAAAGCGATTCTTTCGGTAATTCCGCTCATGCTGTCTGTTTTCTGGTGGGAATTAAACTCACTAGTGGCTGTTTTGAAAAATAGTTGCGAGAGCGGTCAGAGAAGTCGTTAAATATACTATAGCAACCAAAGGAAGTTGGCAACACTGCTTTCGTTAGCTAGCTTCTGTTAGCAGCCATATTATTAGTGGAGGCAGTGCACATTAGCTGGTGAATATTAAACGGGTCGTGCTTTTTTCACTGCAGTTTTTTCCACTTTTAGGCCATGGAATGAATGAATTTGGATTAGCGCCAAAAGAAACATCAGGATCCCTTTGCCGCACCCTTACACAATGTTTTGCGAAAATGACTTCCGAGGCATTACCTGCCCACCAGGCGAATGGGGCGCGGCCCAAATTTGTCCATCAGGATCCCGAGGGGCAAGGTGGTGGCGCTGAGCAGGAAGCAGCCGATAGTGAAGCCCAGATTCAACATCTCTTCTTGGTCCACGCAGCTGAGCCACTCGTCCACATCGCCGTCCGACGAGTTGCCCAAAGACACCACCAACGAATCGTTTTCTGTGGATGTCACGCAGTTGAAACGCGTGTCAACAAATCACAAGAACTAATCATGTACTGTAGGTCACACTAGGATATTAAATGAATAGCAGCTTAAAGTTTTACGCCAAATCAATTACTTTCATGTTTCACAATAACCATTATACAGTACGTAGCCCTTTACATGTGAAGTTAACACATTTCGGTAATTTAAACACCTCACTACAGTATATACTAGGGGTGTGCCCAAAAAAATTGATTCTCATAAGAATTGTGATTCTCATTAAGTATGATTCAGAATCTATTTTAAATGTCTCAAAATCGATTTTATTTCAATTATTTTATACTGTCTTCCCTTTCTTTATGTGTGCCTTTATTGGGAGCGCTGTTCATGTTGTACCCGATTTGGCCACTTAGGGGCAGTGTGGTTCTGATACACTGTTAAGTTGTAGTAGCCACGTTAGAGAGTAGAAGGAAAAAGTCCCCATCAAATTATTCCAATAAAAATAGTTTTTTTGCAGCGTGGAGCCGTTCTTTTGAGTGATAAAAGTGCCGCGAGTAGCGCGCTAATTAGCATTAGCGAGTCAGACTGGAGTAGATCATTACGATTCTTTGAGCATCTATAAATTGAAGCAAAAATCAGCCAATCAAATTATTGTGAATCAAAAATCGTTCTTAATCTGATTTTTTTTCTCCCATGAATTGAATTAAACATTAGAGGCCACATTAATGATGAAAAAAGTTAGTTTTCTTGTGCAATCTCAAAAATTGTACATTTGAATAGGGGTGTGTAGACTTTTTTTCTGATTTTTATTTTTTCTGTTACTTCCAAAGTTGGTTTTTTTTAATGAAGTTGACAAGATAAAAATATTGTTTTGTGGTTAAAAGTACTGCTGTCGCCTTGGAATATTTTTTAAATCAATTATTCTATTGATTATTCTTTCAATTAATCAGATAAGATTTTATTTCCATGTGTATTATGTGTATTACAAAACAATTTTTGTCCCGATTACTGTTTATTATTTATTGTTAAGTGATTTTAAAAAATCCCACCAGAAGGATTAATATTACACTCACCAACCTTTTTTAAAATTGATTGAGTTACTAGCCATTGTATTTTAAAGTAAAAGGAGATGCTTGCAAATGTCATATTTTGATTAAACACAAAAGACAATCTATCTGCTTTCATTTATTTAGACCCAACTTTAATGCTAAGTATCGTAAATAGCGACACAAAGTCCATCAGTGGGGCCCACCTGAGCAAAGGTGCGAGTAAAAACCCTCTCGCTTCAGCATGATGAGCAGCGAGCCCCAACCCAAGAGCACGGCCGAGCACAGCAGGTTCTCAATCACCGCTGTCACCGCCATCCACCAGCGCCTCCTGTAGGCCTGGAGGAGAGAGGGAGCCATCGCTGATCTGCGACAGAGAAGAAAGAAATTAATGACATATTATTAACTCTCCAAAGGACACATTTCAACTTAGGGATTTGATTTAAGAGGCAGCCATTAGAATAATGAATTTCTTTTTGTTTACATATCCGGAATGACAAGAGGTGCTAGCTTGCAAGCCAACAGGCTCTTAATTCACTTTAGTTAGTCTTTAAATTATTGCTCTATGAATTAATTTCATTATGAGAGGAGGACATGAGGAGTGAAGATGAACAATGCTGTTACCCTTTATTCCTCAACATTCTAAAAGTAGAGAACATCCTGATGCAGATGTGCGTCTTATAAGTGGTTAGTAAAACCGTTGGTGTATATTCATTAAAAGGGGTGTGCAAAAAAATCGATTCAGTATGATTCAGAATTGATTTTAAATGTCCCAAAATTGGTTTTATTTAAATTATTTTATATTGTCTTGCCTTTGTCTGTGTGTGCCTTTATTTGGAGCGCTGTTCATGTTGTACCCGATTTGGCCACTTAGGGGCAGTGTGGTTCCACGCGGTCTAATACACTGTTAAGTTGTAGCCACATTAGAGAGTAGAAGGAAAAAGTCACCATCAAGTTATTCCAATAAAAGTTTTTTTTTTGCAGTGTGGAGCCGTTCTTTTGAGTGATAAAAGTGCCGCGAGTAGCGCGCTAATTAGCATTAGCGAGTCAGACGGAAGTAGATCATTACGATTCCTTGAACATCTATAAATTGAAGCAAAAATCATTGGCAATCAAATCATTTTGAATCAAAAATCCCTAATCGAAAATCTATTCTGTATCGAATCGCACACCCAAAAATCAGAATTGAATCGAATCGCGAGACATTCAAGGATTCCCACCCCTAATATTCATATATTTCTTTTTGTGTTATATTAATTTAGCTTTAAGTTAACCATCTTGGTATTTTCCCTTCACAATTGTATGTATATGGTTATGTAGACATTGTAACAGTTTGACATTCCACTCTCTACAAATGAAAAAGGCGGCCATTTACTATTCCAAATACGACTTTACATGACAACATTTTTTCCCTAACGAGGCCCCACATGCTGAGTGATTGTTTTTGTCACCCGCCGTGTCTCTTTTCTAATGCAGGGAAGTCACGCTTGCTTACAGGCGAGTGACGTCTACCCAGCGTCACCTTACCACACAGCACGGGACGGGCCAGAATTGAGAGGTGTTGCACATACACACACATAAATATAAACACACACTGTGACAGATGACGTTGCGGAACGAACAATATCAGGTGGCTGAGAGGGAACACGCGCACATTTCTGCACACACAGGACAGGTCACCCCAACCGGGAACATACAGTAAACGACCAATACAGTCATGACCACCCTGACACACACTCGCTCGCTCGCACTCTGTCACTCACACAAGGATAGAAAACATTTCAAGAGGAAACATGAGTCCAAATATAACCAACTATTTCGTTTGGTGTTGATCAAGATGTTGTGGGTGGGAACACAGGGAAGGAATTCTAGTGAAGGGCAAATGTGAGGAGCCGGGGTTTGAGTTTTATGAAGTCCTCCGTTGACCAAACTGCTCACAAATTTTAACCAATCCTTTCTAATGGGTATGGTTATTAATTGACATACAAGTGCCCCAATTTGTGATTTTGTTGGGAGTGGATCAAATGGCGTTGGTTCCCCACACAAGGCGCTAATAGTACAGATTGGTGTGCGTGTGCCACCATAAGCGATCATGAGGCGAGTGTGTAATGTGATTATTCACAGTCCGGCAGGCTGCGACTGTGCTGAAAAGAGAGTTCTAAAAGGGGGAGCGGTTGTTTTGTAAGTTACACCCCCCCCCCCCCCCACTACTAGCCTACACACACACTTGGCAGCTGACATCAAGATATTAGTATCTTCTTAAATCCACCTATGGAATGTCAATCAGCATAAGAGAATCATTCCTTTTTCATTACTGTGCCTATCACCCCCCCCTCCAAAAAAAATACAGAACATTTAAACTAATTCGCTGCCATTGACGACTATAGACGTCAAACATTCATGTGAACTATTTCTATTAGTTTAACAAATTTTCATTTAATTTCATTTTTTATGAAAAGCTATATTTTTTTATTGTACATTAATGACAGATATAAAATGATCATGCGATTATTTATGATTAAACGCGCCTTTTTTATTTATTTAAATTAGGCCCGTCAGGCGATTAATTTTTTTAAATTGTAATTAATCCCATGACTTCACTAGTTAACTAACAATTAATCACAAATTTTATATCTGTTCTAAATTAACAATAAAAAAATCTAGGTTTTCATACTCTTGTTAGCAAAAGTGGATTTTTCTTTAACTAATAGAAATAGTTCAAATAAATTTTTGACATCTATAGCCGTCAATGGCAGTGAATGAGTTAAAGAAATACCTATTTATGTCAATATAGCATTTTCTTTAAAATTGCATGAAATTAATAGCAATTGTCTATTTTTCTAAATTCTGATTTCTAGTTCCTGATCGTAAAATGTCGCGAGTACCGATATCTTGAAATAAGGCCTGGTATTGGCCCGATACCTGCTACAGGAACTTAACCATCTCTATTAATATCATTGATAAATGAATGATTCATTGATCTTGTGTCACTCCAGGTGATTCTGATTAATAATGAACCGTCAATGATGTACACACAAAATGCTAATTACTGGTAACTGTAATGACGTGTTTATTTTGAAATCCTGGTTCAAATGTCAAATAAGGTTTTTCTACTTGAGCATGACCATTTGACTACATTTCTTCAATCCACTCTGGGGAAATATCAATTAATTGATTAATTTATCTCTTTTAAATGTTGCATTTAATTTAAAGAGAATCCTAATGGATAAAACAAAGCATTGCTAAATGAAGCTTCTCAATGCACTTCAACATAGTTCACTGGCACCAACATACCACAACATCATGGTGGCAAAGCACCGCATGAAGCTCCTCAACTCACTCTTGCACGTCCCAAGGCTCCAAGTTGTATGTTTATGAGGAGCCAAATGCCTAATTTGTGACCCAACACAACATGTATTATTATTATTATTATTATTATTATGTGTGTGTAATGGGGAGTGGGTATCATATGGCTGCGTTTAGAATCAACACACAGTTGGAAACAGCAAAAAGGTTTAGTTGGCACAGCGCTGTGAAGTGGGCGTGTGTGAGCGGGAGGGAGGCGCGCCATATTAGGAAGTTGCTTCCTGAAATACATGCGCTCCGCCAACCAACTGAATGATGCAATGTTACATGGATGGATGGATGGATGGATGGATAGATAGATAGATAGATAGATAGATAGATAGATAGATAGATAGATAGATAGATAGATAGATAGATAGATAGATAGATAGATAGATAGATAGATAGATAGATAGATAGATAGATAGATAGATAGATAGATAGATAGATAGATGGATGGATACATAGATCTAATAATTGCCCCCCCCATTAAAAGGTTTATAATTTCCCATCGATGCCACAAGGTAGCAGTGATGCACTACATTTATCTGAATGAAGCTCCTCAACTCACTTCAACATATCGTTCCTATAGGCACCAAGATGCTACAGGATGCTGTCAAAGCACTACTTTTGTCCAAACAAAGCTCAAAAACTCGCTTGTTATTTCGCACAACGATTCCACAAGATGACAGCAAAGCAATACTAAAACAAAAAAAACGATATTTGGGTGGCCTCTGTGTCTGTCAAGTAAAAAATGGCTGAAAAAAAATATTTGTGTAAAGTACAGACACCTGAATAATGTAACAAAGTAATTTACTTTGCATCACTGTCGAAGGGCCATAGCTTCCATACCGCTGGTTTGAGGTTATGTGAGGACTTAATGCTACAAATATTGTGTAGCTAGTTTTTGGCATGGTACACTAGCTACTGCATTTTATTGTTAGTCATGATGCTGGCACAAGGAGAGACTCTTTTTTTTGGGGGGGGGGGGGCTACTTGGTGTAAAATGTTTAAGAATGTGTACAATATTGTCATGTTGTGATTATTCCATTACCGTGCAACGATGACACATGTAACTCTCCCTTTCCAGTCGTTTTGTTGGTGCTCCCATTCGGATTTCTCCACTGGGATGTTTCTGACCTCGACCACTCGTGTTTGTGGACCCAAAACAGCAAAGTCAACTTTTTTTCCCGGGAAAATAAACGCGGGCGTCCAGTGTCAGCTACAGTTGTTCTGGCTAAACAGCTGTTTCTCCGCGGGTCCGGCCTCCGTGGTTACCGGTTACCGTGTCCGACAAGGCGGCCCTAAGACCCGTCCCGGGACCCGTCTGCTGGCACGTTCACGTGCAGGCACCGTGCTCGTAAAATATGCAACACGCGAAGCAACCCTGGCGCATTCATTTAAATCAGATGTAAAATATACAAATAAATTTGGTTTACTGGAGCATCATGTACATTTTTCGTTTAGCCAATTCAGGAACGTTATTTCCCCAAGCTTAATTTCGGGATTCTACACCTTACGCGAAGGCAGTGAAGGCAACGAAAACATTTTTTTTAAGATAAACGCCTTTTTGCTTCCTTATGGATAGAAATCAAGTAACCAATATATGTGGGTACTATAAAAACAATTTTAGTTGTAATGTTTATAGTTCATTTCCATAGTGAATACAAATGTTTAAAATGTACTATAAAGTACAGTCGAGTTTTTCCAATGACATTTTCCCCCTCCCTCATGGTCACTTCCTAAACATAACAAGCAACTTTATCCTCTTTGTTTTTCCTTCCTCCTCTCCAACTCTTGACAAGTTCATTTTCCCCTATTTCAAATATGTGAATTATTTAACACAAATTGTGGGTAAAGTTAGTGCTGTAAACGCCACGTGTGGTGAAATGCAGCCGGTTGGTCCAGTTGCGTTCATGGCGCCACTGAACACACAGTGGCTCACAGAAAGAGGAAAAAACGACTTACTTTAGTTGTGTAGCCTGTCCCTGAGAAAAATGTTTGTGAAGTTGAGTCGTTTAAGACTTTTTTTTCCTCTTTAGTTTTAATAATCAAAACATACTATGCTTATAAAGATTGCCTAACTCTCCCAGCAAGTAAAAAAAAAAAAAGTTACATCAATAAGTTTCCTACGCATCTGCCTCCTTTCTTTCCTGTCTTAATTCCAGAAAGAGTCCACGCTTCTTTTGTCTTGTTGGTTTCATTTCTAGCGCCCCCTCTTTTGCCTAATTTGACTTCTAATCCCCTCCCTCTCTTCGAGGCTTTACCGCCGTTAAAGGGGTGGAGAGAAGTCACCACCCTTCAGCCGTCACTCCAGTTTTTCTTTCTTTCTTTTTTTTTATGCTGCGCGAGGCGAATGTCCGCAAAGTGAGCTGAAAAGCAGCCATTTATCCAACAAACCAGGCTGACTGTTGGCAGTCTCTATTACGTCTATCTGACCATCATAATCGATATCAGTACACACAGAAGCACCATTTAAGAAGTGGAATAGTTTCTGTGACAGAAACAGTCTTCCAATTTCAAATAACCCACTCTAAAAATTTACAGCATCTCGACGCACTTATGTGAATTATAGTTATAATGAGACAAATGTCAGTGTAGCTGTAATAAAATACATTTCTTAATATTATTTAAAATGCCAAATGGCTCTCGAGCACCCCCTAAAATGGCTTTTTCCTCCCTCGTCTCTCCCTCTCAACATTCAAATTACATATCAAATATATCAGATAAAATCTGTTTTAAATAAACCATGTTGTTATGAATTTGGTAAAATGTCTTCCTTGTACTTGTTAAATTTTTTTGTTTAATCTCATACACACCGTATAAATAGTAGTTATTGTGCTCTAAAAAAAATGTATAGACAAATTTGCAACCATGTTTATATAGCTGCCCCCCCCCCCAGTGCCACCTTTAAAAAAAACTCACCATAATGATATTAAAATATAGTTTATTAAACGGCTTGCATGTTAATAAAAAACGAGACAGATTTATTTGATTCCTAAAATTAAGCACCATAACATTATGCACAGTTTTGACCTTTAAATATAGGATGGGGGGGGGGGTATACTAAAATGATGATTCTATAAAATATCCAGTGTTCCCTTGCTTTAACGCTAATCACTTTTCGCCGCCTCGCTGTTTCTCAGATTTTTTTGTGCAATTTTTCATGCTTTTTTTTTTTTACAGTAACGTACGTATTTTGTAAAATTTATGAAGGTTTGGAGATGTGTGAGAAAATGTAAACACCTCAATGAGAAAAAAGTATAAACTTTGTGGTGAGGGGTTTTAGAGCCTCAAAACATTTTGAATAAATGTCAAACATAAAGCTAACTACACTTTGCGGATTTCTTTTGTTGCGGGTATTTCTTGGAACCTAACCCAAGCGGAAAACGAGGGAACACTGTATTGCACATAAAAGTTAAGCTTGTAGCTAAAAAAAAAAAAGAAAAAAGAAAAAAAATAGCTCTTAAATATGAAAATGCAAATGTATCATTTTTAAAGTTAAATCAAACTGAGCTGTATAACTGTGATTATTTGGCATACCACCAGAGGGGGCTATACCACACTTTGAGAATCACTAACCTAAAGGAAGAGAAAAAGGTGAGCTAAATGACTCAGCAGAAATGACATCATCCATCATCCATCCATCCATCCATCCATCCATCCATCTATCCATCTATCCATCCATTCTCTGAACCCGCTCATCCTTACAAGGGTCACGGGTGCGCTGGAGCCTATCCGAGCTGTCTTTTTGAGAGGCGGTGTATACCCTAAACTGGTCGCCAGCCAATCGCAGGGCAAGGGCACACATGCGAAACAGCCATTCCGACTCCCATTCACGCATACAGACAATTTAGAGTCTTCAAACGAAGCTTTTGAGGTGCCATATCTACTTTGCAAGTTTGCGTAAGTGGTGTCATTGTGTCTTGCGTGAATCAGGATTCACCAACTAATAAATATCTTCCGGGAGATGGCACTAGGCTGCTCCTATGACTAAGCTAAAGGATCCCTGTACCTCCATTGTAAGTAGTTGTGTTTATTTATTGTGTTTATATATTTGTAACTTTCTCATTTTACACAGAAACATGACAAAGGATTAAACTGGAATGGTGTAACTTAAAAACACATTTTACAAAGACAATAAAAAAAATAGATGGGGCGCAACCAGCACTTGGTGAAGATCGAGAGGTTATAGAAAATACATACAGTAAATCTATACATTTCTTTTGACTACTGAGTCACTGTGTTACGGGTACCGGACTGAAAAAAGAAAACATACAACATTGTGATCACACTTCGTGGGCATCACAGAGGCGTTTGGTCAATCCAATAGTATGCATTTTCTGACCACACAGAGAATCTTGTTCAAATTCCCTTCTAATATCAAGTATGCCTAATTTAAATGGCAGCCGAAATAAAAACTGCCCAGGATCTTAAAAAAATAGAATTTTTAAAACTCTGTTCTTTAATGACACAAGATCACATTCAATACACGACAGGGACCTATTGGGATCGGTTTTGTTTAGGATTTTATTCTTTGAAACTATTATTTTAAAAAAATTGATTGGAAAATTTTAATTTATTCAGTCTAACAGTCCTTTATACTCGTGCTCAGTTTTAAAGTGCCTTTCCCATCTCCCCACCATTTTTTCTATATTTGGGGTGTTATAACTCGGAATCTTGTCAATGAAATATGAACTCAGACCTTACTTCTTAGTAAAATTACTAATAGATTCCTTCAAAGGTCAGACAAGGGATGTTATGATTGATAATGACAGAGCCCGAAGATACTATATATACGTGCGTGTGTGTCTTGCATAGGAATAAAGTTGGGAAACACATGACAGGTTGCAGCCCACAAAAGTCAATATGTTTAGTCACACGTTCTGCAGAAGGCCTGTTGCACAATCGTTTTTTACTGAACCAATGCTACTTTGCTCTTCACCGTGTTTTATTTTCAGTACAGTACTCATCTCATTTAGCCAGTGAGTAACAATTACTCAAAGACTTTTGGCGAAATTAATTCCATTGTTAGTAACATTAGGGACACATTTACATGATTCGACAGTTATGCAGAATTGTGGTGTCATAAATTATTCATGTTTCTCCGGTTTCACTGATATTTGAAGCCTTCGTCTCTGTCATGTGACAACACTCCGGTGTCAGAGAGGTCATGGATTTGCAAGTGCGCGCCATGAGCTCCCCCGTTCCTCTAATCACATGTTATTACTGTCCTGGACTGACTGCTGAGGAAGCCTAATTCTCATGGAAAGGTCTTACCAATTGCTGCCTTGGAAATCTGCACCCTGCTGGGCTCTGCTGGGATGTGTCCACCTTGCACTTTTTCAACCTATAGCAATTTGCCCAAGTCAGTCATGTCATTTTTTTCTAGTTCCAGGGTTGACATAGGAACTCAGGGGCCCCAATTGTTTTAATAAAATAATCCCATCGGAATTTGTGTGAGCCCTCTCCAGCTGTGGACACCTGGAAACATCTCGTTTGACCTCATCTACATTCTGCAATTCCATCTTGAGTTAGGACAAGTCAGCTCAGTTTACACTCAAACTCACTGTGCCACTCCAAGCAGGGGTCACCAACATTTTTGAAACCAAGAGCCACTTCTTGGGTACTGATTCATATTTCTAAAATTTGCACAAGTTACCTTGAATTATTATTATTTTTTTTAAATCTCTACAAAAGTGTTTACATTTTCAAATGATGACTTCATTTTTTTTAATGTCCAATTACTGGTGAACTATTTTTAGAACAGGCCCAAGTTCTACTCCTGTGCATGGCCCGTGGGGCTACCTGCCCACCAGTCATCAGATTCTAGAGCATTCTCTATTCGGGCTGAAGTACTTTGGCATGTCCTACCTGCGGAAATTCCAGTGACTACCTCAAATGTTTACATTTCGACTTCAGACCTATTTCAACACTCTCATGTTTGGTTAAACCTCACTTATTTAGAGTATCTAATTAATATTTTGCACTGCCTTACCCTCTGATATCTTAATTTCGGCCATTTTACTGCCGCTTATTCCCTGACTGGGAGACCACATGAGGAGACCATCTCCCTGGAGTTGATTACTTGTGATGCTACATGGGTGTGGTGGGGGGTGGGGGGTAGACCAGGGAATGTGGGCCTCAGAAGCTCTTTGAGGCTCTTTTGTGATTAAGGGTTTTATATATATAAAATAAAATGCCAATGCCAATGTGCACCATCTCGGTGACCCCTGATCTAAAATGTATTTATTCAGTAACTCCATGAGCTGTTTTTGCAAACGAACCATTGTTGTCATCCATCTTCAAATAGACCCCACACGCTTGCTATATGTCAGTTGGAAACAGGATCGAACCAAGTAAATAACAGAGCCGGCCTAATTTATAAACAAACTAAGCAGCTGCTTGGCCTTCAAAAAGCACAACAATTTTTCTTATTATGCTTCAAACATCAAATTCCCATATGCAATACACAAAAGTATCAATTGTATTGCCATTTGTGCTGGTGGGTGGTGACCTCAGGAACGGTTGCGCCAGCACTGGTAAAGTGCAGTACGTTAAAACTTGTTTATATTCATTGTAACTTTAATGATAGTAACTATAATGATTTCTCCCCACTCTCTCTGTTGTGTAATTTCATCACGTTGGCGATCATTTGAGTGGAGGTGGCAGCACGTTCCAATGGCGCCATCTTCTGCAAAAGAAGCAACAGTGCATCGTTTATACTTCATTGGCTGAAATAATCATAAGCAATTAATAATGATACTCTGCCGCAATTCATTCAGAGTGCGGCACATTTAAAGAATAAACCTACAACTGATATGAATGCAACCTTTCAAATAATCTGCCCTCTGTAAAGAACATTTGATTCCTGCAGTCAACATGAACCATAATCAATACTTTCACACAATAGTAAGCAAACAACAGCCAAGAAGTCATTGTTTATCTACCATCCGCAGTCACCGTTTCATGAAATAAAATGCACGCCAGTCTTGCCCAACACAGTCCTAGCAGAAGCAGGAACAACCCAAACTAAAAAAAGCAACATTTAGAATTGTGAAGAATTCAGAGATTTTTGTGTCTGTGTGATATTTTTGGGGATCACATTATGTAGAATGGCGTCGGACGTTTGTGACAATTTATCACTCTAATTGGTTTTTAGCTGCAAAGTACATGAGATAGAAGCGCTTCCACATAATATAAGCAACAGTAAAGAAAATGGAATTATCAAATAAATTAACATCAGCACAATGTTGCTGTTTTACTTAGACTTGAACCTACTTGCATTATGAGTGTGTTGAGCAAGATTCTATAAATGTGTGTTTTTTTATTTTTATGAAATCCTGACTGTGAGTGGTATGATAAATGATACTTTATCTTTTACAGTCGGGGTTACAAGAACGCCAGTGATGCATACGTGCACACCTGTGAGTTGGTCCACCCCTCAATGAGGTGCTGTGTCACCCTGGTCACCCCAATGAAAAATTTATGGCTACGCCCCTGAGCAGAATGAAATATAATTTTGTTTGTTTGTTGATGCATAATAGTGGTTCGCACGTCTACGTCATTGTTCTGAGGTGATGGTTCGAAATACAGGCTCTGGTCTCTTCTGTGCTTAGTCTGCATGTGCTTGCGTGAGTTAACTCGACTTTTCTCGAGTTTTCGCTGATGTAGACCTTCCTCACAATCACCATTAACTCATTTAATGCCATTGACGGCTATAGACGTCAAAAATTAATTTGCACTATTTCCATTATTACTATTAGTTTAACATTTTTTCCCACTTTTGTTAACAAGAGTATGAAAACATAGATTTTTTTTATTGTACATTTAGAACATGTCAAATTTGTGATTCATCGTGAGTTAACTAGTGAACTCATGCAATTAATTACGATTAAAAAATGTAATCACATGACACCCCTAATTTTTAATAATCTTTTCTTTCTTTAAAAAAAATAAATATATTTTTTCCAATTTTTAATCTATTTTTTTTTAAAAAGAAAGTATTATAAAAAATTATGGACGTGGGGCGATTACCATTTTTAATCGTAATTAATCGCATGACTTCACTAGTTAACTCACGATTAATCACACATTTTGTATCTGTTCTAATACAATAAAAACAATTTGACGCCCCAAATTTTTTTGTTTATCGCGTCAGGCGATTACAATTTTTAATTGTCATTAATCGCATGACTTCAATAGTTAACTCACAATTAATCACACATTTTATATATGTTCTAAATATACAATAAGCAATTCTAGGTTTTCATACTCTTGTTAACAAAAGTGGAAAAAACATGTTAAACTAATAAAAATTGTTCAAATGAATTTTTGTCGTCTATAGCCGTCAATGGCAGTTAATGAGTTAAGATTCGTCCTCATGGCGTTAAGTGGGATCGAGTTCTTTCGCACCTAACTAATCCCAGCATTCTTTTATGGACTTTTGGGGCCGGAACAGAAAAGGGCCTTTACCCAAACAGTTCCCCAAAAAGCAGTTAGCAAATTTACAAATAACATTTGCAGGCGAATGGTGTTCATTTACTCACAGCGTGTGTTCACTCGTCTCGGAGAACATGCAGCGAGTGATCTCAGTGGGTGTGCTTGTTCTCTAACAACAGCTTGATTGTAAACACTTGTGCTGCGTTTTATTGTGCAGAGTTGTTTCCTGTTTTGGTTGCTAACTTGCTACCTATCATCACAAACATCCTGCAGCTAATAGAGTCAGCAGATGCTGTCATTATTGTTATTGGCTTATTACTGAGCGCATTGTTGCATTAAGATGCAGCACAGCCTTGCTCCTATCTATTATGCTCAAGAGAGGTATTAATGTGACGTTAATCATTGTGGTTGTAGTTTGTAGTGGAATGCGTCAACCTATGATGAAAAAGCGTCATGGCCTCCCACTGGATCCATTATTGAGGGTGGGGCTCCACGCCGGGTCGACGGTGATGGACTCACAGCCTTGGAGCGGGCTCAAGGCGTCTGGTTAGACAACATTTACACTGTGTTACGGATTTGCCCGAAACGGACATTTAAGTTCTCTGTTTTATCTCTCATTACTGCATTTTCTTGAAAAATCTAAAATACAAATTTAACCCTTTTAAAGGCTGGACCATGAAATATATGAAAGAAAATTCAGATTATTTGTAAATAGAGTATTTATTGGTCCTTTTGAACAAAAAAAACATGGGTGTGGGGGTGGGGGGAGGTTGGGGGGGATCAGCTTTCACATATGCCTTTTGATTTGTGTCATATTTGATACATCTGGTCACAATACTTTAAATTCATACATTTATAACTGTCAAAAATATAATAATAAATCAAACAAATTAGTTTTTCCAAAAATCAGAAAGAACATTTCCCACTATTAATAAGTATAGGTCTCTCTCCTTTTTTTAATTGGGGCAATCTTGCAAAGTTGCTGGAAAAGCCATCAGCTGGGTGATACTGCCCTCTAATGGATTTTCCATGCAATGCATGTGTCAGATCATATACGTCAGGGTTTTAATGGGGGAAAAAAATATTATACTCATGAAAAAGAGGGCTCAAAATGTACTCGTATTTAATATGATACGTTTGGCTTTATAAGGTTAAAGAGCGCTATTTTTCCCGACTCCTCACCAGTGGAAGTAGTTCACAGCCCACAATTTATACAAGCATCCACTTTCTATGGATAGTATATGATGTCAAGGCTAGATGTGTTTACTACTTTTTGGCATCCTCTCTGACGTTCATCTTTCTTCATCTTGAGCTGTCTTGGGATGATTCCAAAGGCATCATCCTTCATCATAGTCTTCTTAATAGAGGCCTCATGATCTTGATTGAAGCCTTCTCATCCGCAGATGATGAAACAGTTGTTGGGATTTGTGGACTTTGCTCGCGAAGCTCTTTGGCACGCCACACGCTCAGTTGGAAGATTCAACCTTGTCGTGATTCAATTCTTATGCATGTGAATGGACAGGCTTGAGCGAAGCCTCTGCGCTTTTTGCATGACCTTGGCTGTGCGTCCAGACTGACGGGCGGCAACGCTGTCCCTCTGGAAGCGAGCGGGGATTGATCAGGACATGACGTATAGTCCATCTCTGTCAGATGTGTGAGGTCTGGTCCTAATCATGCTGCAAGGCTTCCAACGTCCTAGTGCGCCATGTTACGCTGTGCTTCTTTCTACATGGGCCGCAGCAACTCCCATTGTAAGTCACCCATGGAGAATAATGTTGTCACCTCCATATTTCAACAAATGATCTCATGAATTCAGAGGTGATGTTGCATTTGGGGCAAGTTGAACCACACCCTAGCAAATCCAACAAAACATTTGTGATCTTTCCTTGTTTGGTATAAATTATTTATTTTAATACAGAACATGCCATTGCTGGTCCAAAGCCCAGATAAAAAAAAAAGACTTAGACTTAGACTTAACTTTATTGATTGCTTTGGGAGGTTACCAGCAGCAATAAGAACAGATAGGCATGCAGACAGGAAAAGCAAAACATTTAAATTAATTAAATTTTAAATTTTAAATTTTAAATTTTAAATTTTAAATTTTAAATTTTAAATTTTAAATTTTAAATTTTAAATTTTAAATTTTAAATTTTACATTTAAAAAAAAATTATAATAAAAGAAAATAATAATAATAATAATAATAAATAAAAATAAATACATAAATAAATAAACAAATAAATAAGGTTATTGCACATTGAATAAAGTAAAGTGCTATTTCTGTGCAGTGTAGTGTACTCTACCCCCCCCCCCCCCCGACACTTGGGGAGCAGCAGCCTTAAAGGGCTATAAAATATGTCTAGTATAAAAAAAAAAATGCTTACACAAGTGCCAAAAGAATCAGTGACATTATCCAGCTAAAATAAGAAATGTTTATTTCAGTGATATGTTAGAATGGATCACATGATTGAATTTTTCTTTGTTTATGCTTCGTTATGGCTTTTTAGTCGTTGTTGGTGATGATATTGTTACATCAGACTAATAATAGTAGATATAAGAAAAAGTACAGTTCAGGAGCATTTTGTTACAATATAGTTAAGAGTCAAAGCAGAGCAGATTATTTTGTGTGTGTGTGTGTGTGTGTGTGTGTGTTTTCAATTGACCTGAAGCCCCTTTAGCAGCAGCTCTGCAATGCTGCTGTTTGACACAGTTCAAGAAATTCCATCCTATTAGACGCAATTATCATTCTTGAATCTGTTTCTACTTAAATGAGATCCAATCAGTGCACAAACACACACAAACTCAAAGCCAATGTGGTCTTAATTTTCATTAATGTGAGTACATTGTGCGGCTTGGCAGGGGTCCGGGCAAGTCTCAGGGTACCTGAAACATACAAACATACACTATCTATTCACATGAGCAGAAGATAAACACACGCATCATTCTTTCCATTGTGAAAACTACACACAGGTGGTTCAAAATGAAAAATAGTTCCCACCTTTCACCACAGCAGGGCAGTAGAGGCCTGTAAAAATGTCCTACTTTTCCCAGGAACGTTTCTTTAAAAGTTTGCGGCCAAATCTGCCTAGTTAGCAGATGTGTGAGTTGAAATAGAACAGCCTCCTTTGGTGTGATTCACCCCAGGGAAATAGTTGGAGCGAATACCTACTGTCCTTGATGTAAAAATAAAATAAAAAAAAGTCTGTCTCTTTTCACTGCTTCCCTTTCGTTCCAGTGTGTTGTTAAATTCTGCTGTGTCTCGCTCCTATTGTGTAACTTGAACTTGGAACATCTCTACAACAAAATCAGCCAAGAGAAAAAGTTTGTTTTAATGTTTACAATGTAATGTTTTGCACTGAAAGTTTTTAATAAACAACACAGTATTTATTCATTTGTTTTGCAGTTTTTAGACTCGCACTGCAGCATACTGAGTTGATTCTAAAATTTCCAGTCATTTTTGTACTGCACGACCGGGGCAAAATATCTTTTGGGGAAAAATATTAAAACCTATGTTACATTAATAACCCGTATAGTGCCAGTCAAGATGTATTAGTTTTAGAAGTCAGCTATTAGCTAACGCTAAAAATAAAAACAGGCTCAACCCGATTTATAGTCGACAATATAAATAAACAAACAAATGGACAATTATTTACTAAAACAAAATGGCGGACCATTTTAGTGACAGTGCCACCCACATAAGTGTTATGGTAATAAAGTGTTCTCTTTTAAGTGCACCATAAACACAGCAGGTTCAATTCATTTACATGCTCAAACAAATACAAGCCCTCTAACAGCAATGTGTTGTTCACAATACGAGGGGATTTTTCCCCCTCTGGTAATTGTAAATACTATGATTATGCGTGCAGATTCTCTCGGTTGCTAAATGTTTTACTCAGCAAATACCAAGTGACACATGTGGTCGCCATTTTTCTTTTTTGTTATAATTGTCCTACAACAATGTGTTGACAAGTGGTCCAGGCCTCTGTGAGACTTTATTTGTAAAAAGCATCGAGTTCACAGACACAGCCTTACTTCGCCTCATCCATCAGCCTGCGTGGATTCTCAAATTGCAGCTGGAATCCTTTGCATTTAACTTTAATATTGCCTTTTAATCAAATGCAGCTCATGTACAAACCCAACTGAGGGCTGCAACGCACGCTGTGATACATGAATGGTATCTATCATTTCTGTCTAGTGCTTTTGTCATCCTAATAGAAATCAGTCTGGAAACTGAAGTCTTTTGACAGTATGTACTGTACAAATGTAATGGATGTCCACAGTAGCATGCTAGCACATACCTAACAAATCATGGTGGCTACATTACAAATGACATTTGCAAGCACGGGCGTTTCTAGCCCGTTTTTGGGGGTGCTCAAGCACCCCTAAATATAATTTCAGCACCCCTAAAATTTAAGAGATTATTATCATTATTTTTATGTATGTCCTTTTTAAACAAGATGTGTGTTAACATGCAGTTCTTCGCTGAAACATAATATTTTAACTTTACGGTATGTAATTTTATGCTGTCATGTAGGAGTTAGCTGACTTTTTTTTCCCAGCTAGAAAAATTTTCAGGTGGTCAGAGTCAGCACTACGATCCTCTGTTTTTAATTGGAATGGGAGAAGCTAGCTGAATGTCCAGTGTGTGTGTGTTAGTGATAAAGCTAAGCTGCTACTGTTGTGCATCCCGGCGGATTTCGCCAATTGTTTTGTCCAGATATTATACAGGTCTTTTGCCAAGTGTATGTCAATCACACAGTTGTCACAGCGATTCATACGATGAACCCATTAAAAGGGAATTTGACTGCTAAATTCCTTCCTATTTACTTCTAAATTAACGTTTGCGTTCTCATTCACATCCGCATATAATCAGTAGCAGACGTTGACCAGATTTAGAACTACTTCCTGCTTTCACACCCAAGAATCATGGGAAATGTAGTCCTACTATTCACTGCGGTTGCCACTCGCCGGTCAGAAAACGCAAGCTGAGCTTTTTAGCATAACCGGCGCGAGGTAAACGGCACAGCTAGCTTCCATTAGCTGTTGGGGCCGAGTAAAAAAAGGTTTTGTTAACAGCTGTTGAACTGTCAAGCAAGATAGCATTTAGCATTAGCTATGTTTCCAAATGTCTCACTAAAACGGAATAATAATCACTAAAAGCCTAAACAAAGTTTTCATATTAAGAAAGAGAAGTTGTTGGCATGTTCCCAAGCTGTTCACTGAATGTGCGTAAAAGGAGAATTTTTCTTAAATTTCACACTTTTTAGTTGATGATAAAAATTGATATTCAGAATCTTTACATGGATGTGTAGGGCCACATTTGCCTAGGGCCCCCAAATGCGCCCATGCTCTTGCTGCATGTCATCAATTTGTGCAGGTGTACTGAATGCTGTGGCCAGTTTTTTTTTTTTACTCTTTCGCACATGATTCCAATAAAAACCCAAACCACAGAGTTTAACTCATAGTTATAAGGTCTCCCTCTCCTTGAATCCTGCTTTTTTTTATTTTGTGATCTCTAAACCCTTAAGGTTCTTTAGAGTCGCAACATGACTCGGTGGTGTACGCAAATAGAAGAATCCAACAAGCAGCTGGAAAAAGATTGTTGAGAAAGCAACTCGGGGGATAAACACAGCAAAAAAAAAAAAGAAATCCTTATCATGATGATCTATTTTCATAACCTGCATGGAAGCCATCTGTGGGCGGAGTTTCATTAAAGTATGCTTTTAACTTAATGCATGATCTTATCTCGCATCTCCTCTCCCTGCACTGCTCCCTCTTTTCTTCTTTTGTTATTCCCCCTAATCTTCCTTCCAGTGTATCCCACAGTCTTCCACGCTCACCTTTTCCTGCCGCCTCACTCCACAATGTGACGCAACGCCTTAAAAGGCAGAAATAGAAGAAGCAGTGAGGGGAAAGGGCAGAGGCGGCCCAAGGCATAAGTGCACTAAGCACCTGTTTAGTACCCTATGGCCACTAGGGGACAGTAACAGTCACGAAAGCCAGATGTACTATTTTGTATTTTGTATTAATTTTAGTAGTATTGTGTGTGTGTGGGGGGTTACATGATTTGAGGACCTAATTATTCAACTTTTAAAAAAAAGAAGACGTTTTTATCACGTTGTTTCAGGCACTTCTGTTCAGTTACATCATTATACAAGTATTTGCTTGAAATGTTTTGGGTATTTTACTTACTTATGCTACTACGCTAATTACTTTAGATTGCTTACACCACTTACTTATGCTACTTATCTATGCTACTCATCTATATGCTCCTTACTTACGTAAGTTACATAACTATGATTTTTTGCTAAATATTTAATTACTTGATTACTTACTTACACTACTTGCTTTTCTTGCTTACATAAGCTACTTACATAAGTGACTTACATAAGTCACTTATGTAAACGACTTACTTACTCATGCTACTTGTGCTATTTACAATACTTATTTGCTTACACTACTTACACAACTTATTTTATTTACTCATTATTTAATTTAACAGAATAGAATAGACTTTATTGTCAATGTACTGTCACAAGTCCAGAACAAAATTTCAATTTGCATCCATCCAGAAGTGCCTTAACAAAAATAAATTATCTATATTAAAAATAAGATATAGGCAGTATATACAAATTATTGCAGGCTATAGATATGTATGCAGTATTTATGAACAGACTGAAGAATTATAATTATTGTATATGGCATGACTATTTATCAGAAGTAGCTATTCCAATATCTGGTGGTCTTAGTCCGGAGGCTCCTGTAATGCCTGCCAGAGGGCAAAAGGGCAACGTGTCTATGTGCTGGGTGACTGAAGTCTTTAAGCATTTTCTTCGCCCTCTTCAGTCACCGCTTTGTGTCGATGTCCTCAATAGAAGTAAGTGATGCTCTGGCAATTCACCACCCTTTGCAAACAGTTTTCATACCAAACTGTGATGCAGTTGGTCAGGATTGAATGCCCTTATTTACGCTACACAAGATACTTACAATAAAGGTGTCAAAATTAATCAATTAACCAACAAGTAATTGTTGAATTATTTGACAACTATTTTAAAATTCAAGTAAATCACGTAGCGCAATTATTTAACTTAAAATGGTCCAAATCCGCTTTCAGCCTCTCAACAGTATTTATTCTCTGCTTTTAGTCTGCTTTTAATCATGAAAGAAAACTGATTATATTTAGATTTTAATTAAAATAATATATTGGTAATAAGCCTTTACTTTAGTTTTGATATTGCTTAATTGTTGACAATACCAAATAAACAACAATAATTGGTTATTGAACAGGAAAATCAGGAAAAATGGTTTTGTGTTACACTTTAATGCAAAAATTAAATTTTATCTCATTATTCAATCACTTGATGGAATAAGCAACAGAATAATTAATTCTAAAGATAATTAACAATAACAATACTTACATATCTACTTGCCTACTTACTTACGCTACTTACCCCGATTCCTTCTGCTTGCTTAGTTACTTATTTCTAGTATTGAGCAGAATCCTCGCACCTCCAAAATAATCACTTTTTAGGAGATCCTAAAAATGACATATTTGTTCAACCATTAACATTGCATCATCAAAGAGAGCAAGCCGTCTTTCACAATTTAGATGGGTCATTAATTTGTTGAAAAATTGGGAAAAAAAAGGAAAGACATTTCACAAATTGTCACATGTCAGGTTCCGACCTGACGCGAGCAATGTGCTACTTAAGTTACTTGATACTTACCGGTATTTGTTTACAATACTTATGCTCCTAGCGAATCGCATACTTATTTACTTACATATTAGCCTACTCTATTTCATACATTTTAAGTTATTCATTTATGTATAGTTGAGTGAACGAATGAATGATTCGTTTTTTGCTGTTGCAGTTTTCTTAAGCCCAGAATCTACGTTTCCCACTCAGTGCTTTATTGCTTGGAAAGCTGTATAAATAAACCCCCAGTCCGCTCTCGTAGTGTATTTATTTATTTATTTATTTATTTATTATACTCACTATAATCCCTCAAGGGAATATTTAACAATTTCTCATGTCAAGCCCATGCATGAAGATTGGGCCTGCCCTGGGAAAACACCAATACTGGAGGTCTGAGACATGAAGACCTCCGTCGTACTACCCCCCCCTCTTTCCATTCATCTTTTGTTTGGCCTTCCACTCCCAACCCTGCATCCACAGTTTGTGTTACAGCGTTAGCTCGGTCCCTTTGTCTTTCCCTGCCTCATCCATCATGTCCTGTCGCCGCCGGTTGTCACTCAGTCTTGTAATTATCTCATATTTATCCAAATATGCTTTTCCTATTCTCAACGGACACTCAGGCAACTCGTGGGCCTCGATGTCATAATTCAAGCCAGCGGGCCCAATAACAATGCGGCGGGATCTCTTTGATTGTACCTCCTACTTAGTGGCAGCTGTCATTGTCAGAGTGCAGCATCGAATGTGCTGATGAATCTTCATGCACCTCCTTTCCTCCGTACGGTATCTTTGCTCCCTTTAACCACAGTGCAAGCATACAATTTTAAATGTCAGGGAGTCGCAACCTGACTCGAACCCGTGACCGCAACCCGGCTGGTGCCATCTCGAACTCACTGCGCTGCAGAGCGGGAGCGTGCATAGGAGCAGTAGGGATGCTAATCAGTCAATGCCCTGAAGGTCCAAATGGGCCTTGAAAGCATAACGCAGCCCACATTAAACTGCGCTCTAACATCTTCTTTCAATTGTGACTGAAGGTTCGTTCGCTTGGAATACATCCCGACACATCATCCCTGCTAGCATGCCTGCAGGCCTCTGAGTCCAAGGAAAATAATGTAAAAGCAACTTTGCTCTAAATTTGATTTGAATTTCTTTGACATTTTAGCACCGAGGTATAATTTCAAAGAATGATTTATAACCTTGCACGAACGATTATGATTCAGCATTTATAGCACACAATGATTCATAAACGTGTCAGGTTTGGCATTAAAGAGAGATGTCATTGGTTGGCTGGCTGTTGTCTGGCTGGAAATGATACAAGAAAGTGTCAAAAGGATGTACAAGTTGTTCTAGGCGAGGCAATATTCATAAAAAAATATTCATTATTATTCAAATATTTATATTTTATATATTTTTTATTTTTCAGTAGCTTCTGACACTAAATTTGCTTTAATGGAACACATGCTTGTCCTAAACAGCTGGACCGGCACATGGCTGTCATGTTTTGGGAAGAAAAATAAATAAATAAATATTGTATCATTTTACTAGATTATTTTAGATTATTAAAGTCCATTTAAGTCATTTTACTTGATTATTTTAGATGATGAAAGTCCATTTAAAGTTATAGTAAATGTCCTATAAATTTACCGCAGATAAGAGTGTTGATTATGACACTGCTAAATTAGAATGATTTAAAAAATAAATTGCTTGATATCTAAAATGAGGCTACAAAATCATACAAATATCAAGCAGTTCCCTCCGCTCTCGAATATTGTGGGCGTGTCCACCGAATACCCTGAAACCACGCCCCAAACTGTCAATCAAACACCACTTCTACGACCTTGAAAATGGATGCTACTTCATCTAGAATTTTTTGTTTTAGCAAATATATAATTTTAAAGTCTTCGGTGGATGGATTATATAAATTTCGGTTGTAGCAGGGCTTTTCCATGATGTGACAACAAGGCGCTCTAAAGCAGCCACACCAGCCCGAATCCCCGGTCCATACACTGGCTGTCAAGTCAGATAAAAAAAAAAAAAAAAAAAAAAAAAAAAAAAAAAAAATCCCCCCTTCTACGTCTTCAACCTCTCTCTGTGTGACGTGTGTGCCTTCACGGCTGACAACAAGGCACTCTAAAGTGGCCACACCATTTGACTATGGTAGGTATAGCTAGCAAGCTAACTGCTAATCACAGTCTTGCTGGAGTGGAGGAGAGTGGACTCATGCTCGAACCGAAACGTGTTACTAGCCACCATTTTGTACATTGTATTTAGAAACAAATCATTTTACAGTCTTTAAATATTTTGGTAACAGTGTGCACTTTGGGTACCTTTTATTTAATTTTATTTTAATTTAATTATTTTTGTTGTTGTTGCATTTTTATGTTTTTGGGATGTCTGCATACAGGTTCATCCCAAAAACATAAAAATGGAAAAAAAGGACAAAAATGAACATAAGTGTTTTTCACATAGCAACGACGCTAATGATGTGCTCAGATAAAATTGTTTTTAATTTTAGAGCCTTTCATGATCCTTTCATCTGTCATATTATGAAGCCATTTCCCATGAACACCATATACATGCATTCATAGGAAACTATCTGTCTTGTGTTTAGCAGTGTGCGCTGCTCATGTGTTCCAGTTTACAATGTTCCTGCAATCAACAAATGAAACAAATAAGCTTCAAATGAGGTCTTGCGGTGACATTGAAGAAAGCGCCTCCATCCCTCTGGAACTTCCCCATTCCTTCCTTCTGTGTGCCGAAACCACAATAGTTGTGGCAAATCACTCCCAGCTGTCTTTGCTTTGATTTGATTCGAGAATGTGTCAATCAAGTCGGGGCACGTAACAGCAAATCACATTCTCGTCACTTTTTATTAGCTGGCCCGCCCGGCTCTTTGATGCGGATTCATGTTGACTGTCACGCGCACACGAGCAGGACGTCCAAGTGACCTGTGCGTGTCATCTCTGCTCTGTCGAGCGAACTACATGCGAGTTGATGACATTTATTGAAAACAACTTGTGCTGGTACTGCTTGAACATTCCTGCTTTTTCCTTTAGTAGTATAACTTATTCTTACACAGTGTGTGCGTGCGTGCGTGCGTGAGTGCACATAACTCCAAGTGGAATAAACCTGTTTTTTTTTTGTTGGCAACTGTTTTTATTTTCGGATTGGTCCACCACAGAGAATTTTGTCAACAGATTCATTTTTGTGAGAACCAGACTCCAGTAATATGTTCCCACGAGAATTTAGAAGGAATCGTTCACAAATTCCAGCACCATACTCATGCTTGAATTAGACTATTTTCAGCAAAAAGAGCATGGCTTCACCTGCATTTGTGATTTTTACACACATGCGTCTCAGCAACAACTTTGCCACCAAAATTAATTGGGAAATCTGTCTGCGTTATGACAGATTACGATTAGGCTTTTGTGAACTCACCGAATCACAATATTTCCATCTTGTGGCAAGAAACTATATATATACATTTATATATATATATATATATATATATATATATATATATATATATATATATATGTATATATATGTGTATATATATATATATATATATATATATATATATATATATATATATATATATATATATATATATATATATATATGCAGAGGTGTTATAATGCTTCAAGCATCAGATATTTATACACAAACAGTGCATCAATGCAGACAATATAACAATACTCAAAATAATTATTCTTTATATTTTGCAAAAAAACAAAACAAAAAAACACACCAAAAACGTCACTTACAGTAGTTGTAAAACTCCTCTTTTTTTCCTGTGTGAATGTCTGTGTTATACTGCCCCCTGTGGTCGTGTTGAACACACCAGAAGAAGCCGCAAAGAATGAATCATGACACATAAGCTGTTTTATTCTTTGCAGTCTGTTTAATTATGTTATTAGTTATTACTACACGATTTTATGAATTACAAAATTAGAGAGTACTAATTTCCTATATTTAAAAAACAACAACTTTTTGCGGGGGGCTGGAACAGATTAACAGCGTTTCCATTCATTTCAGACTCTAAACTCTTATCCAAACCTATCACTGTATGGTGAAGCAAGTTGAAGGCCTTCATTTAGACAAAAATGGTGCTTTGACACCATCCTGCAAGCAAATGTAAACATAGTGGAAGCCCCTCGACTACTTATATTATTATTATTATTATTATTATTATTATTATTATTATTATTATTATTATTATTATAGGAAAATCATTATTATTTGGAGTTGATTAATTTACTTGTTATAATTTTGCTCAATTCTTGCATGAGCATTTTTCTATGAGGTTACAAAAAAAGGTTGTTGATTTTTGAGGAATATATTAATACCCGACTTGTAATAAGCAAGGTCTTTAAAGTCCTGATTGAATATGTTTATCCCTAAGTGTGTTCGTCCAAATACTGCACATAGTTCAATTTTCTGTATCTAAAGGCCAACCAAACAAGTGTGTGTGGCCACCACCAATGTTGGCGTCTGCCTCGTCTATCCTCTCCAGTCTTTGTGTGTCACATAAGACAGTTTAAAAGCTTTTTATTTACCTTTCGCACCATTCTTCCTGTGCGTACGCAGCGCACAGGAGAAGACCGCAACGTATGTCATGTCGGCGCGGCTCGACAGCTGGGCCGCAACAAGATTATTTTTTTCTTTTTCCGACTCTGACAAAGCGTAACGCGTCAAACGTGTACCGTCGACCACGTATTAAACGCTTCATTGACTCAGTGGAAGCCTCGAGGGAAGACGCCATTAATCATACACAAATGAGTGTGGTGGCGGAATATGTCTAATTGCAGTCAAATTATCAAAACAAATGTGATGAGCAATTTATGACCTGACAACTTCTATGATGTTAGGCTAGTTTGTGCCTTGGAAGCACAGTGTTGACAATGAACCCCAAATCAGAATGTTTCTTTTCCTCAAGCGGACTTCTTTGCTTCTTTGCGGGTCATTCATCAGCGGAATCACATTCAATGGAGCTCGTATGGACATCTTCCGGGTGTCATCTGGCCCGATGAAGAGAATAGGACCGTTTTGCTCCCTAAGCATTCTAAAGTTGGATACTGTACTGTATTTTGGAGCCACTATAGCGACAATTAGCATTGAATGAGCGTTTATGTTTGCTGTTTTTGAAAAAGACGGTAGAAATATTCAACGGGTTTAACATCATTTTTAGCATCATATCAACTCTTGAACACATCAAAATGTCCAATTTGAGCTTGCATAATCAACCCTAACGCTAATCGTACCGAAACTCTAACCAATCCTAAACCCCACCCGAACACACTTGCCTTACAGCCTCCAGCATGGCTTAAAATCACGAGTTGAATCCCCCCATAAAGCCCATGTAAAGACCCTGAACACAAACATCCTGCTCAAAAGTTTTAACAATCTGGTTTGGCTTTTACTGAGTTTATAGGGGCAAAGAGACTTTGAACAATTTCTTATCATCCAACACAGTGGCACCTCGACCTATACATTTTTCGAAATGAGCCGTCACTCGGACGATTTCTTTGTCTTGAGTTGTGAGCAAAAATTAGAGTGCTAAATGGTGGCAGAGAACTTTTTTTTTTTTTTTTTTTTACAATTTGTGATACAGTCAAAACACAAATTTGGGCAAAAAGTGGACAAGCTTTAAGGTTACACACATTGCGTAATACAATAGACAGGATAGCAAAACTAGCATCATGTTGGTGTTTTTTATAAACCAGGGAAGGGCAACTAGAGGCCGGCGGACTACACTCTAAATAGGCCCTTGATGATGATGATGATGATGATGATGATGATTATTATTATTGTTGTTGTTGTTATTTATTTTTTTATCATCTTCCAAAAACACTAACGAACATTCAATATACATTTTCCACGAAAAATGTGTGGAAACAAAAAGCTGGTCCCTCAAAAGCTGTGAAAATTCATTACAAAGAAAGGGGAAAAAACATGCAAATAATATGCAGGGTTCAACTGTAACTTTAAGATGTAATACCACCAATCACCACTAGTTGTCAGACATGTCTAAAGTTGCCCTTACACTACGTCATATATTGCCTCGTATGCCGTATTGCCAATAGAGGGCGTTCACTGTATTTATAATATTGATATACAGGAATTAAATTCTTTCATTGTATTTAGTTTTCCAGATGACGTACGTATATTGACCTTTCTTTGTTGATTGGCCGGGACAAATCACGATAATATTTGTAGTGACTGGAAGTGAGGTCGGCGCCTCGCAATATGATGCAATTTGAAGTGACCAAAGACAGTTGGCAGTTGTGTGAGGTAGGTTAAAAGTTGAATGCATTGTTGCTGTTTCTCCGCATCAGAGTCTTCTCCTGTCATGGCTTGAGAGTCCTCCGTCTTTCAATTTCACACACAGCGCCATTCAACTCTCAGATGAAGCAATTTCCCCCCCCTAATTGCCTTTGAGAACATGTTGAAAGAGCAACAAGGGGTAACGACAGGTCACCGTGTTTCGCCCATCGGAGGTCTCAGACTGTGACATGAAACGTTTAGCGAACAATAGACGGACGCATAAATCAGCTTCATCCCGGGCCCCTCGCGCCCCGAAGCTGCCCCCCCCCCCCTCTACGTGCACCCCCTAAACCTCTCGGTGAGTAGCTGCAGCCCAACCCTGCGCCCTCCAGCGAAGAGAGCGTAGGCGGGATGTTCCAGCTCGTGGCAGCTGGAGGGAGAGGCCAGGTGGGGCAGGTACGGTGACTCGGGTGAGGTCACCAAACTGACAGCTCGTAGGATTAGTGCGTGCTGGAATAAAGACCGAGACGGATGGAGGGAGGTGGGAAAAAAGAGCCCAGATGGGGGATATAAATGTGCTAAAAAGACAAAGGAGAAGATGGGCTGGATCACGAGCTGTGTAGTGCTGCCAAAGCCCGAGAAAAAAGGGGGAGACAGACACACAGAGACAGCATGGAGGAATGCGGTAAATCCCAGAGCGACCCGACAATCCTCTGGAGAAGAAAAAGAGGAATTTTTATGTGCTGCAGGTGAGCAGAACAGATAGGGAGGGAAAGGACAAGAAAGAGAGAAGGCGCCGGACAGATGGAAAAAGAGGGAGAAACACGGGGGTGGCCGAGGGAATTGAAAGGAAGCGTGAAAAGCTTTTTTGATTGTAGCAGACCACAAGGGGACATGTGGGGTCAAAATGGAGGGGGAGACACAAAAAAAAATGACACCAAATGAGACAAAATGGGGAATTATTCAGTTTGATGGGATGCTACAGGACATGGCGGAAGGAAGACACACACATGGAAAAGCATTTGAGAGCTAGTGTGAGCAGACTTTCTAAAGCGTTTTGCCGTTTCCTTCGTTTTAATTAGATGTCTATTAAAGGGGTGTTTCAGACAAAGGACAATGGACGCTTGGTGTGAATGACACCTGAATCTCAAACTGGATTTACGCTATGGTTCAAGTGACACAATTCGGATTTGTTGCTCACTTTTCAAAATAGAATCAGTTATCCTCGAATTAAGATATGAATGGAATGACAAAGCAACAGCGCTTTGACCTTTTGCCACATTTCAGGCTTCAAAAACAAAGATATCAAATTAGATTTTTGTGTGTGTGAAGAATCAACACCAATTGGGACACATTCATGAAGTAGAATGAAATTTATACAATATTTAAATTGTATTTATTTATTTTTTACAAACAAAAAACTGAAAAGTAGGGCGTGCAAAATTATTCACCCCTTTTCTCCCAGTGCAGCCAACAAATTCCCGAAATTTCCTGATGAATCCTGAATGAGCCAACGTTGACCTAAATGGGTGATGATGATAAATTGTGTAATCGAGTTGGCGGGGATTATGAACAAAATACAGCACAACACCTTGAGGCCTCTGTTAGCAAGCAAATAATGTAAGGAAAAGCCTACTAGAACATCTGAACTTTATTCAAGGTTAATCAGACGCACTTTACACGCTGGCAGGTGTGTATTGACTCCCATTTAACACAACTGTGAATGTGATTGGTTAATTTGGAACGCAGTCATATCCCCAGGTTTAGGAGGGTGTGCAGACTTGTGCAACCACATTATCTCAATCTTTTGCATTTTTACTTCCCCTCTGGAAAATATTAGCATTTTTTTTATTGGTTTGCACAGCTTGTAGGTTAATTGTGGTGGGGAGACAATAATGATTTATCTTCAATATTATTAAAACCTTTGAACAGGGGTGTGTATACTTTTATTTTTATTTTTATATATCACCTATTGCCCAAAATCAGCTGGTATAGGCACTCGCTCACCCATGGCCTGAATGAGGACAAGCGCTATAGAAAATGGAAGGCTGGATCACTGTATCATAAGTACATGACAAATGACAGTCAAATAATTTCAGAATACAGCAAGTTTTTGGGATGCTGGTTCCAGGGCCACATTGGATGTTTTGACGTTTTTCAACAATGTGGCTCTCGCATCAGATCAGATCCTCCTCACATCTTTAGAGGATCAGCAGCCTGTGTGGCGCTCAGCCGAGTTCATCTGTCATGAGGCAGTTATTCTACGTTGATGACTTGTCACTCATTGCCTGTCTTCTTACTGGGAGACTATCATAGTGATGTGCCATATAGGCCAAAAATAACACTTACCTCTCACATAACCCCCCCCCCCCCCAAAAAACCTCATACTCTCGAAAAAAAACTCTCGCATTTCCCCAGAAAACATTCACTAATACAAAGTAACCTGCCGTGCTCACCAAAAAAAACTTCCCCAAAAGAACTCTTACCTGCACACAAAAAAACCCTCATACACACCAAAAATCTTCTTATTCACCCCCTAAAAACTAAAAAGACACAACAAAATAAAATGCTTACATTCACTAAAATCCATTCACATACCAAAAATTCACAGTCAAAACACAAAAAAATCACACTCACCAAGAAAACGCTCAAAAACACCAACATAAGCTCACACTCACACAAAAATTCTCATCATCAAATCTAATACACACACTAATGAGATGACAATTTTTTGGGTGAAGAAGTTTCTGAGTGTGTGTGAGATTAAAGGAAAGTTGTTTTTGGGTAAGTGAGAGGTTTGCTTATGCAGGTGAAACTTTTTGGGAGTGTGAGAAGTTAGTTTGGTGCATGTGATTGACATTTCTTTGTTGTGTGTGTGTTTGTTGGTGATCATGAAAGGTGTCTTGTCTATGTGCGGGTTATTTTGGGGTGTTATGTGAGAGGTTTTTGGGTAAGTGTGAGCATATTGTTGTGTTCATGATTTTTTTTGTGTTTGTGAGGTTTCTTTAGGTTATGTGATAGTTTTTCTGTGTGAGAGTTTTTATGTGAGTGAAAGGTGTGTGTGTGAGAGAGTGAGAGATTTTTTTGGGTTGTTATAGTTTTTTTTGTGTGTAGAGTTTTTTTGTTGTGAGAGTGAATGTAAGGTGGAACGTAAGAGGTTATTTGGTTCATATGAGTTTTTTTTAGCGTGATAATTTTTTAGTATGAGAATTTGTTTTGAGTGTTTGTGTGTGTTTTTTTTTTTTTTTGGTGCATGTGAGAGTTTTTTGACTCGTGATATTTTTTGGATGAATGTGAGAGGTTGTTTTTGTACCTGTGAGATTTGTGTGTGTATGTGAGCGGTAAATGTTATTTTTGGCCTGTACGGCCTTCATACCCTCATGTCCTACTGTATTACGTATCACTGTGAACGTGGTGATGCAATTAAAATCCAATTGGCTTTGCATGAAGGAGCTCTGACACGTCGACAATGATTCACACACATGCTCGCACACTTGCACGCGGGATCGCACAAAGCAGTCTTTGTTGACTGGTGGCAGCCGCTCATTCATTGCTAACCAAATGTAAAAAACACACAGCGTATGTCTTGAGCGTGTTTTCATGTACATGTGTCATGTCCCAGTCAGCGCTGCCCCCCCCCCCCCTCCCGCCTCCCCCAGCCTCAACTTTCACTCATGAGTAATGTGTGCTAATGTGTCAGCAGTGACACCATGGATCAAAGTCACTTCCTGTTCAGCTAATGCTGCTTTTAAGGGTGAGCGACTTTGCACATTGACAAGCTATGTTTTTGTGAACGTTTCCTGAAGCTGTTTTCTGGGTACCGTTTGTGCGAGTTTTAAATTTGACATTTGCAACAGCATAATGTGCTGTTTGCAGTAGTGGTGTAGTAAATGTGATGTACTCTCAAATGGATGAACAGTATGTCATTTTTCTGCCTGTCACTATATGTTGCTGCCATACAATAAATAGTTGAACAAATATAGATATACAGGTATTTGCACTATGTTTTGGAATCACAGCCTTATGACATTGCACAAATTGAGGATTCACAGCTAGAAAAAACAAACAAACAAAAAAACGTTAATCCTGAAGCAGTGACAGGGTGTACTACAGAACATCAGTACGCTTGAAGTTTCTTTTTTTCAGTCAAAAACTCGTGATTTCCAGAAAGAAGATTGCCTTGAAAATGGATTTTGAAGTATGTATGTATTGAGTTCCATCTCATCAGTCAGCCATTGTGGGTATCAATAATTCAAAATTTAATGTATTCAAGTGTAATTGCTACAGATATGTTTTGTCTAACGTGGGTCTCACAATTTGGCTTCATTCAACCAATCAGAGCATAGGGAAAAATGCTGACCATTATTATTATTATTTATTTATTTCCACAGTCTTTGTTGGTGTTCCTTTTGTTCATCAGCCGTGTGCAAACCATGCATATTATTATTATTATTATTATTATATATATATTTTTTCACAGTCTTTGTTGGTGTTCCTTTTGTGCATCTGCCGTGTGCAAACCATGCATATTATTATTATTATTATTATTATTATTGTTATTGTGGGCCCTGCACTCTAAAAAGAGAATTGTTGAACCAATTTAAGATTACAAATTGAATTGTTGAAGTGGTAACACACAATTGAATGAAGTTAATCCAAAGTGGATATAATAAATTTAAGTGATTATGAGTTTATTAAACTTAATACTTTGGATTGGAGTCATTTTGGATTAATTTAGTTGAGTTTAATTCAGGTGAAAATGTTAAGCTTAATGAACTCATAATCACTTAAACTTAATAGGCTATATTCACTTTGGACTAGTTACCACTTGAAGCAATTTAAAAAATTTTTTTATCAACAATTCAATTTATAATCTTAAATTGGTTCAACAATTCTCTTTCTAGAGTGTGTGAGATAAATTTGAAATCCAGTCCGATTGCCAGTATTACTGATTCTGAAGGCCCCTAGGCAGATTTGATTGCTATGACAACACAGAGGGTGAAATCTGATTGGCCAAAAACAACAAAAAAAACAACAAAAAAACAACAACAACATCCGAATATATATATATATATATATATATATATATATATATATATATATATATATATATATATATATATATATATATATATATATATATATATATATATATATATACTAGAAGCAGTGCAGACAAGAGAAACACTATTAAATGAAGAAAAAAGACTGTTGGGAAGAAAGTGTGAACGAAAACGAACAAGTGCATAATTGTCAATCTATGTTTAAAGGTGAATAACTCTTTGGGGTGAGATGGTCAAACAAAAAGGTAAAAAAAAAAACATTATTATTTTTTACAGTGTAGAGTGGTCGTCTCCCAGGTTGTGGGTTTGATCCCCACCCCTAAACTTGTCTTTTTACCGTGGCCAACATCCTCACACTGAAAAGTAAATTCAGGACCCTCATTTTCCTCCACTTCTTTCTTAGCTGTCTCATTGTGACTGATGTGTTTAATGCTTCGTGGTTTTGCACTTTTTCCCACGGGACACTAGCAAAGTAACAAGCTCAGGGAGTTACTGTGCGGTGGAAAAAGCAGCACCAGCGTCCACGCACAAACATTTCACTTCAGTCACGTGTGTGCGTGCAGTGGTTTTGCAGGTGTGAAGCTTGGAGGTGGGAGCTGGGATATCCTCATTGATCCTTTAATATCCAGCCTGAGGGGGGCAAAGAGAAAAAGCTAAGGAGCACATGTGGGAAAAATGCTCAGGTAAAAGCAATAAAAAGGGAGAGAGCAGGCCAAACAAAACGGGTGAGAGGACGCACGGGATGGGAAGAGAAGACATAACATGATGCAGGGGGATTACGAGGGGTGTGTTCGTACCTGCGCTCATGTCAATCCTTGGCTGTCACAGGTCAGAGGGATGTTTAGCGGGAAGAGGAGCTTCGTGAGATCGTGAGACGAGAAAAAAGTGCGGTGGGGAAGATGAAAAGGGAAAGATCGTAAATTTTCACCTGAGCAGATGAATAAAAAGCGTCGCATGGCCACGCCTTTCTCTGCCTTTTTTTGGGGGGGTGGTATCAACTGGCTTTTGTTTCCAGACAACAGCTCAGTTCTGAAACTCTGCACATCCCCTAAAATCGTATGTAAAATTGGTTCCCAATGACCAAGAACAGCACATTGTGTACAAAAGCTAATATTTATTCTCTGTTGAGTTTTTGATACAGTATTTTCCACACTGAATAAAAATAAATAAACATCTCTTAATAAATACAATAAAGTACTGTTCAAATGTCTTAGGCCACCACTAGCTTTCTTGTTTTAATGTGTAGCAGTGATTTTGAAATGGTGGAAACAGTGACATTAATTACAGTTGACATATATTTGCAAATTGTGAATTTCTTTTTAGGATTTTGTTTTCTTTTTGGGACGTACACTTTACTTTGTGACGTGCACTTTTTTTGCTATAATTTCTGCTTGCATCCTAATAACAAGACTGAAAAATAATTTTAAAAAAAATCAACATTACTAAAACAACAAATCTAACGATGGCCCAAGACTACCTCATAACATCTAACCACATTATAAAGGCACATTGTAAAAATCATAGATTCTTTCTGGGGGTAAAAAAAACAAAAAAACATCAAGAAACTTGTGAGTTTTTAAAAAGCCATAAATAATCACTTTCACATGTGAGTCACAAATATACACAGAAGCGCAAGAAACCATGCCAGCTCCTGAGCGCAAGATCCTTTTTGTCTTTTTTTGTAAAGTGTCCTCTACGCTAGAATGTACCGAGAAGGCCCAAAACAACATGAGGTGAAGCCCAAACACACACTTGCATAACACTCGGCTGCGCAGGGGGAGTCGACGAGGATTTATGGTTGAGACGCGAGGTTATCAATAACCCCATCAAAGATACCTGTGGTAAAGATTTATGGCGGAGCATCGAGTTTCTCCTGCTCATGTATTAGATATAACCTCCATCAGGCTGCATCATGTTTTTACTTCTTCTGGATCACACATGTTTGCTGAGCCCTAAACTTTACAGCCAATGAAAACTTCTCATTTGATGACCGTATAATGATCCGAGAAATAACTTAGTGGTATGTTTACACCGTGTCCTATCCCTGGTGGAACTTGTTCTCGCACTAATTTTGTTGCATTTGATAGAAACGTAGAGGAATTTGTAGGAAGATGATATATTTTCATGGTTGTCAGAATTTATTATGTTTTTTTTTCATTTATGGAATGCTATCAAAATGCACCTTTAAACAATATACAGCGCTGGAAAACAAAACGTTTCTCTTCTGATTTTACTATATACCATTTGGACATTGACACCATTTATTTACAGCAAATGAAAAATATATCCAAAAAGTTGCTAGTACCATCACTCATTAAAACACTGAACTCTTAGAACAGGCAGTAGCGAAAAGCCAGGGAAATATTTTACGTGCCGTAACTGCACGGGGTTTGTTGGAAAAATGTCCAAACAGGTGGAAAGTAATATAGACACTTGTATGCAAAATGATTTTCTCAAGTTGAGAGCAACTGTGTGGTCAATGTTAAGGTAAACTAAAGTTCAGTGGAACTTCTAAAGTCAAACGCTTCTTATTGTGTGTGTGTGTGTGTGTGTTGTTGTTTTTTTGTGTGATACCACCACAGAAGGATGCCAGTGATGGCAAAGGAAAAAAAGTCTGATGACAAGGGAGGGAACGGAACATTTTGTAACAGAGGATCAAACAAACATCTCTGTTCTGCCTGCTCAGTAAAATACGGCTAAGTTGACGTTGGTAATAAAAGAGTCAGCACAAGTAATAATCTCCTTCTGCCTTGGTGTCACTTTGTCTATCACTTGTTGTCGAAGCTAAGGTTGAGAACGTTTACAGTAATATTACTGATTTTTACAGTTTTATGGTAGGTCAAGTCAAAAATATTTATTTACAATTATATGTTCTAGCCTAAACAGCATTGAGCTATTGTGTGTTGAATATAAATGAAGTGGAAAAATCCACCTGTTCTTACCCATCTCATGGCGGCGGCCATTTTGCCACTTGCTGTCGACTGAAAATGTCACCGCAGTGCCTAAAGGCTCAAGTAACAAATGAGGTGTGAGCCTCACCTGTTTTCTGGGTTTGGTCACGTGACGTTCACAAGCTAAACCGTGATTGGTCGTTACCTGAACCCAGAGCAACTGTGATGTCATTTTCAGTGGACAGTGGTAAAATGGCCGCCTCCCGAGATGGATAAAAAAACAGGTGGATTTTGCTGCTTAATTCCTATCCATAAACATAATAATAATAATCAGAAATCTATGCCAAAATTGGATTCTAAATTCACAAAGCATCTCGTTTGACCTCAGAGGTTCCTCAATGTGCGTGTGCTACCACCACTGTCTGCTCATAGTGTAAAGCGCTGTTGTACGCTTACTGTAACTGACCAGCTGACTTGTGCTTACTCAGCATTGCTCTCCCCCTCCGGCCATTCTTTACAGCGCTCGTCCGCTGACTCATCCCGCTTTCGTCCCCTCTTCTGCCCCTCCGGTGGTTTCCTCCTCCTTCTCTTCCGCCACACTCCTTTTGTCTACTCTCCATTCATAACATTTCTGATGAATGTTTGCTGATTCACACGAATTGTGTCACTGAATCTGTTTTTGCTCAATGGCTGACCCTCGTGTGTGTGTGCGTGTGCGTGTGTGTGTGTGTGTGTAAACCACCTGCGGCGGTATTTCTGGTGATCTACGAGCTATGAAGTCCGGTAATTCAGGCCAGCCTCATGAGTGTGTGCGATGGTGCAAGTAATTGTGTGTGCGTCTGTGTGTGTGTGTGTGTGTGTGAGTGTGTGACCTGCCGAATGACCCTCGTTCTCCCATTCCCGTACGAAATGCACAAATGCGTTTATGGAAAGTCATCTGAGCATTTTCGATATTCTTTAGCTCCGTGTACTAGTACGCTTTTTGTCCCCTTTATTAAGACAAATTGTTGCGCTAGTAGAAAACTAGAAGAATGACGAATGATTTTTTTTCCAGTCCTACCTTCCACTACTGTTTGACCGTTCTGCTCAACTTTGGGACAACTTTGCCATACTAGGACAACTGCATGTTATTAGTGTAAAATTATGCGGTGCTACTAGTTGGGTCCAGCAGGCTACTAGTTTGTGTCACATGTCAACTAGTTTGGCATAGTACTGTAACTAGTACAGCACTTTACTAGTAAGGTTCAATTGCATACTCGTAGGCACTAGTGCTGAAAAAAAACAGGACTTGTAAGACACTGTCAGTCTTCTAGTGCGCTCTTTAGTCTTACTGAGGACAAAGGGCAAACTAGCACATGAATCTAAATGTGGATTTTGAATAAATGTTCAAATGAATGAATGTGTTTTTAAAGTGAAAGTCGATGTTTTGTGTGAATTAGGGATGGGCAGAATAATGTATTCGTGGATCATTAAGAATTCGGTCCATTGTACCGGTAAATAATTGTTGATTTTCCGTGTCTGGAGCGGCGCGAGTAACTGGCAACTAATTTGCAGTATAAAGAAGACAAAAATGAGCATCAGCTAAGTTGAGCGACATCCATGTTGAGATACAAGTCTTGCGTAATACAAAGCAGAGTGAGTTGCCTTGGTTATGTACTGTATTTTCTATAGCACTTGTGTCTTCATTACACCCCTAAAACTGTTCGTAAAAAAAGAAAAAGAAAAAAAGAGTAAAACATTTTAATAATAATAATAATAATAATTGACCTGCCTCCAAACAAAACAACCCATTTTTCTGGGTTGTTTTGCACAAATAACAATTTTTTTGTACAAAACAACCCAGAAAAATGGGTTTTTTTGTTTGGAGGCAGGTCAATTATTATTATTTATTTAAAAAAAAAAAAGACTAAAATTGATTAACCCAACTTTCTGGGTTGTTTTGTACAAACAACAATTTTTTTGTACAAAACAAGCCAGAAAGTTGGGTCAAATTGACCCAAGCAGAAGGTTGGTCTAATTTTTGGTCAAAATAGGTTATTTATTAAACTGCTGGGTCAAAAAAAAAGCAATTGGTTAAAAAAAATGGACCGACCTGCGACTTGGGTAAATTTAACCCATCTTTGTTTTGTTTTGTATCAAAACCACTTTTTTTTTTTTGTTCTTTTGTACAAATAAATGGTTTGTATGTACAAAATAAATTGTTTGTACAAAGCAACTTAGAAAGCTGAGTCAAATTGACCCAAGTTGCGGGTCAGTCCAATTGCAAGGCACAGAGACAAGGCAGCCAATTCACCCTAAAAACTGCTGGGTCAAAATGACTCAATTTTGTTTAAAGGTTGGACCGGCCCACTAATTGGATCAATTTGACTCAACTTTCTGGGTTATGGAAATCCCCCCCTTATTTTTCAAAACTCTATATTCAGTGAAACTAATGGAATGAGGGTGGGAGAGGTGAAGAACATAAGGCAGCCAAGATTCGAACCCCCAACCTCAGAACTGATTGGACTGATTGGATGTCCTAACAACTCGTCCGCAATCCTGTCCACCTTAATTGTATTTTTTAAATAACAAATAATCGATTAATTGATCGCTAATTTCCCCATAGTCGATCAAGGAAATGGAGTCAAACGCCAATCCCTAGTGCAAATACTGTCAAGGTTCACACTGTACATTGCGTGTGTTTGTTGTGTTGCGTCTCCTCATCCTCTCAGTCTCCTCTTGAGGCGATTAAAGTCTTTCGCCGAACGCCACAACCAACTCTGCAGCTCGCGCAGTATCCAAAAGCCTTCCACCTTCCTGGCGAAGTCGCTCATGGCCGGTCGCACGGAGAGGAGCACGGCCGACGATGACGATGAGGAGGACGAGAGGAGCGAGGGGCCTCCGCGTAACGACAGCGCTGGGGCCGTGGGGACGAGGCCGTGCTCCTCACCCGACCCGGGCTGGTAGAGAAGGGAGAGGGTGGATGGAGGGGGATGCAGCGTGGGGAGGAGGAGGGAGCGAGGAGGCCGGCGTTGATGATGTGGCGAGGAGAAGTCCACGAAGAAGCTCTTCCCTCCGTCCACCATGACGCCGTCCTCCTTCCTGAGCGTGTCCGTGTGAAGAATTTGGAGGTTGTAGCTGAATCCCTCCGCAGCTTCGGCATCCTCGCCGACGCTCAACAAGCTCCTCCCCCATCTCCTCGTGCCTACTGCTCGCTCCTCCTCTTCCCAGTCCCACTTCCAGGCCTCTGGTTCTTCCCGCCTCCCTCTCCTCCTCTCTCCTCTCACCTTCTCCCTCAATCCGCCGCTCCTTCCTCCATCTGCCTCCAGTCGCCTCCTCGCTTTCCCTCGCTTCACGTCCACGTTGAGACCGCCCTCCCTCTCACCTCGGCTCCGCCTCCCAGTCCTCGCCCTGGTTCTGGACCTGTACGAGCCGCTGCTGATCAGAGGCACTGGGCCGTCTCCCCCCGCCGTCCTCTGAAGGTCACCGGGTTTCTTCTCAGGAAGGGCGTAGCCCAGGGTGGTCATCAGCGCCGATATGGAGCCCAAAAGGCCGTCCAGGCCTGTGCAGAAGTGCAGCAGGGAGCTCTTGAGGGAGGGGCAGAGGGTGGAGCGAGCCAGCTCCCTCACAGCCGCCAACAGGACCGAGTAGGCCCTCTGGTTCTGAGCCAGACGGGCTTGGTTCTCCAGGCCGTGCCACAGCTCCAGGCGGGTGGCGGCGCTGGGCAGGGTGAGAGCCGTGCTGTTGGGCCTCGGCGGTGAAAAGTCTTTATCGTTGAACGGGGGGCCGAGGTATGTCAGCTAAAGGGGGGCAGACACACAAACACGCACCAGAAGGTTCAGGTCCAAGTTGAATGTCAAGAATTTCAGATCTTGTCGAGCACATTAAGCCGAACCAAACAGATGTGATCACAGGAGGGTCGCCAAAAACAAAACGCTTCCATTGTCTGAGAAACACATATGTGCAGTAAATGTTTGAAATAACACAACCTTGACATGTCTGCTTAAGCTATTGGAAATAATATAAACTGACACAGAAATGGCACAAAGGTATTTAATGTCAATAAATCTCTTTTGAACTCGCATAATCCCCACGAGTAATTCCCCAGAAGTAACATTGGTCTCTCGCACTCATGTGGTAAAATGATTCAAGTTAAAATGTGATTCTCTGTGTTGCACTTCTTCCACTTTAATAGACCTTGACCAAATCAGTTTAAAGGGCGGTACAGTTTCATCGCAATACAGAATTTCTTAGAGATCCGAGGGGGGAGAAAAATTGTATGTGAAAAGAAATGAGTGAACAACATTATCTCAAACTAGAATCGAATGAGATGCAGTGTGCTTTTTTAATTGTTTTATTCACATTATAAATTATAGAAATTGGGGGCGGGGGGGGGGGGGCTTCTAAAATATTTAATATCATGTTTAAATAATATATTGCAGTCTCTTATGGTCTAAACAAATCGACCTGCTTTTAGCCATCTCAAGGGGCAGCCATTTTGACACTCATTGTCCATTCACTGCTCAGGTATCGACCAATCACAGCTCACCTGTTTTCTGAGTTTGGTCATGTGATTTTCACAAATTGAGCCCTGATTGGTTGTTACCTGAGCAACTGTGATGTCATTTTGAGGTCGATAGGAAGTGACAAAATGGCTGCCCCCCCTGAGATGGATAACAACGGGTAGATTTTGCTGCTTAATTCATAGTTCACATACACTAGAATAATTAGTACAGCATGTTTGGAATAGTGGGACGAAAATGTTTACAAAATTGCAACCTCTTTTATGTTGAGCTATTTAAATTGTTATGCGTTTGCAAATTAACTCCAAAATATTGCAGATATGTTAATATTTGAAAAAGAAAAGATTGACATAGATGGTTGAGACATCACCTCGCTTGTGTATGACAGTGGTGTCCAATCTACAGCTCGGGTTAGAGTTAGCCGTACATTTTTCAGCCCGCATATGCTAATGGCCTGCAATGCTATTTAGAAAACCTAAAAAATTGTTTTTCAAAATAAAAACATTATATAAATAATTGCTTGCTTGATTGATTGATGGATTGGTTTCATCGTGTTTAATAAATAAAGTTTTAGAAAACTGTCAAAGTGTGGCCCTTGCGTCTTTCTATTTGTCTGTATGTGGCCCCCAGAGGAAACAGTTTGGATATTCCTGCTGTATGATTTTCATACGTCAAAAACTATAGACAGGAACAGGAAGTCAACAGCACACAAATAAAGTTGATCAAATAATCCAAAAAAACACTCACATAGACATCTTTGATTTCCTTGAGCTGGTATTCCAGAAATTTGGTGAGCTCGTATGTGCTCTCGATTGAACTCCTTTCGTTGGCCAAGGTGTGGGACGAACCGGCGGTGGCGGGTGCGGAAGCAGCCAATAAGAACACGAGGTGGATTTGATGAACTGTGAAGACAGCATACACAATTATTATTCAAAACTTGTAACATTTTTGGAAGTTAATAATTGACATATTTCTGAGGTTTGAATGATTTCACAGCCCCAGAAATGACCCCCGGCGAATAATTCCAAACGTTGCTTCAGTTCCTGCGCCGTCATTGTTTAAAATATTTTTTTTCTCTTCCAATATTCCGGTGTATTTCTTTGTCTCTATGGCGATGGCCTCGTCTGTTTACACACTGCCAGTGCACTCATCTAACACTGCCAATAAAGCTTTTTCCGTTTCCACTCTTATTTTAGGGCTCTCTGGCTGTCGGAGGTTTACACTGGCTTCAAATAAAACCTCACTTAATAGCTCGGGACGGTCGGATGAATGACTTACACGTTCGCACGCGTGCGCGCACATGTAGATTGTTGAACATTTGTTGAGGTACTTTAAGTTAAAACATTTTATGTGGCTCTGCTTCACATTTCTTTGAGTAGGCCTACTTTTTAAACAGTGATATGCTTGACTACTGGCTTTCCCAACTAACGAGTTTTTCAAATTGTGAGCCATCACTTGTTCGATTCTATTTGTAGCCACAAATTTGTTGCAATAAAGCTACTGTAATGCCCTCACATGTGGGCAAGGAGAGCAATTGAATGGGACAAACTGTCTGTAACAGCTGCTGCAGGCCACTACTTACATCCAGACGCTCATAGTTAACTGACCCACCAACTCCAAACTCCGATGTTACTCACTAAGCCACGCCCCCTAAAGGCATACAGCCACCATACACTGGTGCTAGTTGTATCACTTTTTTTTTTACTGTTCTATATTTTTGGGAATCAATACATCACATCAACAAAATGTATACCAGATGAAAGACCAAAGTCTTAGGTATATTTTTTTGTAGTAATGTCATTTTCATACTTTGTGTAAGTGCAGAGTTATAAGCCATCAAATAGGGGGAGTGAACAAGTGACATGTTGCCCCACCAATAGGTAAGTTGTCACACTGTATGGGTAAGATGTCACACGGCATTTTGTAACTAATAAAACAAGGACAAAATTATCCTTATTCTCCTGTTTTTTGTGTGTGTGTTTTTACAGCCAAAAAAAACATAGTTTATCATTGATCTTGAAAATTTACCAATGTACTTGAGCAAACTTTAATATTAAATATTATGAAAGAGATTAAAGTACTGAAGAACTGAGCCCTCAGCCTCAAATGTTTATTTTGCTTCCCTTAAACTTTAAATTTGAGAGTAAAATATATTTTTAAAAAAAAGAAAGAAAAAAAGCATTTCGGTTAATACATGGATGGTTCATCATGAAACTTAAACCAGTCCTGACATGTGGCCATACTGTAGTTCCAACAACTGGAAAAATCATTTTTTAAACAATGAAACAAAACCTGGCAAACTAATTTCCTCACTCTTCAGACTCATCTGATTCTGAAGAACAATTCTGGCATACGTAAACCGTGTTGCCACTGCCAGAGGTGCATTTTTCTTTGGCCAATTTTTTGCATATGTGACAACAAACCCCAAAATGACTGAGACAAGTTGCCCCAAACTACCATGTTGACTAATATTTGCTCTAGTTTAAAGTTATCTTAAAACAGAGCAGTGACTGAGGCATGACAATATGCCTGAATCTCTTCTCTAACGAGTCCACATGATTTGCTGCTAGAATCTTTCTATGTACGATGCCTGTTTCAAAATATATGAAGTTGAACATTTTTACTTTGGGTTGTGCAAAACCGATAACTGGCACTCATGTGGGCTCACAATGTGCCATTCTCTTCTCAGGCAGTACACAACCCCTGACCATTTATCCAAAGAAAATTAGTATTCCACTTTTTCGTTGCGCCCTCTGGTGGAGAAGAAAATTGCAATGTGACAACTTACCCAACTGAGCGCCGGTCTTCCCTACTGCAGTAGGTATAGTACACTTCTTCACATTCACTTTTATTATGTTTTGTAATGGTATTTATATACTAACATGCAATTTTTCTTTGTGGTGTTTTTTTTTTTTGGGGGGGGGGGGGGGGTTGTATTATATATTGTATTCATTTTAATAGGAAAATTAAATACTAGTAAAAGATGAGTAAATTGTAGATATGGGCGAGTACCGATACCAGTTATCGGTATTTGTGCTGATACAAGCCTTATTTTAAGGTATTGGTACTCATGACGGTAGCCGATACCAGTATCTAGTGGCCGTTTTACAATCAGGAACTAGACATTAGAGGAATAGAAAATTGCAATTAATGTCATTCAATTTTAAGGAAAAATACAATATTGGGATTGATAGGTCTTTCTTTCAAAAAATTTTTGGGGGGGGGGGCTTTTATGTGCTAGTGGTATCGGTAACTGGTATTGGTATGGATGACTACTCAAGTATCGAACATCCCTAGTAAATTAAGTTATCAGCTTGGCCTTGGAACTAATTCAACTTGTAAGGGCAAGTACTGATTCCATGTATCGTATCAGACAAGGCCTTATTTCAAGGTATCAGTACTCGCAACCTGTGGCCGTTTTACGAGCATGACCTAGAAATGAGAAGAATAGAAAATTGGCATTCATTTCAATTAATTTTAAGGGAAATTGCTATATTGAAATATGAAGGTATTTCTTTAAAATTGACTTTTTTTCAGGGGAAACTTTATGTATCAAAAGTACTCGTGGCATTGGTATCGGTGACTACTCAAGAGTTGAGTATTTGTTCTACTATCGCTGTGAAAAAAAAGTGTTATTGAACATCCTTATTTTTAAATCAAGGTATACCACTGTGTGATGTAATTTCATTGTGCATGTGTGTGTGTTTCCGAGGGGACACCGAAAAGTCTTCTAAGTCTGGTTTCAAACAGAGAAAATTGAAGCTGAAAGGTAGTTTTCAACAAAAAGAACCGCATGTCCGCCCGCCTCTCATCATCCTAGTTTCACTCACACACACACACACACGCCAACATATTTTCCCTGTCATCCTTCTGCAAACTGCCTGTCTCACGCCGCATGACAGCCAGACAGCAGGCGGTGATTCATGTGTGTAATTATGGACGAAACATGCCAATGTTTAACCGGTGTGAATTATAGATTGCGCAACCATTTTAGCGGCCCTGCCAGTTTCTCTCTGACTGACACACCTCGGGCCTCCCGTTTGCGTCACCGTCCTCGTCCTCGGTTGTTCCGCCCCGTTACCTCTCCCCGCTCTCCCTTCAAACGCTTATCTCGTCGACGCCTCGGGTCAAAATAACAGCAGACGATTAACCCCGATTAGCCCGCCGACTCGCGCTTCTATGGCCCTTTTTGCTCCCAGCCTTCGCGGCGCTGTCATGGCGGCCTGGCAAGGTCAGAAAGCAAATTGAAGTCAATTGTTTTTACAAAGCAAAATAGTTCATGGGAAATTCTTTCAGTGCCAGCTATGATTTTATCAACAAAAATGTTCTTCGGTGCTGGACAGCGTTAATGATGTTGACAAACCTCATCCAGGGTTTTCGAGAAACTTATTGAAAAGTTACTGTCTCCTCAAGTTCAGTCCTTTTTTTTTTTGCAGTTTTATAGATTTTTTTCCTTTTAATTTTTATTCTTGAGCACACAAATTAGCAGTTGTGCCACACAATAAGAATTATCAATGTATTGTAATCGATTTTTTTTAATATTTATTTTTGTTTTTTTGTTTTGTTATTTTTCCTTTATTATTTCGGTGATATAAGCCTTTTTTTTATTATGTGAGGAAAATAAAATTACATTAGATAATTATATCAATAATGAGGGAAATAGCAACAAGGACTGTCTTTATACAGTTAATAATTTTCAGATTTCATTGAAAGAGTGGTAATAATTAAACAATGTGTTTATTACGCTTGTAGTTTGCACTGTGTTTAATTATACAACACATAAAATAACACATTTTCTTGTCAACCAGTTTCCAACACAATTGTTAGATCATATTAATTTGATATATGATGTATTTGTGGCTCGCTAACAAAATAATTGTGGGGAACAGTCTGACAAGAAAATATGAATGAAAGTTCATGTTTAATTTTCTTTAGTAATGTTAAACTTCCAATACGATGTGTACAATTCAATGTAACACACAATATTCAATTGGAATTGAAATCTAAATAATTGACGTGGAGAACAAATTGGTAACTTGCACTCTTTTGAAACGTTACTATAATGAGCAATATAGCAACAACGTTGGCATACGAAACATAGCGGCGATGGATAGCTACGACATTGTCAAACGACACGTGGTAGCAACACATACAGTAGCTACGACGGTTAGCACGACATTGTCAAATGGCACATAGCTAAGACGAATAGCGACGACGTTGTCAAACAACAAATAGTAACAACGCATAGCCACGACGCATGGCAATGACATTGTTAAATGATAAACATTACTGGATGCAACGATGTTGCCAAACGACACAGGAGCGACGGATAGCAATGTCAAACAACACATAGTAACCATGCTCGCAACTACATTGCCAAACAACACATAGTTCCAACACATAGTCATGACGCATAGCCTGACATCGTCAAATGACACATAGTGGGACTTATCACTCTAAAAAGAGAATTGTTGAGCCAATTTAATAAAATTGCTTCAAGTGGTAACACACAATTGAATTAAATTAATCCAAAGTGATATATTAAGTTAATTAAATTAATCCAAGTTTAATTAATTATGAGTTCATTAAACTTAATATATATACTTTGGATATAACTTAATTCATTCGTGTGTTACCACTTGAAGCAATTTTATTAAGTTGATCAACAATTCTCTTTTTAGAGAGTGCAACGACATTGTCAAACGACTAGTTGACGCATAGCAACCGAAGTACCGTTCAGTTGTATTTAACTTTTAAGTTTAATATATTTACTCTTGTAGAACTGTGTGTTTTTAAACACTTATTCTGGTTTAAAAAAACAAAAACTTTTTATGTGCAAAATATTTTAATGAAATTCCTTATTTAAGTTTTTTTTTCATTTTCCCGTATTTAATCCCAGTTTTAAGGTGTGCATAATGTTGCATTATCTTACAAGAATATAAATATGAATCTACTGTTAATATAAATTTATATACAGTATTTTTACAGAGTAAAACCTCTGTTATTTTTGATGAACACTCAGGCCGACTGTATTTTAGTCGTGTTCATGGTTACCTACTCGGAGAGATAAGCATTTTTTTTGAGGTGGTAAGAACTTTTGACAACCGCTGCTTTCGACAAATTGAGTGATGGATATGAAAATCTTGCAATTAGTCTGCCGAAGAACTACACGCAGCAACATTTCTAATGTCGCCCACATCAAAGCGTCTCCATGGAGTATTTTGGAAAACTCTTCAGTAGCCCCGCCCCCCCACACACACACCTTTAAATCAGTCAACTGCAACAACCCCCATCAGCTGGCAGAACCTGTTCAGATGGCCTCATGCCACAAAACCTTATCACCTGTCAGGATCAAGAAGCATCTTTGTGCCACATGAGAACGTTTTAAGGCCATCAGGGGACGCGGGGCTCCCTCCTGTGGAAAAGCCATTAGCATCCACACGTGATGGAACAAAATGGGGCACTTTCACAGAGGAAAAACTGGCTTGGAACGGGTCCCACACAAAGTGTTCCATCCATCATCATTTTGATGATTTTTTTATTTTACGGCGCATGCTCCTCCACCGCGTTTTCGTGTGAGCGACATAACTAACATACCGTAAAAGCCACCTCCATGTTGTTGTTATATAATGTTATAATGAGTGACTTCATTAGAGCTGGCATTGGACCAGACTTCAAGGTGAGCGCCGCAGGCTCGAGGCTGCATGCATGTACCTGGTGTGGAGTGGGAGCACCTTCTTTTCAGGGCAACGTTGAAACCTGAACATTCTCTGTGTGACGACTGCATTACAGCAAAACAAGAGCGGCCCCACATCGTCCGCACGTGACCGGACTATTTGCAGGGGGCTTTTTTATGTATATAAAAAAAATATGACCAATAGTAGGCAACATACCAGGACAACTACAGTACTCTCTAGTAGAAAGCCTAAAAGTGTTCAGAAAAAAAAGGTTTCTATTTTTAAAGAATATTACAGAGCTATTTTTCTTGTAAAAAACAACATTTGACAAATAATTATTTTTTTTTTGGAGGCTGGAATGGATTCATAGCATTTCCATTCATTTCAAAAAGGATAGATGACTGTTTTGAGATACAAGTATAGGTTGCTGAATTAATCGTACTCGTTTCTCAAGATGATCTCATTGTATTCCAACTAGAGCTGCCAAATGATTACATTTTTAATCAGATTAATCACATTTTAGAATTTTGATTAATCGCGATTAATCGCTTTGTAAAAAAGGCTTTTTTTAATCAACACAACCAGGTTATGTGTTTATTCTTTTGACATTTAATGTTATGAGGACGCCTTCAAAAAAATTTGATCCACTGCACACGCTCATCCTCCTCTTTTTCTAATCAGTTAATTACTTGCATAATTTTAAATGGGAAAAAAATGACCCCAATATTTTGACATGAACAAGTATTCTAAATGTGATACGCAAACATTTATTAAATCTTTACGTTAATGCATGTAATGATGTTTATTGCTCTAATACAACCTGTGCTACCTTAAACGTAGCCATCCGCTGTCACGCTAAAGGATAATCTATGGTCAGAATTAATTAACTTTTTTGGTGATTAATTAATCAGTTAACGCTTTAACTTTGACAGCGCTAATTCCAACTGCAAGTTAAACACAGTTGAACTGTACTTAGACGAGGATTCTTTAATGTTCCACGAAATGGGCCCACTTGACACTCACAGTATTCGTGCAACACTTCAAGAATAACTGCTCCACACTAAACACAGATGTTAATAGTTTCTTATAAAATCTTGGCATATGCTTCAAAGAAGTCAGAAACATTACTATGTGCAACCTCACATGACATTCATGCATAAAAGAAAGTCTAAAAAAAAAACATCGATAAGTAGCATTTGTTTTGATTGAGAATAGTGTTTCAAAACCTGCACGTTTGGATGTCATCATTGTTGCTGAGTGTGCATTTTTAGGTGGGAAAAGTTCAGACGTTCCTTGTTTGGTGGAATGCAAGAAGAAGAGAGCTGGCAGGGATATGAAGTTAGGGAGACACGGAAATGACTCCATAAGACTTATGAGGCAGGTCATCCACATCAATTCTGCTACTGAATCCCTGCTCTGTATTAAATATAAAACACAAGAATCGTCTTCTTCTAGCCCCTAATGTTGAACTTTGTACATGGACCAAATATTTACAAATAGAAACAGAACGAGCAACAAAGTATTTTCAAAAATCTCCCTTCACTGGATTATGTGTAAATGGTTACCCACTGGTTACTAACCCAGTGTGAGCGAACGTTGACTGATTCCACCATTGACAGCAGACACAATGCCTTTCAATAATTTCTTCCAGACTTGCCATGTTGATTTATCCAAGCGAAAGAAACCATTAGCGGAAGAGGAAGCCGCGTTTGAAGTCGTGATCATGCAAATGCTGAACGACGAACAATCAAACCGACTAATGCTAGCGCGCATCACCATTGATTATCTTTGGACTTTTATCATCCTGGTTTGACGCACCCCCCTATTGAAGAAGGGCCATCACTCCACATGTTCAGATCCGCTTCAAGAAGAAAATGTGTGGCTCTTTAAAAAGGAACCCCGACTGTAATGACAAGTTTGCTCTATATTATTTATTTGGTTGTTACTAACATAACTATGAGATTGATTTTTCAAAAATCATTTCAGGTTTAATACATTTTGTAGAAACTTTATTTGGACGTACGTTGCCATTGTTATTTACGTCGCAAGCGCATTCAGTGCGTAGAGACGTAGAAGGTAAGCCTCCGTAGCGTTCCTAAAGGGACGACCAAAACTCTCGAATGCGTCTGGTGAATGACGAGAGCACGGCGTGGGCGAGGGTGACTCTCCCGATCGCATGTTGTTTCTTTAGGAACGCTACGAGGCTTAACTTGCTTTCTTTAAAGGCGTTTCACATTGCTCGGCAGAGAGCCAGCCGCCATTCCACGTCACTACGCACTGAATACGTCCAAATAAAGTTTCTACAAAATGTATCAAACTGGAAATCTTTTTTTTTTAAATTAATCTCATAGTTATATTAGTAACAGCCAACTTGTCATTACAGTCGGGGTTCCTTTTAAGGATAGCTGAGGTTTTTCTTTCGTATTACTGCTACAAAATTTTGTTTTGTGTTTTAAGACAAATATGAGTAACTTTCACTCACTTTAATGCGGTTATTGTAATATTGTATACTATACTGTATGTTAGTTTGTGTTTATTTCTGTTTCATAGGTTGCGTCACAGCTATTCAGGAATGCTGCAAAATAGTATAATAATATCATATGACATGTCCCAAATGTATGAAATAACACGATAGCGAAATAAAAAGTAAATATTGTTACACATTTCGTGAAATTAACAACATGCAAGTGACAACTCTAAGTTTGCCCATATTTCTGTTATTTTCCATCCATCCAGTTTCTGAACCACTTAATTAATATTTCTGTTATTTTCTATCCATCCATCCATTTTCTTAACCGCTTGCTCTCACAAGGGTCGCGGGGTCGCTGGTGCCTATCCCAGCTGACTACCATCCACACTCACAATCACACCTATGGACAATTTGGAGTGTTCAATTAACCTGACATGCATTTCTTAGTATTTTATTTTATTTTATTTTATTTTATTTTATTTTATTTTATTTTATTTTATTTTATTTTATTTTATTTTCATTTTATTTTCATTTTCATTTTCATGTTCATGTTCATGTTCATGTTCATGTTCATGTTCATGTTCATTTTCATTTTCATTTTCATTTTCATTTTCATTTTCATTTTCATTTTCATTTTCATTTTCATTTTCATTTTCATTTTATTTTATTATTATTTTTTTATTATTATTATTATTGTTATTATTATTATTAATTTTTTTTATTGCTGTTTTAGTCACCAGTCTTTATCGTCCTCAGTTAATTTCTTTCTTTTGGCATTCACATTTAACTTCTGGGGGAATTTTAGCATCGAGTTCAGAGTTTCCCAAACTTTATTGCGCCAAGGCATATATTTTATATATTACATTATAGAAAACTGTCACGGCACACCAGCATACAAAAAATGTCACAAAAGGCATATAAGATAACATTAAAGAAGTCAACACTTTAATGATCCACAGAGTGGAAATTCAGGTACAGCACACAGGCGATTGAAGAAAAATATCAATAAATATTTACTAAGAAACTTATATACAATTAGTTTTTTTAACGATATACTGGCATATGTGTTGCTGTTCTTGTTGTTGTTTTTTTAGCAGGTTAAACCAAACACAGTAACATAACATATATACTGAAATAATGATGGCTACACAGGCTAATTTTACCTGCTGCTATCTAGGGAAAGAGCGTTTAATAGTTCTGCATATGTTGCAGATATAGCGAGGATAATTGGATAATTCAGCGGTGGTTGGGAATTACCAATGTAGTAATAAAATGACATTATCACAAAATTTCTCCTGTGTTTTATATCCTTTTGGAGTAGAAATGAAATGTAATACGGCAAAGGGGTTGTGATACACTGAATGAAAAGATCAAATGTGCGCCATTGCGCTTTGAATTGAACACCCACGAGTTCTCCCGACAGAACGTTTCAGAACGACGTCTCAAGTTCACCTCGCCGGTCACACTTCATCTGAAACCGTAGCATGAAGAAAATACCTGTGAGAAAACCACCTCAATCCCGTTTTTCTGTGCGTTCGTACCGCATTCATATCTTCAACGTCAAATCGCAAAAAGTCGAACCCGCAAATCCCACGAGGACTTGTTTTTTAGAACTTGGTCATATTTGAGTGCAAAGTCATAGGTTGGTCGTCACGGTTACGAGAGCAATTCTAAGGTCGCGCCATGACACTTGAGTGTGTTGTTGTTGTTTCAAAAACAAATTTAACATCACATGTGAGGCCATTGGAAGGGTTAGTGGGGGTGACAGTTGGGGGTCAGGGTCAGTGCTGTGTGTGTGTACAGTTAGAAGCCAGATTTATGTGCAGCCTGTAGCCAATCAAATGCGCATTCCTTCACTAACTCAACACACACAAACGAGCAGGCATAGACACACACACACACACACACATATGCATCCAGGGCAGTGCAAATCCGCACGAGCGCACGCGCACACACACAGGCTGAATAATCCGTATAACCAAACCAGTGTGTCGTCACGTACATTTTGGTCCACACTCCCACACTGGATTCACTACAAGGGTCCGAACATCAATACGTTGAAGAACGTGCTGTCAAACATGAGCATCTGTGTTGTTTTGTACTTTTGACTGCGCCGCCCACCCTAATCTATGCGAGTCACTTTTATTCATACAACCTGTCAGTTTGTGCATTTCCCTCCTTCGGATTTTGTTCCAAAATCTCAAGTGGAAAGTGATACTTGGCTAAAGCTTGGGCCTAATTGCCTTCACTCTGTTTTCCTTTCACTAATTGGCTCCACTTGTTGCCTTCATCCTCATCTTTCATTCCTTGCTTCCTCTTTTTCAGACACCCCCCATCACCTCGCACCTTTTTTAAATTACGGGTAGGGAACTTTTTTCGTACCTGCTTTTATAAAGTCCTAATTTTTTTTTTATGTACGCATTTGTGGGTTACATGGTTTTGGACTTTTTATAACAGCCCCTCTGAGGTTGATTTCTTTTTACAATTGAACATTTGTACTATAGTTCACCACCACTGCTTTGTCAGACGGTCTGAATATGTACAAATTACTGTGACTATAGATTTAAAGGAGAGGTAATTAAATACATTTAAATGTTTTACTTTTTATTTTTTAGAATTTAAAGATCAATTTCTTCATGTTGTTTTTGCAATGCGGCGTTTTGGAAGACAAGCAACGTTGAGAATTTGGTGTGTTTTTCCTATTTGTGCCCTTCTGCTGCATTCAAAAAAGAAAACAATGAATCTGTTAATTGAGAACATCATCCGCAAGAATGTTTTCCTTTGACATTTTTACTACCAACTGAGTTACAGTCACTTTAACGTGTCATCATGCGTCTATCAAAATTGTGAAAGTAGTTGACCCCGAGTTAGCCGTTCAGTCAAATTCGCCTTCTGTGCTGTACTAATTAATTCACAGAATCAACGCATGTTAGCATGTGACAGCTACTTAGCATTTGTAGCATACTAGTCTACGTTGACTTGCAGGACAGACAGAGGGGGAGGAAAGGATTTGAAAGGGGGGCTGTGGTGAGTTCTTTTTTTTTTTCTACGCCGAGGGGCCATGTTAATTTGGCAAAAATGTAAACAGCATGTGTAACTGTTCAAAGCGTGACCGACTCATTTTATATGATCCCCCCACTTCTTCCCGCTGCTCTCTTCCCCTGTGGGTGCTGTGGACTTGTGTCAGTGGGGAGTCTGCTTGGAATTAACCCCTCTGATGCTGCTTGATATCGACGCAGGCCAATCAAATAGCATCTCGATCCCCACCTCTCTCCACAATCTTTCAATTGTTCTTTGTTTCGTGTGTGTGCGTGCGTGTGTGTGTGTGTGTGTGTGTGTGTGTGTGTGTGTGTCTCATCCACTCAACCATCACAATAATACATTTTGTGTTTATGCCCGTTTGTTTTATCGCCGGAGGACAGACTTCTTGTTTAAAAGGGAATGGGAATCAGTGTGTTTTTTTGTGTGAGTGTGTGCGCGCGCACACGTGTGTGTGACTAACATGAATCATGTACTTGCACATATAAGTGACAGCTAACGAGACAGGCGCTTAAAGAGTGCTGTGAACCCGAAACCTTTGGGTTTCTTTTACTATGTATCATTTTAATGATGATCCACAAGTAATAAATTAACCCTATCTTCTCCTTGTTATGCGTAAAATAAAGATTAGCGCTCATTGTCTGGCGTATGTTTATTTAATTACATGTTTTACATTTTAATTCAAATGGACTTGTTGAGCACATTGGACACATTGTGACTGCTTTACTTAAATTTCATTGTTTTCCTTTTTGTCTTGAATTTTGGGGTCAACGTTAGGAGGATAATGGTCGGAAAAATAAATTGCCATTACACACCCAAAAAAGATTCCCATTGTAATCTGTATAACGCCGGAAAAAAAAAATCACAAGTATTGTTAGCCAAACACTATAATTGCCTGTAAATCACTTTTACAATATCAATTAAAATACCAATTTGCTTGCTAGAAATTGTGCATTTTTCTTTATGTCTGTGTAGATTCTAATTCTTCCAGGTCATTGTAATCCACAAAGGTTTAATTGATGCAGCTGGAATACTTATTGTTTGTTAAATTTGTTATGTTTTTCATTGTTTTTGGAAAACTTTCAACAATTTCAATAATGATTTATAGGCAATTATGTTATTACACTAACGCTATATAACACAGCAAAAATAAAACACTTATTTGAGTATAGAACGAGTTCTTAATGATCTAATACAGATAAGATATAGTTTTAAAATATAAAGAAAGACATTCTTCCCCAAAAAATAAGACTTTTTGAACAATGGTTTGAGTTCTGTACTTACCTGTGCAAAACGTCATTTTCTTTTCTCCAAATCCTTTTATTTCCCTTCAGTGCTCAGAAGTTCATCAATCACCTGTGGAGCCCTTCAAGATGTGCTCTTCCTCTCTCTCTGTTTTTTTTTTTAATTCCTCTCTTTTGGAGCAAAGTTGGCAAACTGCGAGGAGGTCCAAAAACAGGTGATGTTAGATGCCCCGAAGAAGCTGCTCCTCAGGATGGAGCCTCGATCTGCTTGGACTTCTGTGATCTGTGTGACACTCTCCGAGGCGACGAGGGCTTTTTGTATCCTCCTCTTCTTCTTCCTCCTCCCTCCTCGTTCTTCCCCTCTTTTCCATCCCTGAATCCCGACTTTCTTCTACTTCTCCTTTCTTTTTAATCCTTACGGCTGATTCACCGTCTTGACGCATCACTGCTCGTCTCGGAACCACGAGACTTGTCTCAACTCATCTCCGTCTCCACGCACGCACTCGTCATCAGGCTCCACGCACGCGGGCTTGTGGCCGTTTGATGTCTCCGCGCCCTTTTATTACATCCTCCACTTATTTAATCTGATTTAAAATATTCGGGAGTATTAATCCAATCAAATGAAGACTTTTACGCACGACCAGAACTTCAGCTCGCATGCAAGAGCTCAACCATGCAGTTCTATCAATCTATCATTAAAAGGCACATAAAAAAACCAACACAATAAATTATGAAATAGGCCTACGTACAAATAAACATTACAGAGAAAATAAACGACAACTCTTAATTAAAATATAAAAACAGCCTTTTCCCCAAACATTTACTGATCCAAAGCACATATGTTAATTTTCAAATAAAACCACACATGTCACAAAAAGTAGAAAAGCCTGCATTAATATGCTTACGTGTAATGGAAGAGGCCTTAATTGTTCTTCTATATAGCCAACAGCAAAAGATGAGCAAATACTATAGCACATATTTGTATAAATAATAACTTTCGGGCTAAGTGCAATTTGATCGTTCATCGCAGCACGTGAACGGGTTGGAAAGCACTACTTTTAAAATTGAATGTGGGGAAAAAAAACTTTTTTTAATTCTTAAATTTCCAAGTTTTCTTTCCTCAATGTCATTATATAATACACAGTAATTATAATTGTTTTTCACATGTGTGTTTTTGTAGGTCTTCATTCATCTTGCAATCTCAATGAACTGCAAACTGTGCCCCTGGTGAGGCCTCAAATGCACCCATCCCAAGCAGTAAACTCGAGGATATATATTCCCAAAGTGTGTTCAAGCGCTGCCCGGTTTGTATTGCAGCGCGTAAATGGACATATTATGCGCACTGATTATAATCATGCTGGAAAACAAGCCAGCCCCTAAGCAGACCTCCCAAAAAGCAACATACTTAATGTGTCAGAGAGTTTATGCAAATATGAGGAAGGAAACAAATGCATGTTTTTGGCACAACAAAAAAAATGTTTTTCGTGCATATTACGTCCCCTGGTTTTACTTGTTTTCCGCGTGTATTTTTAAAAAGCTGTTGCGTTTGAATTTCCTTCCTGTATTTAATATATAAATATATCAAATATCGGCATGATATTAATGGACAATCCTGCGTTAAAATGTGTTGTATTTGAAACTCCGCGGTATAAATGGCTCGAATTTGCACATTTCGTTGACTTTATTTCTCCTTCACTATTCGAGATGCAGAACTTTGTGATTTGTTTAAAATAATGATAATAATAATAATAATGATAATATTGTTCTATTTTTATTTGTATAATATGTGGAACGCCTTCAACTACTGGAACGTGGAAATTATCTATTTACATTAGATGGGTTTAGTGACATCTAGTGGTAGATAATCACCACTGCATAACTAGGCCATAAGTCAGTTTAGAAATAAATTGTAAAAATATTTTACGTAAACAAATTTATCGGTCAAATATGATGAGTTACTATAAAAACAATAGGTATTTGTATCGCAATTTAATGTACAGTTTCACAGAACGTTTCATTGTACTACCGGAAGTAATAGAGAACATCCTGTAAGTGGTTCCTGTGACGTCGGGTTAGCGCCTGATGCTACACGCGGGAAACAGGCGGACTTTCTCATCACATTGACAATAGGACTTTGAGTTTTCGCACTTTCCGTTAATGGTTAACTGTAGACAAGCCTATAATATCTGTAAGTAACAAGGCGCATTTTGTATGTCTCTTTATTTTGTTTACATTTGCAATTTAATTCAGCATACCATCACTTTTGTTTTCTTACACACCGGCCTTGCTCGGTTGGAGCGCTCGATGTTAATTGTGTCGTCCATAGCTGGGGCGGTGCTTGATCCTGTTTAGTTTTAACCAACATGCGTGCTGCAGGCTTTTAGATTGCAACGTGATGATGTGGAGTAAAATAAGCGCACCTCGCGAATTCAAGTTAGCTAAGCTATTGTTGTCGCAGCGATACGTTTAATGTTTTCGATATACTTTATTAAATGAAGCGCCACATGTGGCTTGGAAATAGAGCTTCACGTGAAACTAGTCGCGCAGTAAGAGGGTGCGGTAGCCAAAACTGGTAAGAAACGAGGATATTTGAGGAAAAGTGCTCGTTTTACTCGAGTGTGTGTGGACAATATTTTAACTCCCTCGTTACTATTCACCCCCCCCCCCGTGTTTTTTTTTTACCTAACTCTGAACATGTCTAAAAACACCTTTGTTTCGTGTGTTTATTCATATTCCATTTGTATGTCTGCAGAGAGTATCAGCAGGCTGTAGCCGAGATGGGCGACACACTGGAGTTCAACGAGATTTACCAGGAAGCCAAAGGATCCTGGGTAAGTCCCCGAAGAGAAGTAAGAAAAGTCTCCTCTCATTCGAATGGACTGACACATATTCTGTGCGACAAGGAAAGAATACCATAACTGATTTGAAGTATGACACATGCTGGTGTTGAGATCCCAAAATCGCCGCCTGGTAGATGCTTTCCTCTTTGATTGCATTAGAAGAGTAGTGTGGAGATGTAATAAATGAGACGAGGAGATGAAGGCGAGTTGTGCCGTTTTATTCTCCACCTAAAACTGATTGTTTACAGAGAAAGCAGCATGCTACGCTCCTTCAACCCTTTCAAATCTACCATCCAATTGAAGCCAGTGCCCTCCCTTAAAGGTACAGGTTCAGGCTGGGTCACCACAGGGAGGGGGGGGCACAAAAAAAGTAGTACATTGTTGTCAAGGAACTAAGCTGAAATGATGCATCTTGACCCAGAGACAAGTATTGTTTGTCAGGGTCAGGGAGGTGCTCAATTTAGCTTTGGTTGCTAGCGGAAGAAGTTACGAGAATCTAAGGCAACCATATACGTCCACTACGGCCGTATTTTATTCAAAGTATAATAACCTGCAAGTCATGTATTTATAATGGCTGTGATTTTGGAATATAGTATTTCAAGATCATAGTTTTTTGTTTTTTTTTGTCTCCACCCTGGTCCTCGAGTACCCCTATCCAGCGCGTTTTCCATCTCTCACTCAGCCTACCCAGCTGAGGGTCGTTATCAGGCTGCATGCAGAGCTTGCTGATTAGCTGATCGTTTGAAACACCTGTGTTGACTGAGGGAGACATGGAAAGCAGACTGGATAGGGGTACTCGAGGAACACGGTTGAGAACCACTGTTTTAAGCTACATTAATGCCTTGAGATATGAGTTAGAGGAGTTTTGTGCGATACAAGCTATCGTTTGGCCATTTTAGTTTGCTTTGTGAGCAAAGATTTTAGATGATTTCTGTATTTTGGCAGTGAACTAAACTCATTTCAAATTCCACAAAAAGAAGCTTATAGCTGTTTAGTTCCCCTACTACTTAAAGCCGAACATAAAACAAAAAGTATTATATGACACGTATAGCTTTGCTTTAGTGGTGTCAGTTTAGCTTACTGCTAACACACAATGCAAAGCACCATTGACGGGCTAATAAATAATAAATAGCAGTATTATAATCTGTGAAACAAAGCAACATAAATGGTGGAGCAACACATGTAGGCAAGTAATTAATAATACTTGCGGGTATATATTCTTTACCCTCTGCAAAGAACAACTAGTATTGGTACAGCCTACTGTGGTGTGACTGTCTTCATGTACAGCGTTCCCTCGTTTCTTACAGGTTAATTTTTCGCGGCCTCGGTGTTTCGCGGATTTTTTTACAGCGTGCTTTATTTCTTTTTTTTACAGCGTGGCTTCTTTTCTTTTTTTTCCGTATACGTTTCTTTCAAGTGAAGTTTCGGGGCCACCGTAGCGATGCGGTCCCACGGTCAAAATGGGTTTATGTGTCTTGCCTCGTATCTTCATCAGTAAAATTAAGATTGTCCACCCCGAACCAGTCGTGGACGTTTGAAAATCCTCTGTGTCCTGGAGGTCTTTGTGTGGCCGTATCTCCCGAACCCTACGTCCGACCGGGGACATACGGCATCCCCGGATTCGTCACAACAAGACCTTTGCAACGGTGTATGGCCCGTCGCGTTCCGACGTTGCCCGTAGCGTTCGCGACCTTGAATAGAATAGACCCACGCGGGCAGGCGCCAGCCACCAGCAGCAATGCGCTTCCGAGCTTCCCGGTCAAGATGGATTTCTCAGCCTCGTACCCTCATCATTAAAATTAAGAGTCATTTCTAGCAGCTGTTTTGTTGTTGTTGTGCGTGTGTTTTTTTTATTTTAAATTTTTTTTGGGGGGAAACATACCAGCCTGGAAAAAAATGGATCGATCACCGTTATATTTTTGTTTCTTAAAAAAATAAAATAAATGTTTTGGATACTAGTTTAATTCGATTTCATTGTTGTTATTATTATTTTAAGCTCTACAAAGTTTTCAACACTGGGAGTGTATAGGTCTACTGTATTTAAATAAGAGATACATTATGTGAGAACATGTTAACGCCTATCAGAGAAAAGTGCATGTGTGGTGAGGTGTTAGCCTTAGAACATAATATTGTAAATGAAAAAAATATGGTATGAACGAAAAAACATTTAGAATAAAAAAAGAAATACTTTGCTGTATAAGTAAATACAAAAAAAAACGTAATGGAAAAAAATGACTGTACATGAAAACAGAACATATACGATGAATGAAAAAGCATTCGGAATGAACTAGAAATCATACCAAAACGAAAAACCATATAATAAACTAAAAAATATATATAATTAACGGAAAATAAAATAAAATTAACGCGGCTTTGCATAATCACGGGTAGTTTTTGGAACGTAACACCCGCAATAAACGAGGGAACACTGTAAATCCAAATGTCTGTATTATACTGCCCCCAGGTGGCCAAGGCATGCCCAGTGTCCATTGACTTGTAGAAAAAATTCTTAAATTCAATTTTTAGTTGGCATTACTGTATGTTGACTTAGTGCTATGTGGCCTTCATATTTGCTGCTATGACACAGGACAGTTTATATTAACATGCATTCATTGATTGTACCTTGTTCTTTTGTCCAAACAAAAAGTCTAAATTGTAAATTTTCTGCAAACTTTAGATTGAACAAACTTGAACAAGCCGAAACCCGCACACAATGGTTAAACATTGGTGAATAATTTTACAAGGCAGCCCTGTGCTTTTTTGTTTTCCCTGCAGAATGATGGCCGGCTGCGCTTCAGCAAGCAGAACGTGGTGTACAAGAGCAGCAAGACTGGGAAGGTGGACAGCATTCCCGCGGGTGAACTCAGCCTGGCTCAGTGGCGACGCGTGTGTTTAGGTCACGGAATCAAGCTGAGCACCAACGCGGGACACATCTATAAATACGACGGCTTCAGGGACACGGTGAGTGTCCAATTACACATGCACATCATCGACATTTACAGGAGTGGTCCGACAGCTGTTTTTGTGTTCGTGCTTGGCATAGTTTCCTCTCTTGGGAACCCCAAAGGGAAATGTTTCCATTAAATAACTGTTACCGTACTTTGGCAAGCGACCCAGGCGTGCTTGTCTAGTGCAGTGTTAATGAATCTGGGATGCTAAACAAGAGAAGAGCATTCTTTAAAGCTACTTGTATTGCCATTTAGGTAAAATATCTTCTCTGTAAAGACCTCAATCCATAGCTTTTTGGGGGGATCTGGGGATCCTGTTTGTCACAGGTCTGGGCATCTGGCACATACAACAGGCAGGCAAGCAGACATTTACACCTATAGGCAACGTATAGTACAGCGGTACCTTGACTTAAGAATTAAATTCGTTCTGTGACAAAGCTCGTAACTGAAGTCACTCGTATAAGCAAATCCATTTTCTTCACTGAAACGACGTGAAATCCCATTAATCAATTCCAGCCCCAAGAAGGCTGCCATACTTTTTTATTTTTAATGAATAGATATAATTAGGGGTGCTCCGATCGATCGGCCTGCCGATTTCTCGCCCCCGATTTCCTTAATTTTGGAAGATCGGTGATCGGCCGATCCCTTAAAAATAAACGGATCTTTTCCACCAATCTCATCTCCCTCCTCAGAGGTCTGAAAAAGTCAGCCACTGTCCTGTTCTGCTGAGATGACTAATAGGATTTTCATTTTTATTTGAGAGAACTACTTCATGCGCAGTTAAAACAACCCATTTGTATTATTTCACCGATATTGTTCAATGTTTTCCAATAAAACAAGATTGGAACACTGAAGGTATATGTTGCTTGTAATGAAAAAAATCGGTGATCGGCCAGAAAATTGCGATCGGTGCGCCCCTAGAAATAATACTGTATTGTAAATTCTGAATATTTAAAATAAAAAAAACTATCAACTATATTTTGCTAAAGAATTAAGCTATTTTAAATCGTGTAAGCTGAAAGTCATGCTTAATGTGTAAAGAGAGTGTGGCCTAGTGTTGGCTGTTTACCATGCACTTAGTTCAATCAGAGTCTCATCCATGCTTTCATTTTTTTTTTAAGTATTCATCCCATTCAGTAAGCAGATGAAAGTGCATCAGCTGCTGTTGCAATTTTTTTCCCACTTCCCTCGAGCGGCGGCATATCTGAAGCTTGCTCGTAATTGGGGTTGCGCAATATACCGATAAGTACCACAATACCATGCCCTAAATAAAGCCAAACAATGCTAAATAGGGCTAAACAATTGATCATTTTTGTATTGAAATCACAGTTCCAGGCAACGTCGTCACCAAAGCTTTGTTCATTTGCAGTGCTCTTGCCTGAACCAGAATCTGTTGTAACGATCTCACGCACAAACACCGTCTCCCTCCTCTCTCGCCAAGTCTACCAATCAGAACCAGTAACAGGTCACGCAAACCAACCAATCGGCTCCGAGCTGCTGCTCACGAATTGTGTGGAATGCGCCACAGTGAAGCACAAGCTACAAGTTGACGCGACTAAACATGATCCATCTATGGTACAGATCCTCTCCTTAAAGTAAATGCTCCTTGCCTCAATAGTGGCAATTAAGCTACACATACAGTAGTAATAAAAAAAGAGGAGAGAGAACTCAGAACAGACAAAGCCATTGCTTATCGCTAAGCTAATGTTGTCACCAAACAGCAGGAAAAGTGCTTCGATGCCTAGCCTAGCCTAGAATTCTTGTTTTGAGGCAGCAGTGCTAACCAAAGCGCCACTGTGCTGCCCTCATGTGAACAAGTTGTTGAAAAGTCTGCGTGTGTGTGTGTGTGTGTCAGGCCCTAATAGGATTAATGAGCAAACGCGGCGCTCACACATGTGCTGCATAAACAGTGTAATCATGGGCTCATGTAAGTCAGTGTTTATATCAGTTCACTGAAACAATTTGGCCGAGACTGCCGAGGAGGGGAAAAAAGTTTTGTTTTTATCTTCCTGTGTGTTTTTCTTTTCCCTCTCCCTCGCTGCCGTGCGTGCACAGAGATTGTCGGGTTGCCAGGAAATGAGTGGAAAGAAGATTCTGGTATAACCCGAGGTGGTGCGAGCGGCGTCCCCCGGGGTTAATCAGACCACTTTTCGGGAGATAAATCCTCACGTCGCTGAGCAGCGGAGTGTGATGTCATTGTTTAGTATCCCTCAGCCCGTGACGGTAATTGGTCAATGACTGCTCGTTTAGCCTCTGGCTGTGTCGACACTCATGTGTCGTAACCTTAGCGCGATGTTGAACGTGGGCTTGGGAGCAGCTCTCTTGTGGACCAAGCTCGCATTTAAATAGTAAAGTAAAAAATCTTCGTTTGAAGAGCAGAATTGAATCGATAGACAACATGATGGCTACTCTGGACTGAGCTGTGTGTGTGTTTGTCGTAGGACGTGTCTTTATTAGGACAACGGTGGCGACACGGCGGCGTTCCAGTCGAAGGAAGCGGCCAACAAGGAGCCCGACGCGAAACGCTCGCCGCTGAAACGCGTGCTGTCCTTTTTTAACAACATCTCGATCGCCGTCAACAGACAGACTGATGAGACTCGCGCACACATGCATATATACACGCTGATTATTTGGGCTCTAATTAGCAGTAATAGGCACGCAGACAGGCACATATCCAGGTGTGTAAACTCTCTTTCCCACACGGTCTCATTCCCTTGTTCCGTGCGTGCCGCAATCACTTCCACATGTGACGAGGACAGTGCCTGGGTGTGTGTGTGTGTGTTGTGTGGTGGTAAGCCAGCCTGCAATCTAAATAAACTCTGTCTGTCAGCGGCAGTGTTGAGAGGAGGAGGACAAAGTAGTTAGATGGATTATGTTCACCTCCTGTGGTCCTGGGAGGCCCGAAACGATAGGCGTGGTTTTAACGGCGTCAATTTAATTAGCCCCCCGAGCCTTTGTCCATTTCCACCCCCCCAGCTTTGACCCATGCATCACTACAGGGTTTTTCTAACTACAAATTCTTTGTGTTTGTTTGCATCAGGACTTTGAGAAGATCTCGGAGTTCTTCAAAGCAAACTACAGCGTGGAGCTAACGGAGAAGGACATGTGCGTGAAGGGCTGGAACTGGGGAACGGCCAAGTTTTCTGGTAAAAACACTACACGCTAATTGGCAATCATAGATTTGGAGTGTTCAGGTCATCTTTTAAATTTAAATCGTGTTTAATTTGTGTGGACATGCACATCTGAAGTAAGTGAAGTTGCCATGTGTCCCCCGATAATGTAATAAAATTTGCATTTAACTCGATCAAAAATGTAATAAAACCCTATAATGTAATAACTTCACCAATACCGTATTACATTATTATTATTATATCATATATCCCAGAAGTCTTTGGAATAAATCAATTCTCTGTCAAGTGTCAAATAACTCCAACACTCAAATCCGTTTAAATCTGACGGTGTTAAAAATACACTTAGCGGTAAGGTTGAAATCAACTTTAAAAACATTCAACTCCAAAACTTTAACACGCCAATTTTTACAATAAATGTCTATAACAACATTCTCAAAACACAAAATGTAGAACTTTGGACTTTGGATGCGTGCGCCATACATACATTTGTTCGCACCAGCTAATCGGCTTTGGGAACGGACTGCAAAGTCACACACAGCGTCCTGTACAGGTCCGTCACCACCCGGAGATAGCGGTAAGTGTTTCCGTGTTTAAAACTGTTGGTAGCAATCGTGCTAGCATTAGCTAAAGTATTTAGCACGGGCACCGGGATGCCGGTGAAAAAGTGGAAGTGTTAGAGGGGCTCTTATAAAAATAAAAATAAATAAAAAAAGGGGAAGAGTGACTCACCTGTACTGCAGTACACGGCAGTTCTGTCTTTTTTCGACCCACCTAAATGTTGTACACCAAGCACGCCCCTCTCTTCCGGTGTGCGCAATGACCCCGGGAGCTGCTGCGACCGACCGGTGCAAACTCACACGGTGGAAAGCAAGCGAAAAGCGAGGCGGACACTCACCACTACACTTGCTTGTAGCGTTTTTTTGTTTGCTTGCGTCACCACAACATCCTATTTCGGCCATATTCTTTCAGCTTTAATTCTATTTCGGCTGAAAATATTCGGTGGCCAAATATTCGGTGCATCACTAATTATCAGTTTTGAGTAGAAGAAAAGACCCGCATGAAAATTTCATAAATCCCCAATAATGATATAAAATATTACATTATTGGTAAAAAATGTTAGTACAATATCAGTTAGGATTTTTTTTATTACATCATTAGTGAAATTATTGTATTATTGGGTTTTATTAAATTTTTGATCAAGTTAAATGTTTATTTTTTTTTTTTTTACATTTTCATGAAATTATTACATTATAGGGTGCTACATGCCATCAAACTTGTACTTTGCTTTTTGTAAATTTAACATCATGGTATGGGTAGCCCAGGATTAAAAGAGAAAAAAAAACATTGTCCTTTTTTGATGCGCGAAAGGACACCGATTGTCTTCCGTTGACCACTTTTTCCTCCACCGCAGGGCCGCTGTTATCGTTCGACATGAACGACACCACAGCCTTCGAGGTCCCGCTAGCCAACGTGTCACAGTGCGCCACGGGCAAGAACGAAGTCACGCTGGAGTTCCATCAGAACGACGACGCTGAGGTCTCACTCATGGAGGTTCGCTTTTATGTCCCGCCAGGCCAGGCGGACGAGCGGCAAGACCCTGTGGAGGTGAGAAGGCGTTTCCTCCGTCACGACTGTGCCGCAATCTCTCATTGTCCTTTCTTCAGGCCTTCGCCCAGAACGTGTTATCAAAGGCGGATGTGATCCAGGCCACGGGAGATGCCGTGTGTATTTTCAAAGAGCTACAATGTCTTACGCCCAGAGGAAGGTAAAAATACCCTCAAGCCTAAAAGAATGTCATTCCGATGAGAAGGCAAAGTTTGGCCCGCTCTGTTCGTCATCTGTCCTTTAAAAAAAATCGAATGTGGCCCTTGATGCCCACGCAGAGGTTTCCTTACCTCTATTGAACACGTTCTGTATGTGCCAGATACGACATCCGCATCTACCCAACCTTCCTTCACCTCCACGGTAAAACATTTGACTACAAGATTCCCTACACCACCGTCCTTCGCCTGTTCCTGCTGCCGCACAAGGACCAGAGGCAGATGTTCTTTGTGGTAAGTGGGCCCTAAAACTTGTTCTAATTCCGCTTCCCACCGGAATATTTAAATTACTTGGAGGTGAGATGTTGGCTACCTTGTTTTTCGACATAGCTTTTGTTTGTCACGTATGCTCACTTCCTGCCTCTTTTCTTTTGGCGTAGATTAGTCTGGATCCTCCCATCAAGCAGGGCCAGACACGATACCACTTCCTGATTCTGCTCTTCTCTAAAGAGGAGAACATTACCCTCTCCCTCAACATGAGCGAGTGAGTTTATGTGCCCGCAAGTAACCAGAAATTACAAACACTGTATTGCTTGATTTTACACTGCAGGTCCAATTGCCAATTAAAACATTTTTTTAAATTCTTATCTATTTATGTTTACATTTCAAGTGACACATATAATTGCTGCTTTGTGAAAAACACTTGTGTCCATTTTTTTCTTTTTCTTTTATTTACATTTGTATGTTGTTTTAGAAGAAACTCAATGCAGACAACCCAAAAATAAAAAAATTGGACATGCAGCGACAAATGTGATTTTAGCTGAGGCCAATATGACTCCTTTTTGGCTCTCAGTATACACAATTGTTCTAAAGAGTTTTTTCCACTAGGGAGCAGCACAGCTCTCTTGGTTAACACTATTGTTTTCTCTTGTGTCGTCAGGGATGATGTGGAGCGCCGCTTTGAGGGCAAACTGAGTAAGAACATGTCGGGATCTCTCTACGAGCTGGTCAGCAGGGTGATGAAGGCCCTGGTTAACAGGAAGATCACAGTGCCTGGAAACTTCCAGGGGTACGCCCCCCGAAACACACGCTCATATCGTCGCATCTTTTTTTGGACCTTAACTCATTCTCTGCCATTGACGGCTATAGACGTCATAAATGAATTTGAACTATTTCTATTAGTTTAACATTTTTTCCACTTTTGTTAACCAGAGTATGAAAACCTAGAATTTTTTTTGTTATTGTTCATTTAGAACAGATATAAAATTTGTGATTAATTGTGAGTTAACTAGTGAAGTCATGCGATTAATTATGGAAAAAAAAATTATCGCCCGATGCCCCTAATTTTTAATAATCTCTTCTTCGTTTAAAAAAAAAAAAAGTCATTTAAATTATTTTTTAAAACTTTTTTAATAATCTTTTCTTTTTTTTTCTTTAAAAAAAAGAAAAGATTATTAAAAATTAGGGGCGTCAGGCGATTGCATGACTTCACTAGTTAACTCACAATTAATCACAAATGTTATATCTGTTCTAAATGTACAATAAAACGTTTTTTTTCTAGGTTTTCATACTCGTTAACAAAAGTGGACAAAAATGTGAAACTAATAGAAATTGTTCAAATCATTTTTTGACGTCGCTAGCCGTTAATGGCAGCGAATGAGTTAAGTAAATAATGTTCCCTTTGCCACCTCCTGCTCAGCCACTCTGGTGCTCAGTGCATCACGTGCTCCTACAAGGCAACCTCGGGGCTCCTCTACCCCCTGGAGAGGGGCTTCATCTACGTCCACAAGCCCCCCGTGCACCTGCGCTTCGAGGAGATCTCCTGCGTCAACTTTGCCCGAGGCACCACCACGACTCGTTCCTTCGATTTTGAGATCGAGACCAAGCAGGGCAACCAGTACACCTTCAGCAGCATCGAGAGGTGACTCTTCATAAGTTATTGACGGATTTCAGCTGTCAAAAATAGCACTATCAATAATATACGCTACTCACCAGAAGTTCGGGGTACGGCTTTTGGGTGAGATTTCAGGACAGACCTCAAATCCACTTTGACCTTTAAAATGGGACATAAAGGTGTGTTTGAGGCTGATCCTAAAACTTCACCTTAAAGCCAAATATTCCTAATTTAACAGAAATCCTAAGCACTTTTCCAATCGCCATCTTCACATTTGCTAACGTACTTCTTCCATGCCACTCCAGGGAAGAGTACGGCAAACTGTTTGACTTTGTCAACGTCAAGAAGCTCAACATCAAGAACCGAGGATTTAAAGAGGTAACACGGTCACCCTCTCTTTCAAGACGCCATTTTGTCAATCATAATCCATCCCACTTAATGACACTTGTCGCCCTTCCTTCTCCTTGTACTTGTGCGCGTGTGCTTGTACCTGTGTAGAAGAAGGTGCGTATGTTCGTCTCGTGGTTGGCGTGATTTGTGCTTGCATGGCGTGCTGCCCAAAATCCAGCCCCATATTGTTGATTTACATTTGGGTTGGGTGTGATGTGAACAATTGCTTGGGATTGGGAAGATTTCAAAGAGTGATTTTTGGCTAACTTTGACGGGAACATGGTCGGGGTGCGGGTGTGTGACCGTGTGTGTGTGTGTGTGTGTGTGTGTGTGTGTGTGTGTGTGTGTGTGTGTGTGTGTGTGTGTGTGTGTTTGCATTGTGCAGATTTGTGGTCTGGCGGGGCTTTTGGTGTGCAATAACACAACTGTGGTCGGAGGCAGCACTAACACACACACAGACACAAACATAGTTACTGTTTTTATACACAAACGTTGCTGGCTCAAAAATAAATTGGTGTTTTTGCTGAACAACATAATTGTAACAGAATTGAACTCATTGATTGAACGCACATACCTCTATGGAACTCCAACAGTTGGGCGCAGAAGCATCTCCCTGAGAGTGGTGGTTTGTGTAGGAAGTTTCTTTTTTTTTTATTTTATTTTATTTTTTTTATATAACTTTTGTAGGTGTTTTCTCACCAAGTGCTGTGCTTGCAGGGCATGAAAGGCAAGATCGACGAGTACAGCGACTCTGACGAGGACAAGCACGACGCCTACTTGGAGCGCATGAAGGCCGAGGGCAAGATCAGGGAGGAGGGCAACGACAGCGACGATTCCGACAGCGGCAGCGGTGAGTTGACGAGCGCATGTAGTTCAGGGCGCCGGATTTGTTTTCATTGCAGGCCACGGGGTCAACAGTGAAAACACAAATGTATACTGATGGGTAGGGTTGGGAACCTTTGATTCGATTTTCGATGAAGAACGCTTTTTGATTCAAAATTATTTGATTGACAATGATTTTTGCTTCAATCTGTAGAATTGCAAGGAATTGTAATGATCTACTCCAGCCTGACTCGCTAATGCTAATTAGCGCTTACTCGCGGCACTTTTTTCACTCAAAAGAACGGCTCCACACTACATAAAAACAACAACTTTTATTGGAATAACTTGATCGTGACTTTTTCCTTCTTTTCTCTAATGTGGCTACAACTTAACAGTGTATTAGACCGCGTGGAACTACACTGCCCCTCAGTGGCCAAATCAGGTACAACATGAACAGCGCTCTAAATAAAGGCACACAAAGGCAAGACCGTCTAAAATAATTTAAATAAAATCAATTTTGGGACATTTAAAATCGATTCTGAATCGTACTTAATGAGAATCGTTTTTTTGGGCACACCCCTACTGATGGGGTGTAATTGTATGCCAAAGATTGAGATTCAGTAGGTACTGTTGGTTGTAAGTTGTACATTTGGTACGGTAACGCAATCTGCTTATCATTTATGCAAATAGACAGATTTGTGTTCTTTTTCTCTCGTTTCAGTAGCATTTTGTGGCAAAATTGTCTTACAATCAGTTGAAAGGGAGACTTTTGGGGGCAGTGGATTTGTTCAAAAGCCATCGTATTCGTAAGCTTTGAGGGTAAAGTAATACTTATCTTATAGTAGATCAAATATTTTTTTGTATAATCTTTATTTATTTTATTTTTTTTATGTTAACCTGTTAAAAAAAATACCTATCATACAGGAAGTCTTGACTCTTACCCAAGCATTCAATTACCCTGCATTTGGTTTGGCACTATTTGTTTTGTTTGTTGTTTTGAAAAGAAGTCAATGAGAAATGACGCGCTCCTTGAGTTTGACCTCTTATTTTAGAACATTAAGTTCGATTTTGTCTTTTGTTTGCCTTTTCTTTCTTTAGATGAGTCTTTCAACCCTGGCGAGGAGGATGATGACATTGCAGAGGAGTAAGCCAAACCTCCGCTCCTGGAAGCACATTTTGCCGCTCGCCACGCCGACCTAACACTTTCCCCCTCCGCCGTCAGGTACGACAGCAAGGCGTCGGCCAGCGACAGCAACGAGGAAGACGACGAGAGTGCGGAGGACAGTCCAAAGAAGAAGCAAAAAGTCTCAAAGCCCAAAGTGGTGAAGGAGAAAAAAGAAAGGAAGCCACGCAAAGAGGTGAGAAGCGGGAAGTTGGAATGCTTACATTTAACCGCAATGGTGACATCTATTTTGATTTCAACCACCACAGAAGAAGCAGAAAGACAAAGGTGGCCCCAAGAGGCCGATGAGCGCCTACATGCTGTGGCTTAATTCCAGTCGGGAGAGAATCAAGTCGGAGAATCCCGGAATCTCCGTCACAGAGATCTCCAAGAAGGCCGGAGAAATGTGGAGGCAGCTGGGCAAGGACGAGAAAGAGGTGAGGGAGGGAGGAAGGAAGGAGGTGGACGAAAGAGACAACTCTTTTTTTTTTTCTTCTTCTTCTTTTTCATTTTCTGTTTCAATCTAGGAAAGTTAAACTGAGGGTTGCTCACAAAATAACTCCTCTTAATGATAGCAAGTGGTTCATATAATTCAAGTCAGAATGCTTTATTTGTCCACAAGGGGGCTCTTACAGGCTCACACTGCAGCTGTTAATGACAATAAAACACAAAAACTAATTTATTCTGCTAGCAGTGCCTCTCGTCAGCTGAATCCTATTTGAAGATTATGTATTTTTTATTTATTGTATTGTTTAGGGGGGGGGGGGCATGGGCGGGATGCCCCCCCCCCACAAAAAAATGTGATTTAATCACAAAAAAATAGAACATTATAATATTCTCGAAATATTCGATAGCTGCAGCCTTATCCTGTTGAATTATATTGACCTCACATTCTCCCTTTTTTGGGGGGGGGGGGGGTGGCGAGACTTCAAGTTACAATGTTATCATTTCTTCAGGAGTGGGACACAAAGGCGGGAGAAGCCAAGAGGCAATACGACATCGCAAAGAAAGAGTACAAGGAAAGCGGTGGAGGAGATTCTTCCATTTCCAAGAGGTAAGACTCATAACCTCGCATGACTTATGTCGGTCAAGCTACTCTCTTTAATGTCTCCTCATCTGAACCCCCCCCCTCCCTCTCTCCCTTCAGGGAGGCCAAGAAGTCTGGAGGCAAAAAGGACGACACGAAGCGAAAGTCCTCTGGAGGAGACAAGGAGAGAGAGCGCAGCGGCGGCAGCGAGAGCTTCAAGAGCAAAGAGTTCATCGAGACCAGCGAGAGCTCATCCGACTCGGACCACAAGAGCAAGTCCAAGAAGAAGAAGAAGAAGAAGGTGGATATGAGCGTCAATGACGACATGCATTATCTCGTCCACTTCATCTGTGGCTTCCTTTCGGCAACATCATCTCCGTCATCTCAAATTCCAAATCGTTTCTGATGAATGATACCGTCCATGAAAACAACAAAGTCCGGGAAAGCAGACCTCAACGTTGGCCTGTTAATTAACTCATTCACTGCCAATGACTGCTATAAACGTCGAAAATTCATTTGAACTATTTCTATTAGTTTAGCTTTTTTTCCCCACTTTTGTTAACAAGAGTATGAAAACCTTGAATTTTTTAATTGTACATTTACAACAGATATAAAAATGTTTGATTAATTGTGACTTAACTAGTGAAGTCATGTGATTAATTACAATTTCAAATTTTAATTGCCTGTCGCCCATAATTTTTAATAATATCTTCTTCTTTTTTATGAATGTATGGCAGTGATTGAGTTAATATGCACAAGCACCTTTTCATGATAAAACATAATTCTTGACATTTGTTTTTGAACCAGGAATCGGAAGAGGAGGAGGAAGAAGCTGCGTCCACACCTGCCAGCTCAGAGGAAGAGTCCGACTAAACACACACAAAATATCACTCGCTCAAAGGACCAAACGTCGTTTACACTCTTTATGTTGGTTTCTCACAACTGGACTGAAAACAAACCAAATCAGCAGGGAGCTGTAAGTAAGTTTCGCTTTAAGATTTAGCACAATGTGCCCGATTCTCCACCTCGCTGATCTTTCCTCAAAAATAAGTGTTGGCATTTTTGGGGTTGATTTTTATGTTGTGGTTTTTTTTCTCCCTCTGTCGTTCCATGTGGATGCTTATTGAAGTTTTGCAGCACTTAACGGTGCAGTTATTAATTCAGTTTTCATTATCATAGTACCATGCTTGAATAAAAACAACTACTTTTTCAAAAAAACCTTTGATTGTTGTTCTTCAGCTGCATCTGTACACTCATCATCAATTTTCTGAGGATGAATTGTAGTTTTGTGCTTGCCTGTAATTCAATTAGACACATGGCGGGAAATGACGGCTAATCTCTTCAACTTACAAATCAGTCATCAACACGCATGTTTTGTCAGGCTAAATTGTCCGCTTTAGAGTCGCGTGGGCTTGCACTGTAAACATGATTGCTTCATCCATGTGCACTTTCCTGTCGTTGCACCTGGCAGCATAACAACGTCAACATCATCGTCACTTAAAGCATTACGTCAGCCCATGTTCACTTTCAGATTCCATTTTCTGCTAGCATAAGAAAATGTGAACATTTTTTATTTCATTTAGCCAAATAGACAAACAATAAAATATTCAGAACGACTCAAAGCAATACACACCCAGCCTCTTTCCCAAATCAGCCGGAGTCGGCTCCATCTCAGCCGTGACCCCAATGAGGACAAGCGCTTTAGAAAATGGATGGCTGACGGTCATTTCGCATTCTTTCCAAAGTTAACGCAAACCCATTTGAGCTTTTCTGCCACATTTGAGACCCAGCCCCCACCCTCCTTCCCGATATTCTTCACTTTTTCCGAAAGCAGCTCTTAAATGATACACCGCATTAAGTGGTGCACCCTGATAATTGACATCTTGAGATGCCCTTTCCTCCATCACAAAAAGCTCTTAATGTAGTTCCTCCCATTTGAAAACAAATCCCGCGGGATTCCTCATCAGTGTGGCCCCGTGAATCAGGCCAAATTAACCAGGCAGGCGGTTTGCGAGAGTGTGCTCTAACAGCGGGAAGTCGGCCGGCAACATCGGCGGTGGTGGAGAGGTTTGGTTTCAAACCGGAGCCTGATGATGCCTAAGTACACAGAGGTTTGTTAAAAGGCGGCTTCATTGGAGGTTCAAGAGGTTGGTTTTTAAGATGCAGACACTCCCCGCGTGTGTGGTTGGCCTCCCACCGCTCTGACTCCAATTTCCGTGATGAGTTTTGCTTCCTCCACTTCCTGTTGGCTGATCTCTTGAGTGGCCTCCTCCGATTCATCATCAGTTCGGTTGCATGATGTCTCATAATCACATTGTCACTTCCGCTGTTCCTCCACTTTCATGTATCATTTCAGAAGAAGAATTTTGGAACCTTAATTGAGCCAAGGCACTTTCTAAATGAAGTCTACACACCCCCAGTTCAAATTCCAGGTGTTAATTATGTATATTTTTAAATCGTATCTGGGATGTGGCTGTGTTCCAAATTAACCAATGACAAATAAATAACTCCTTCTACTTCCTGTTTAAAGCCATGGAGAGGAACAGCACTGTTGTTCGTTGATGTCTTGGTCTCATTATGTCAAAATGTGTGAAGCATGATTAAGAAAGCTGTTTAAATGCAGCTTTTAATTGAACTCGATTGGTCCATTCATGGGAGTGGGGTACGAGCAATCTTAATGTGTGTGGAAGGTTTGCCCTTATGCAGAAAGTTCAAGGAGTGTCAGGAAAACTTTCTCCTGCAGCCATAAAATGTAAAAAATTAAAAATCTGTTTTTGCACCGGTCCCATTTCTTATGCAACCCTAAAATTAAAATAAATAAAATGGAGTGGTGACAATTTTCATCAATTTTGTCAAACTATTGCAAAAATAAAATCAAGAATTGGTTGGGGTTTCCGGCATTCCCTGACGTCTTACCTATACATGCTAATTTCAGCAACTTATATATTTAAGATTTTGCGCCTTACACAATGAAGGGGAAAAAAATGCCACCTCAAGTGCAATTCTCCATATTTGGGTCGCAGTGGGAATACAGATATGTGTGTGAAAGGTTACCTGATGCTCACTGACCTAAAACTTGCACAAAATTGACAAAAATCTACCTCCCTCCAAAAGAGCAAAAATTTATAAATTTCTCTGGGGTAGCTTAACTACAGAAGTGTATTGCATTCACTTGAGAGAAAAAAAGTCCAGTTTTTCTGACAAATTTTTGGGGGGAGCTTTGTTTTTTCGTTATTTTTTCAGTATTTTTTTTTCTCCCGTTTTTCAAATTATTTATTTTCAGTTTTTCTTAGTAATTTTTCCCTGTTTTATAAAATAATTATTTTTCTGTTTTTGTGAATATTTTTTTTAAAGGGTTTTCCCTCAGAGATTACAGAACGGTTCCGCTATTAGCGAGTCTGCAACAAGTCACTTGGATTTCCGAGGTAAAAAATAAATAAATAATAATAATACTCCAAAAAACAGCTCTGTTTTTCGGAAACACTTTTTTTCTGTTCTTTTGAATATATTTTTTTCAGTTTTTTAAATATTTTATTATTTATTTTAAAAAAAACTGACAAAAAGAAAAAAATACTCACAAAAACTGTTTTGTTTTCTCAAGTGAATGCAATACGCTTCCGTACTTAACAAATTTTTCTTATATCACAACTTTTTCCCCCTTTTTAAAAATATTTTTTCCTGTGGGAAAAATATGACTATTTTCATAATATTATAGTTTCATATCATCATAATGACGTCATTATTATTGTAGCATAAATATGTTTTTATTGCAATATTGCTCTAATCTTAAATTACACGTTCAAATGTTCAATTTAAGACCAAATTCTCTTCACTGTCCTGACTGCATAAACACTTGAGCCATTTTTTCATGTTGTATGTTTCTCTCTGACGTTCAGCGTTTCTTTGCATCACGTGATCAACGAGTACGCACGTTCATAGATGGTCTGAAGTTGAACGAGGACAAGTGCTTGCCTCATCGCTAACGAAAACATCTCAACGTCATTTGCATAAAAACAAATGGCGTACATGTTTTATTTGCATCAATGTAATCGTTTTCACCGGGTCTATAACAGGAAGTCTAATCTGGACCACACCTCCTATAAACTTGAACGTGTGTTTGGTCATGGATCGCATTACAATGAACTGACCACAAACATAATGGATCCACTTAAGAAATGACACCGTCCAAATGAACACACACACACACACACACACATATACACATGCAGTATATACAGTACGCTGTCATTGCGTCACTACATTATCTCAAGCATTAATGCTGCCGAAGTGGTCGTATCGTATGTCACTGTGATTGTCAATTATGCTACACTTTGTAATGTATTACAATGCATTTAGAATGAGGCCTCGTGAAGACCTGCACACTTGGAATCCAATTTATTTTATTTGTACTTGTGCATTACTGTACTCTACTTGACGTGCTACAAGGGATGTTTAGTGATGACATTTGAAGTGTTTGGTTTTGTCGCAGTGATCCATTTAAAGAGGTAGCACTCTTTTTTTTTCTACTCTACTCTTTTACTACTGCTACTACAAAACGAAAAATTCAGACAAACAGGAATATATTTTGTATTTTATTCTGGCGGTTGCAACTCATGCATAGCTCACTGTTTATGTTGATTAGGTGACTTTTTTTTTCCCTTTTTTTTTTTTTTGCTAGGAGATCTTTCTTGTGGTCGGAGACAGCACCACTGTGCTCTGAATTGGAGCGGCCCTGTATGCTAATTCTAACGGAGTTAGCCACGTTGAATTTTCTTTCAAATTTGGCCTCATTTTTAGTCTTTTATAGAAGTCACATAAAAATAAAAATGAAAAGTAAAAGTCAAGCTTTTTATTTCATCAAACTCTGTTGCCACGGCGACGTGCTGCTGCTTATTTTAATGGTCTAAACATTGGTGAAAACACATGAAAAATGCCTGGGAAAATAATCAATGCCTTATTAGTTTATTGTGCATTTAAACACAAAAAGAACAATTGACTTACCACATAAACAATTTCAATCTATACTTGTAGCCCTTACTATCGCAAAAAAAACAATTCTTGTTAACTGGAAAAATAAACAAACTTTGAATATCGACCAATGGTCTAACCTCCTCATAAATCATATTTTAATGGAAAAAATATCTGCCTCAAATAAAAACCAAATGTCAAAATTTAAAGAAACATGGTCTACGTATATAGAATTTTTTAACCTAAACTTGGATTTTAATTCTGCCTGTTAGCGAGAGCCACAGCAGCGTTATAACTTGCATTGATGTTTCTGTATTAGGCAATTTGTAACTAATGGTTGTGTTTCCATAGTCAGGAACCCGGCTGCTGCCAGCGGGATCGAGCGGATTCACCTCCGATGGGCACCAGGGGTTGATATTCGGATTCACGGCATGCCAGTGGGTTAATTCTGTGGGTGCTGTCCCCCCTGGCGGGGAGTGGGCGGGTCTGCCCCTCTGTTGGCTGCTGGGTGGCGGCTGCGTCTTGGCCGTTCCCTGGGTCTCTTGGGGGGTGCTGCGTTGCGGGGCTTTCCCTGGTGTCGGGGGCGGCGCCGTTCCGGCGCGGTCCGTCGCTCTGGGCCCGGCGACGCGGTTCGGGGCCTGTGGGCCGCCGGGGTGCCCGGTGGTTCCCTCTCCCCTCCCCCTTCCTCCCCCTTGCTGCCTCTCCCTCCTCGCCTCTCCCCGCCCGTCCTCCGCCTCCCTGTCCCCTCTCCCTCGTCGCCCTTCCTCCTCCTCTCCCCCTCTCCTTGCGTCCCTGCCGCTGCCCCCTGCCCTTCTTGTCGTCCCCTTCCCTCCTCCCTTCCCCTTCCCCGGTACGCCTTCCTTCCCCTCCCCTGGGCCGGGGGCTCCATCCATGGCCCGGGTCTCGGTGCTATGGGGGCCGGCGGGGGTGGCTGGGGTTTGGTGTCGTGCCCGCCCCGCTCCGGTGGGCGTCCTGACACCTCGGGCGGGACCCAGTATCCGGGGGGCGAGCCCTATCGCCCCGCCGGACGGGTCCCATATGCCCGCCGGGGTCCTGGTGGGGTGGGTGGGGGCTTGGTGGGCCGGTGCGCCTCCTGCCCCCGCCCGGTTGGGGGGGGCCCCGCTGGTCACACCTCTTAACTCACTACACTAGGTTTGCACAATACACTTTTATAGACATATAGGGCACATAACACACTTTGGGGGGTGGGGTAGGGTGGAAACACCGTCTTCACCCTACAACTCCCCTCCAATTTTAATACACCACACAACTTGTGGGTGGGGGGGGGGGGCTTGTGGGGGTGCCATCGGTTGGGGGCCGCAGTATAGAGCAGTGCTGCGGTCCCCTGTCCGTGTCGCCACCCGCCACCCCCCCCCCGCCCTATCTTTTTTTTTTTAATGCACCACATACACTCAGCAACATGCTTGGGTGGCGGGTGGATCGGAGCGTGGGAATATCATTTCCATCGGCTCCGGTTCACCTGCTCCTAATTTTAATGCACCACACACACACACTTGTATATACACTGGGTGGGGTCACATTCACGGTTTAGGGGTAGAGTTCGCCAGTCCGCGAGCTGGCGGACTCAGTAACAGGGGTTAATTTTCACAAAGAACGCTGGGGTGACGACCGGGGCCTTCCCCCGCTGGGCCTGGGGTTCGGGGGTGTCGGCCGCCCTCCGGTGCCCCCATCTCCCCCTTCTGCCCCCGGTGTTCCGCCCTTCCACACGGCGGGGGGTGGGGTGGGCGCGGCTGCCCTCTCCGCTCCGCTGTCCGGCCCCTCTTCGGCGCCGGTGCCTGGGTGCGGGTGGTCCCCGGGGGCTGGGGGTCGGGGGGCTGCCGGTTGGTCGGGGTGGGGTCGGGGGGGGGGCGGCTTTGTTGGGGGGGGGGCGGTGGTGGGGGTTGCGGGGTGGGGGGGTGCTGGGGGTGGGGGGTGTCTGGGGGATTGGGGGCATGAGGGCGGCTGGGGCTGGGTTGGGGTGGGTGGCGGGGGTGGATGGGGGGCGGGGGGTTGTGGGGGGGCGGGGGTTGGGGGCCGGTGGGGTGCCTGGTGGGCCTGCAGTGCCCCGTCCTGCTGCGTTGGGCCGGGGGCGCGGGCCGTGTTGGGGCGGGGGGCGCTCCTGCTCCTGGGTTTGCTCTCCGGCCGGTGGCCCTGGTGGGGCCCGGGGGTCGTCCTTTGGCGCTGCCGCGGCCTGGGGGGCCCTGAGGTGTTGCGCTTGCTCTGTTCCGGCGGGGGTCGACGGCTCCCCTCTTTGGTGGAGATTTTCATGCATGCCAGATCCACCACACCAGCATCTACCGAAACTCAGACACAATCTGTTTCCTCCTCAGGTTATTGAATCGGTGGAGGCTGGTGTCTCGGATCTCACGCGGCTTCGTCTGTCCTTCCTTCCTTTTCTCGGTCTCTCCGTTGGTCTCTTGAGGCCTCCCTGATTTTATGTTTTTTGGATTTGTTGGGGTCTGGATGTTTCTTGGGCTGGGGAGGAGTTCTGGTGGGGGGTGTCTGGTCGGTGCTGGATTTCACCTTCCTTGGTTTTCTTCGGTCCCCTCGGGTCTCCTGGTGTTCGATTTAGGTGAACGGTATGAGATTTTTTTTCTAATAGGTTTTCTGGTGAGCTAACAAACACGCACGCACGCACGCACGCACGCGCGCACGCACACACACATACTCACCCACACACACAAAAAAAAAAAATGTATGTATGTATGTATGTATATATGTATATATGTATGTATATATGTGTATATATATATATATATATATATTTAAAAAAAAAAAAAAAAAAGGAGCAATGATGATGACATTTCCGAATGAACAATACTGAGCTCTTAAAGAAGAAAAAAAAAAAATAATAAAAAAAAAATAAAATAAATAAAAAATAAAAAATAAACACAAAAAGAAAAGACTGACGCGTACCCCTTAGAAAGTTCGAACGAAGCAGCCCTAGTTGTACATTTCACCTAGATCAGTTAGAATAGTTTACCCGTAAGATAGATATATCAGGAAGTCCGCCATTTTTGAATTTTCTCTCAAATTTGGCACGTTTTGAAGAACTCCTCCTAGAGATTCTATCCGATTGTCTTGGAACTATGGGTGTTTCATCTGAAGATGATGAACATGAAAAACAAAAGCAAGAAACTTGCCCACACATCTGGCAAAAAAATAAATAAATTAATAATCCACATTTGAGGTCTCTTGTGCTATTAAAAAAAAAAAAAAAAAAATCCAATTCCAATGTGCCAGTACCCTGAAGTGGCCCCCTCATAGTTGCTTGCAATTATCATTGATGGAATAAATGATTATAAAGACACTTGGGGTTTTTTGTCCCATTTTTCATGAACTAAACTCAGAGATCTAGGATTGCTTCTATGTACATAAAAGGCCTGTTTCTCTCAATTGTGTTTAAAATTATCTGACAATTTGTGTTAGTCTCCTTTTTCCAAGACAATCTAGCTATGGATCATTTTAAAAATGCTGTTTGGACTGCATGATGATGGCACAGGTGCGCCATACGCTGCCCACAATAAAAAAGCACTTTATGCTCAGTTTGTATTATTTGTTGACATCTCCATATTTGATTTGAGTAACATTCCAAAAATGTTGATATGTCATTTTATCTTATTGTTAAATGATTTGTTATTCATCCATCCATTTTCTACACTGTTTATGTTATTCATGGTTACAAAGTTTTTTGTTTCATTTTTATTTGTTTATTGTTTATATATGTATATATATATATATATATATATATTATTATAAAAGCTATTGAAGAATGTCTGTTGCCTGTTGTGCAAATGCACACACCGTCGCTGAGGGTTTTGCGGTGAATGGAAAATGAGAATGAGGACAAAGAGGGAGGGACACTTTCTTCTCCTCATTTGCACAGAGGAAGGGGAGGTCCAGTGATGGAGTGACAGAAGAAGAAGGACAACCGTCAGCCGCATCTTCCATAAATCTCAGCTGAGCCGAGACGTCCCCTTGCAGCAGGCCGTCTTCCTCAACTTTTTCCCAAGAAATCTTCCAGTGAGAAGCGAGCGTTGGTTTCCAGCCTGTCCACCATGGTGTGGGGCTGGGTCACAGACTTCTTCACCTACGAGACCACCAAATCCGTGGTGGTCAAGAGCTGGCCGGTGGGCATCATCAACAGGATCGTGCAAGTCCTCATCATCACTTATTTCGTTGGGTGAGTGATTGCGTGCGTGTTTGCTGAAACATTTCAAGTTTAAAATCTGAATATCGCCAGAGAAGCGCAAACTGTGAATAATATGGCAACAGTGTTTTTAGTTTGTAGGGCGTTGAAAGAAAAAAATATGTTCAGATTTGTTAAAAAAGTAGGAACACATGAAGGCAATTTATTAATTTCACAATATGCTGTGTACTGTATACACTACAACATACTTTTTACTATTATTACTATTATTATTAATATTATTATTGATATCTTCAAAATGACATGGGCAATTGTGCTATTATGCCAACATTATCATAATGAAAAATATTTCAATAATTTTATGAAAATCAATGCGAGTTATGGCCTACTTAGTCACATAAATTATTAACGGGGGGAAAAAGCTAGAATTTTTACATGATTCATTTTTCAATTACTTTTTACATTGGCATTTTGCACACCGTTTTCATAGATCTGCTCGGCTATTGGTCGTTTTGCTATACAGTGGATCCCTAAATAGCAAAAATCTGTGAATGGTTGACAGCCATTAAAAAAATCTTGTAAAAATGTTTTAAAAAGTCTAAAAAAGATTGCATAATAATCAGTTTCCCTACACAATAAATAGCATATCGTTGCTTCTATGTAAAAAATATACATGTGTCCTTTTTTGTTTTTTAAATTTTTATAAAAATGCAGACATCTCATAAAAGTATATTTTATGAATACTACTAAATACATAAACATAATAATAAATATTCTTTATTAGACTAATGAATATGTATCATATAAGGTTTATTTGGTAGGTTTGTGTTAAAATTATCTTTAAAAAAAAAAAAAGTAAATGGGAATTTGTTATATAGAAAAGTTACATAAATCTTAAGTTAGGCTTGAAATATTTCTGTGAGTGTATATTGCGCTGTAAAAAATAGATGGGTATGTGGTTTGATGAAGTGAATAATATTCAGTCAGTTAACAAGATTGTGACATTTAAGTGTGCTAACTTCCATTTCTTGTATTCAAGCATTGATTGAAACTTTCTGCGCAGCTGGGTGTTCATCCACGAAAAAGCCTACCAGGTGTCCGACACCGGCATAGAGTCATCCGTCATGACTAAAGTGAAGGGCTTCGGCTACCATCAAGACCGCGTCATGGATGTGGCCGACTACGTCTTCCCCCAACAGGTACGAAGGGCAAAATGGTTGACACAGCTTCAAATCTTGGCAGGTGTGCCAACGTGTTTTGTTTGTATGTTGCAGGGTGCAGCTGTGTTCTGCATCATGACTAAACTCATCATCACTGAGAATCAGTTCCAAGGAAAATGTGAAGAGGTGAGGCAACATGTTGTTTTAACCTCGTAGCGTATTGAATTTTCTACTCATCATACTCAGTTGCCCTAAAAGCCCAATCACAGCATTGAATGTTTCCCGTAATGCAACAGCTATTTAATTAAATTTAATTTTATTATTTTCATTGATTCCTCAATTAATAAAGTAATCAGGAATTCACTTTGCACGTCTAATTACATGCATTTTTTTTTTAAACCAAAATAAAATAAAACAATAATGAGTGCTGTGTGAAATGTTTTAGAGTAACCATAACACAAATGTGTCTTTGCATGTTTCAGAATGGGAAGCGGTATAGGTGCGACACAGACGGCGACTGTGATCAGCATATTAATTCCATCCTTACAAACGGTAAAAGAACTTTTCTTCTTGTGGGATTGACATCCGTGAAACCTCCAAAAATGCTGGTTGGCGCCAAAGTTGTTTGAATTTCAAAACGATTTTCACATCCGAAAATATGGGATGTAAAAGTAATTAGTCTGTTCCAGGCTCAAATTCTTGTCACCATAAAACCTTTTCCTTTAATATTTTAAAGGGGATGTTTGACGTTTAAAAACTGCTAGAAAGATTTGAATGTAGCCTCGGTTCACTAATCTCTATCCCTCCCACGAGTCTCTGCACTTGCGCAAGCTAGCATTAGCTTTATAAACAAGCTAGCACAGTTGCTACAGTATGTTCAACATGACATATTTGCAATAGGTTGGTACAATAACACTAAATGTTATCAGCTTTCTTTAAGTTTTATTTTTTGGGATGTACAAATCAGGGCTGGGTATTAAGATTAGATTATTAACATTGTTTTTCTGTTTCGATTTATATTTTAACCGTTTTGGATATTAGTTAGAGCTGTGTAATAATAAGACAACAGTTAATTCATATGTTAAGTCAATCTATAGTCCTTTGTTCTCTTGCCTGGGAAAGAGGAAGGTAACAGGTTTCTTTTCTATATTATCTAAAGGGAGTATAGTTGGTACCAGTCTCTGTCCGGTCAAAGAGAGTCCAAGGACAGGCTGATATACTGCTCTTCAAGTCTAATCTGATTTGTACCTATGGGAACTTGCTGAAGGGAGGGAAGAGGGATTTTCTTGTATTCACTGATTTTCAATAAATGTGCTGTGTGCTGGAGGAGGAGACACACTTTTGAACAGATCACTGCTTGGGTGACTTCATTTGTGTGATCAGAAGCTTCTGATTAATTATACCTTTGCAAAGGGACTTCTTCACCAGAATCTCACCATTCAATTTAACGCAAAGAGTACAATAATATTGTCTACTCTATCAGTATCTATTATAATTTCCTCATTCAATTTGATTTCAGTTTGATTCAATTTAGATTCCCCCCCCCCCCCCCCCCCGATTCGATTCTCTTCACTTCATTTCAATCCAATATTGATTAATTATGGAGCATCAATTCTTCTTAAATATCAAGGACATGATAAAAACTCCACAAACATACAATTTCAAATCAAATTTTGCAGAGGCAGTAATTGGTTCAATAATATAGTTTATTAATGAAAGTAACACGGGTTATAATGACATCAGCAAGGTTGAGGTGAAAATATTTTTATATTTCTAATTCATCCATCCATCCATTTTTCTGAACCGCTTATTCCTCACAAGGGTTGCAGGGTAATTCTACTTCAATAATTGTAAATATAAATTAAAAATATTCTGAAAAGTGCAATAAGTCAGATCTTTCATAGATGTGAGAAAATACTACAATAATTTTATTTTCTTGTAAATTTTGATTTTTTTTAAACCCAGCCCTAGTACATATAATTAAAAATGAGGTGTTAAAATTGCAAACTCCGTCTTTAAGATCAAGAATAAAGACTAAAACAAAAGCAGTTCTCACACCCTTTGATATACCAGGGAGGATTACTGGTGTTTGTCTTCACGACGGGGTCAAGTCCAAAGGTCAGTGTGAGGTGGAGGGATGGTGTCCGGTCGAGAACGACAGCATCGAGATGTGAGACGCATCACTCAAATGCCAATCGTCCGAACATGATGTTTCCCTCCATTCTCATCCTACTTCTGTCTGCATGCTCCTGCAGTGAACCGATGGTCGACGTGAACAACTTTACAATCTTCATCAAGAACAGCATCCGCTTCCCTCTTTTCAACATCACCAGGTAGGCCGCGCACGCTTGTTGCGCATGCTACGGCTTTGTCGCATCGTAACCGATTTGAATGATTTCTTCCACAGAGGAAACTTTCCATCCAACATGACATCCGATGAGATAAAGAGGTGTAAATACCACCCCGAAAGCAATCCCTTTTGCCCCATCTTTGCTGTGGGCGACATCCTGAAATACACCGGACAGAATGTGACCAGCATGGCTAAACAGGTCTTCTTTCGATTCTCCACTTCTTTGGATATTCTGTCTTTATGTCCCTTACCAAAAAGTAGTATACTTTAAGTACTTAACATAGAGTATACTTAAGTATACCTAAGTTTATTTTTCGAGTGTACTTATTCTTGTACTAAAAGTCAACTCCTTGGGACTAAATTGGAACATTTTAGTACATTTAAAAGTATACTAAAGTATATTAATAAGCATACCTTCAAATATACTTTATAGTACATTTAAGTACACTATTAAGTATACTTGAAAGTATACTTTGTGGTACACTTATGTCCACAGTTTACAGCAAAAAGCCCAGTGATGAATTGGCAGGGATCGAACCGGCAACCACTAGTACTAAAGGTAGAGCCCTTAACCTTTAAGGCTTTATAAACAAATGTAACCTATAATTTTGTACTTTCAGTACGTAAACTTTTAGAATTAGATGACACACTTAACATTTACTTGGTTGGATGTATACTCTCCTAGTTTTGAGTATACTTCAAAAAGTACAAGTACATTATAAGTATATACTATAGTATGTAAACCTTTAGTATATATTTTAGTGTACTTACAAGTACACTCAACATTTACTTGGTGCCGTATACTTCCAATAAGTACAAGAAAAATAAACGGGATGTATACTTTTCTAATTTTGATTATACTTCAAAAAGTACAAGTACAAGTACATTCTAAGTATATACTACAGTATGTAAAACTTTAGTATATGTTTTAGTATACTTCCAAGAATTACAAGAAAAATAAACGGGATCATGTATACTCTCCTAATTTTGAGTATACTTCAAGCATACTTAAATATACTTCTTTTTGGTAAGGGATGCTCCAATGCGGCACAGTGGAATTGTGGTTAGCACATCAACTTCGTAGTTCCGAGGTTCCGGGTTTGAATCTGGGTTCCAGCCTTCCTTTATTATGAAGTTTGCAACTGAAATAAATTGACTATTGATTATTGAATATTGTGTTACCGGTATGTTATGTTCAGCTACCTCACTTATCATTTCCCTTATCATGATTCCATTTAATGCACTTACAGATCCTGAATATTTATCTCCAACCTTTTTTCCAGGGTGGCGAAGTCGGAATAAACATTGAGTGGAAGTGTAATCTCGACTGGGACATTGAGTATTGTGTACCCAAGTACTCGTTCACCCGACTCGACGCTCCTTTTGCCAAGAACGCCGTCTCCAAAGGGTTCAACTTCAGGTCGGTTGCTAACTTGCTCATTCTCTCACATGCCGCTCATTTTCGTTCCCTTCATGTTGTCTTTCTCTTTTTGTAGGTTTGCCAAATACTTTAAGACGGAGAATAGTACCGAATATCGGACACTGCACAAAGCTTTTGCCATCCGCTTTGATGTCATGGTCACCGGCAAAGTGAGTTGAAGAGTGGACTTTCTTGCTTTACGCACATTTGATCTCTCTAAGTTGGACTGTTGACCGGAGATGTTTAAGTATGCAAATATATTTGCAAGTAAAAGTTTTAAAGTCGATATAAACACAAGGAAAATGCATTATTTGTATGTAGAGTATGTATTTTAATTATTTTACTAATTATTTTAGTTAATAAAGGGATACTTGACTCATTGAGCCATTTTCAACAGTAAGAAGATAATATTTTGTCGATAACGTCATGATTTTTCATGAACAAAAAATATCTTTAAAAACTAGTTTTGCCACTTGCCGTCGACTGAAGATGACATCACCTGTGCTCAGGTAACGACCAATCATGGCTCAATTTGCTGGCCAAACACAGAAAACAGGTGAATCGTAATTGGTCGATACCTATTTCCTCAGCACAGGTGATGTCATCTTCAGTCGACAACAAATGGAATAATTTTTTTATAAAGATATTATTTGTACATGAAAAATAATGAAGTTATGCCATTAATTATTGACAAAATATGTTGCCTTGTGATTGACCCCACTTATGAGTTTTTCAAGATATGAGCTCTTGTTTGGACTTTTTTTTTGTATTGTATTGAGCAGCTCACCTGTGATTGGTTGTTACCTGAGCAACGGTGATGCTATTTTATTGACAGGAAGTGGCAAAATGGCCACCCTCTAAGATGGATAAAAATGGGTGGCTTTTGATGCTATTAGTCAGGATGCCATGTTTAGACTAGTGGGGGCAAATACAACATATTATTTTTTAAAGATTTTTGTAAAATGCCACTCCTAGTTGAAGTTTACTGTCAAACTAAACATAAAACAAAGATAATTACACACTTTTTTCCACTTTTTTTTTTAGTAGAGGAAATTGCCTTTTATATCTTCCCAAGATTATTTGTGCACTATAACAGTCCTGGAAACTATGTAATGACTAAAATTCTAAATGTTGGAAGTCCTTGAATTAATTACTTTCTTGTTTTAGGCGGGAAAGTTTAACACAATCCCAACATTAATCAACCTGGTTGCCGCCTTCACTTCCATTGGACTTGTAAGATTCCAAATTATGAAAGCAAAAAAAAAAAAATTATGCAACTTTGCCACCATCTTCTTTACATTTTCTTTTTTTATGGCAGGGTACAGTTCTTTGTGACCTCATCCTACTGAACTTCCTAAAAGGAGCAGACCAATACAAAGCCAAGAAATTTGAAGAGGTAAAAGCATGACCTTGACTTCACAATGTGTTGTGACCAACCACCGTGTTCACTTGCATCTTTAGGTATCAGAGGCTCAGATAGAGGCTGAGATGGAAGCTGAGATGGAAGCCTCCCTTGCTCCGAGCCTCAGCAGCCCGATGTCCATCAAAGAAGGCATGAAGAGATCCTGCGACTCTGGAGCCCATTCTCTGGCCGCTGCTGACCAGCCTGTGTGACACAGAGCTGACCGAACGGGAACCTCTAGATTTTCTCCCCGATCATTAAGAACCTTTTCGTGACTGTGGATCTTGCAGTTTTTGTTCAACGAGCTTAAGGAAGTGTACAAAGATGGACTGCACTGCAGAGCAACTTGATGGCGTATTTATGATAAGCAAATCAAGTAGTAAACATTCAAGAGGATTTTGCCCTTTCGGTTGGCGCTTTGTTAGTTATGTCTATTAATGAAACTCGGGGGGTGAGGGGGGGTTGAATTAATAACTTATTATTTGACTCACAAGATACAAGCAGAACAACTCAATCTCAGACAACATTGACTATCACCCAATGAGCAAGCCACTTTCGAACCCGCCACCTGAAACACACCTCACTTCTAAAAGAAAGCCTCGATGCACCCCTCGAAATCGCTGTTGCGCAACTTTGTTTGAAAATGTAGTAAGCTAAGCTGCAAGCTCTTGTACAATAAAGCGGAACTCAAGTGAAACATTTTCTGTGCAATATGTGCCACCACTCGTCGAAACACAGTATTCTGATGAACATTTTGAAATTATACCGCCCTCTGCTGTCCACATAACTTGATGTCAAAGCACCCTCAGCTTCGTATTGCAAACGTCACAGAACCAAACCCAGAAAACAGGTAAGCCCATAAAATAACAAAAGTCACACACTCATGACAAGGAAAAAATATATAAATAAGTATTAAAATGACATTAATAAGTATTGATCTAATTATTTTCCAGTCTAAAGGAAACATTCTCTAACTTTTGCCCTTTTGGTTAGAGCTTTGTTAGAGAGCTGTCTATTATTTAAATTCAGAGGAGACGCATTAATAAATAATTAAAGCTATAACTTCATTGCAAGCAGTTCCGTTTTCGCATTATTGATGCTACAGTTAACGATTAACTCATTGATATTACAGCCGTTTGCTTTGCTTACATGAGCCGTAATGAGAAGAAATGTATCACACATACTTGCAGTCATTCCTCTCCCTGGCACAAAATAAATATTATGTGTCTTTGTCCTCGTCTTTATTGTGTGGACATTGTGACTGATATACACAAGAATGAGCTCCTTCCACTTCTTTAGACTGCTTGTGTGTCTCGGCGCTTGAGATCTGCAAATGGACCTTTATTAGTCGCGTTCTGGTCAATCGTGGTCAGCAGAGCTCTAATGGACTAATGTGAGTTTCCTATTTTGTTCAGCGCAAAGTCGCATTATCCCGGAGAGAATTTCTGTTTATTTTGCACATCCACAATTTCATTTCAGATACTAACATAATTGTATGTCCTAAACACACACCAAACGTGGAAATGGAGCTCTCCTCCTTTCACCAAGTGGCTATTAGATCAGCTAAGAGGCTCTTTATGGCTAGTGACTGCGAGGGGAGGCCTCAAAGGAATTGATAGCAGTTAGCCACAAGGTTTGATGCACTAATTTGATCACAGCAATCAATGTGCATGTGATGGAAATGTCTGTACTCTAACTCACTGAATGCTTCCTTATCTGAAGCCAAGCGGAGAGGCCTAAATACTAACATATTGACTAAAAAATAGTTGTCATTTTAGGTTTATAGATGGTCTTATTAGTCCTTTAAAGGGAAAATAATATATACTAAATGTTAAACCTCACTCCTTGGAATCCTTAAAGAGGGCACTCAGTGGTCGCTAAACTGGCGTCTTGGTATTATAAACTAGCGGTTAGCTCACTTGCGTTAGAACAATGGGGCTGGCGCATGTTGGAAGCCAAGGTGTGGCTAGACAGTGCAAAATTGCCACTGTTAGCCTACATTTGGACAATTCTGAGTTTACATCACAAGTCAAGATGGCGGTCTTATGCTGCTGCATTCCAGGAAGGTGTGAAGTCGGATTCGTAGTGTCGTAGTGCCCTCTTTCCGCGCTCAAGGCGTTCGAAGCAAACAACAAAGATGGCTGATTCCGGTAAATTGTTTGTTGTTTTGTTGTTCACAATCATTCCAAATCACATTGTGTCACATGAACATATGTCTTGTATTTACAATTGCCTCGAGCTCTTTGAGGTCGGAACTGACACAATGCGAGTGGGCCAATGCATTATTATTATTATTATCTGCAGTAATGTATGTTATATTAATGTGCTTGATATTAAGCAATTGGTACATTTTCTTTGTCCTTCGTTCATGCAATCTTACAGATTTCCCCATTATGGGAGTAATATAATCCAATTATTTGTAGTATAATAAAATATAATCATTGGCTAGATCTGGCAGGAAAGCAGATGTTAAAAGGGTTAGGTTGTTGCATTATGAGGTGTGGCTCAAATTGGTTCCACTCTGCAGCAGTGATTGACAGTTGTATAATGATTAAACTCAAAGGAGTAGATAAAAGTCAGGCCACTTTACCGTCACATTATATGCTTGATATGTGAAAATCTGTACTTATTGTCAGACATGCTACTTGCTGCTACGCGTCCATCTGTCCATTTTCTTTAATTTGGGTCGCGGGTGAGCTGCATGGAGTCTATCCCAGCTGACTTCGAGCAAGAAGCGGTACATACCCTGAACTGGTTGCAAAGCAATCACAGGGCGCATGTAAAATAACAACCATTCATGCTCACATTCGCACCCATGGATAATTTAAAGACTTCATTTAATCTCCCATGAAGGTCTTTGAATGTGGGAGGAAGCCAAAGAACCTAGAAATAAAACCTACAACTTTTTGACCGTGAACCAGACGTGCTGGCATTGCCTCAGTTCCAGTTAAAAAAAAGTGATCTAACTTTAAATAATGCTAAACTTTTAATTATTAATATTATTTTATTTATTTTATTTATTTATTTATATATATCTTTAATTTATTATTTCTTTATTTCTTTTATTCTATTTTTTCATGTAATTTTAAATTTTTAATGAACTTTAACTCTAACTATTAACATACTAAATAATCAAATAATGGGTGCATGGCAAAGATTGTGAAAGGTAGGACTATCTGAGTAAAAAAATACTTTGAATAGAACAATGAAGAAACACAATTCTAAGAAACAATACTTTCATTATCTCCATAAGCAAACACCTTCAACGCCTCGTAACATGGGCTGCCACTCCCATAATAATGTGACACTTTCAAAGCTTATTGGAGCTTGAACTTGTCGTCTGTGAAAGAACAGTGAGTCCTCATCCAAAGTGAACACTGATGTAGCAGCAAGCAATGAGTTTCAGGTGGAATAACAAGTGCTTGTAGAGTATTAAGGATACTTGAGTTTTGAGATTTCAGCGTAAATCCCTGTAATAATGACAAAGCTGCATGCTTCTGCGCACAGGTCACAAAAGTTTTGAAATAAACGCAATTTTTTGGTGGAGGCATCCTGGAGAATTGAGGACAGTAATAGTGCTTCCAGTAATGTGAGGCAAATCAAACAGCATACACGTACTGGTCACTTCATTAGGTACACCTATCTGATGTGATCCAATACAAGACCATTGAGGGATGATTAAGGTTTATGGTGCCCCCTCTCGTGTTACTAAATATTAGAAATGCCTCTTGGTATGATGTGGTGCAGTTCCACACCACTGCTTACTTGCCAGTAGTCATAATGAAGTGGTGAGAGCGTGTTTTATGCTTCAACCAATCACAACATTATGACCACTTGTACAATAGAATGATATGAAATAAATAGCTATCAAAAATTCTGCCTTTACAAAGATAATAATGTTCCATTTTGATTGATTACATGTCTTCTCAATTTGCAACAAAACAGAAAAAAAGTGCATGATTAAAAAATATTGACAAGTATATAAACTGAAGCTTCAAGATGGTGAGAAATCAATTAGTTGTCTCTACTATCAAATTCTGTACCATGCGGGAAATCACGCCCTGCTGAAAGTTGGATGCTACTTTGTCTAGCAACTTCTGCTCAATATATTGCTGGAATACCTGTGTATCCTACTGGCTCGTAGCAGCGGTTTTCGCAAATAACCACAGCGAGCTGTTCTGTAAATCGTGGCAACCAGGGAAGATGCATTTTAGGGTTGTGGCCTGGCATAGCTAGCTGACTGTATCCTGTCTGTCGTGGTCGAAATGAGGCTAGTGATAATAAGGAAGTAACTTACAATTGCAACAGCAAGTTTATAAATATTAGGGGAGTTGGATAAGAGTTCACTCATGCAATGTCGGATTAGAAAATGAACCATGTCAGCCTGTTTTCCATGTCTCCCTCCTTCAGCGCAGCTGAATCTAATGAACAGCTCATCAGCACGCTTTGCAGAAGCCTGATAACGATCCTGATCATGAATCAGGTGTGTTAGTGGAAAGAAACGTGGAAAACAGACTGGATAGGGGCTCTCGAGGACCGAACTTGGCCACCCCTGATTTAGACGAACGGACGGACGGGTGGGTGGGTGGTTGGATAGATAGATAGATAGTACAGTGGATACTTAGCTCGTTAGCTAGCTAACTAACTAGCTAGATATACTAGTTAACTAGTAGCTAGGTATACTAGCTCAATAGATAGATAGATAGATAGATAGATAGATAGATAGATAGATAGATAGATAGATAGATAGATAGATAGATAGATAGATAGATAGATAGATAGATAGATAGATAGATAGATAGATAGATAGATAGATAGATAGATAGATAGATAGATAGATAGATTCACTAATTTAACACTTCAGTAATGATGAGTTATTAACATTGTTTTTTAGTTTTAAATTATATTTTAGCCGTTTTAGATTTAGTTAACTCAGTATGGCTAAATGAATAGCATTTTACTGTGTCTCACACTCCTGAGAAAATAAGGGAGTGTATGGGTCTGGTATCTGTCTCTTCCGAAGGAGACGGGCCGATGTGTGATTGTTTTTCTCTAATCTGATTTATAGCTATGGGAACTTGCGGAACTTGCAGAAGGGAGGAGAGAGGGATTTTCTTGTATTCATTTAGTTGTAACCAGGTGTGTTGTGGGCTGACCTTTTTCTGAACCCTTTTTGTGAATAAATAACGATGTGGGCTAGAAAGAAATCATCACATTTGAACGGAGCACTGTTTGGGTGACTGGTCTTATGTGAATCAGAAGCTTCTGGTAATTAAAACCTTTGCAAAGGAACTTCTTCAACAGAATCTCACCATTCAGTTAATTGAACACGCAAAGAGTACAATACTTAATATTGTCTACTCTAACAGTAACTACATGAGGTATCCAAAATACTGTACTAGAAACAGCTCTCAATATGCAGAGCAATTCTACAACCCTAATAATAAACATTGCTCATCTAATACCTTTTTGTGTCTATCAAAATTGTGCATTAATATCTTTGTAAAGGCACAATTTTAAATACATATGTTGTATTGGATCTAATAGGTAAGTGTGTCAAAGTGTAGTGTGTAAATAAGTGAGTAAAAGACGGCTTTCACTGGCATAATGACTATCGACGCTTCCTGCCAGTGTTCTTTTTCTTCAGGGCTCGTATCCAGGCAGGAAGAACAAGTCGGCGTGCCGGCACTTCCTTCTCTCCTTCAGGTGCCGTGTGCTCCTCATCCTCATCCTCATCCTCCTCGGATCCAAAGCTCAGTTCCGTCCCATATTCCTCTCCTGAGTCCCAAGGATCCAGATCCACTTCAATTGGTGGTATCTCCTGAACGGCCTCTGCAAAATGAACGCGCCGGTTGGGCTCCACTCGTCTCTGAAGCAAAGAAAGAGGTAGTTCAACAAATAATGATTCACTGATTTGGCAGTGCATTCTGTCACGTACATAAGAGCAACACAATGAAGGCAGAACTTGAAAAAGGCGTGGAGCTACAGTGCGTACTATTCATCATGAACCTTGTTATCGTTTTAATAGTGTCGGTAATCAAAAGGTTAAGTTTGGGGATTGTACTGCAGTTGTTGGCAACGAGGCTTGGCATGGGGTATTCCAACTCAGAATTCCATTACACTTACCCTTTTGCTTTCCCATGAGGAATCCGAATTCTGGGATGCGGAGTGCCTGAGGACACCTCGGGGCGCAGGGCCACAAAAAGAATGGGAGGGGACAGCAGGTACGGAAGACCCATTTGTTCTATGCTCCTCTGCATCGTCCATCTCATGGCTGTTGGGCAACTCGTCTGAAATCAAAGAAAGAATACAGATTCCGCCTATTACATCCATCATATTATTTGTGTTAGTTTTTTTTTTTTGTCTAAACTTTTGAGTTCTGACCTTGTTGCCCCTCTCGTCTCCAGCCCATTTGAGACGTCTCAGCTGAGTGATGTTGTCGCTTCCTGTTGACTCTGCTGGTCGGGGGTGAGTCATCCAGAATGTCTGCACGCTGGAAACAGACAAGAATATAAGATGCAAAATATTATTCTTGCTTTTGTTCATCAATGCAGTGATTCCCCAAATGTTCATTTAATTTATCTGAAAATGCTAATTTATTGACAGAATATCTTTTTGTTCATCTGTCTATGCCAGCAATGTAGAGTGACAGGCAGAACAATTAAATACTGGTCCACTATATAGCCATGGCTCAATAAACAAATAATTATTGTTAATTAAGTGGTGTCTAACCTCTACATAGGAAGCCTTTGGTTGCACGATTCCACTTTGCTTCGATTGCACATGTGGTTGACCTTGACCTTGTTCCATTGGCTCTGGCTTATCAGCCTCACTGTGTGCTGTGTTGTTGTGTGAAGGCGCTTCCGGAAGGTTGGCAGCGTCTGGAATTTTCTCGCTACCCCTAAAGCTCCACTGCCTATCCAAAGCTCCTGACTGGTGGGCATCATTATGATCTGGTTCAGGTGTGACATCAAGGCTGCTCAGTGTCTTCTTGGGTGTTCTCCGGTTAGTTGAGGAGACTACAGAGGTAGTGTTCAGGAAGGTGGCCCACTCTTGGCCAGAGACAATCTCCTCCAGCAAGCTGACTGACCTAAAGCCAAAGTGAAAGTCGTCGCTTGATCTGAATGAAAAGGAAATCAAAATTCAGGTCGAAGTAGTACCACATAGATGACAAGGTCCGATTCTACACACAGTTGAAAAAGCTTCATGGATAAGCTTGGTGATTGTAAGCATTAAAAACAAAGCAAAAAGAACACATGCCAATAATTGACATTTCATCAGAAGTGGGCATTTCTGGATCGCCGTCAGCCCTGTCGTTGACAGATGTCCACATTTTCGGAGAATGCTTTGTGACGCAAAGCCTCGGGAGGAAAAAAAAACGCGGCTGAAAAAGGCCCTGAGAAAGTTCCTTCATTGCTGCAGCATTATCCATCAATTCATTTCTATACTGCTTCTCCTCATTAGGGTCACTGGTGATCTGGATCTTATCCCAGCTGAATTTGGTCACGAAGCAGGATACACTCTGGAGTGGTCGCCAGCCAATTGCAGGGCACATGCAGACAAACAACCATTCACACTCAAAATCACACCCACGGGCAATTTTGAGTTATCAATTAATTAAACAGGCACATTATTGGAATGTGGGAGGAAGTCGGAATACTCAGGGACAGCCCATGCTTTGCACGGGGAGAAAATTTTAACTACTCACAGCAGGACCATATCCAAGAAACCCTCGAATGTGAAGCAGACTTGCTAACCGCTAATGTAGTGATTAGCGTAATTGTTAGTCTGAAGTGGTGCTGAACTGCATTTCTCTGTGTGATACTCAGAAATCTTGCATATGTGATTGCCCCCAAAGAATATCATAACTTTATTCAGAATAAAGGACATCGATAATTGTCATTTGTAGTCTACTGTAGAAATAAGTATCCTTGTATTTACATAAAATCATTAAAGATATATATATATATATATATATATATATATATATATATATATATATATATATATATTTGAAATACAGCTTATTGAGAGGCTTTAAGTGACAAGGGTGTGTTACACAGTGACAAAAGAAAATAGCCAACTACAGTCACCGTGATTATTTGGAAACATCACAGCTTACAAATTTTACTTTAGGGGTTCAGTATCTGTTTTGCAAACTCCTGCAATGGTTTCAGCTCAATTCAAGTACAGTCCTGCAGATTGATTACCTGATAAATGCGTCAGTCGTGTCGTCCTCTGATAGCGCAGGAGCCGGCGAGGGGAGTGTAGCTTCCGCGTCTTGATGTAATGTGTTGATAAGACGACTTTGTGCTGAACTCTGGGAATCACAAAGATAATTTTAAGTCTCCTGAATGGGAATGAATGAACTCTGCAAAACGCACCATGTTCATCCCATCTTCCTTGGACTCATCTTTTCCCTTTTTGCCAGGCCTTTCCCACCATCTCTCCTTGAGTTTCTGAGTCCATCTCCGTGCTTTGTTTTCAGATGATCGTTGCTTTCTCTTGATCATGCTGTCTTTATGAGGGACCATTTGCATGTCTCTCCATTTAGACAAATCTCCAAATCCTCCATTTTCAGCATGAAATGATTTGTTCCGTTGATTGTCCGCAGTAAAATCAGTGCTTCCCCATGACCAGTCATTGACATTGTGTTTAAACTCACGGTGCTGCTCTTTATTTCCAGATATGTCGTCACGTTGGACCCCAGCATCAGCCCTCTCTAAGGAAGGAAGAGCTTTTGCTGAGTGTTGCCCTGTTGAAGCATTGGGGATCTGAGGCAACGTGACATTCTCTGACAGCATGTTAGCACCCATGTGGTTGTTGTCTTTCTGGGGTGAGAAGAAAAAGTGACCTTTATAATGTTCATAGCCATGACCCGACTGAGATCTCTCTCCATCTTTGGGGCTAAAAGTACTATCCACAAGAGATACCCCAAATCCTTTTGCAGGAACATCATATACATAACCATTTGTAAGTTCATCTTGTTGTTTCTTGTGGTTTTCGATTGATTCTTCTCCATCTCTTCCCCATTTGGGGGGAGGCGGGAGCGGTTCGCCTGCGTGTGCGTGTGCATGCCTCTCTCTTCCAGACTGGAGTTTCAGTCTCTCCAACATGGACTGCAGTAACGCCTGACTGTCAGGTGGATTGCTCAACTCAGACATCTAATTACAAAACTGTAAGACTTGAAGTCCAAAAGAGATGGTAGAGTACACGGAAGAAGAAAAAAACACATCTACAAAGTTATTTAAGGAAAGTGGTTGAAAACAGAGTTTGTTTGAAACATGCTGTTAAAAAGAATCTCAGAATGGTTGTTATCCACTTTGGACATGTTCCACTTAGTTCCCATGATTTCTTCACCTTTTTTCATCTTGTGTTAAGACATACATGCAGTATATCCTCTTCTTCGGCGAGGGTAGTAATTCCACATTTCCACAAATGAAAGCTTTTTGTCCAATTTGATGTCATCCTGTGCATATTTCTTCTTGATTTGCAGCAATTTTTGAAGAAATAGTTCAGCCAAACTCCAGTTTCCCAAGATTCTCCTCTGGTTTGCCTTTTTTTGACGTTCCAATTGTCAATCTTATGTCCAGTGGCTCCACTCCACTCATGCAGACGTTTATGTCAGCTGTGATGGGTGGAGAGACTGTGCTCAACAACGTTCCTGCTGCTCGGTGGAACGTCAAAGCCGACGGACAAGAAAGACCTGTGAGGTGAGATAATTGTGCTCTGACAGCAACTCCCGAACTCTCTCACTTTATTTTCTTTATTGTTGTATCCATAGTTCCACTTGAGTGGTGGAGAGAGCATCTGAGGAAGCACCTGCTACGTAATAATTGCCTTGTGAGTTATTTATAATTAATAACGAAATGCCAACGGTGGTGTGTTATTTAAAAATAGTTTGCTTTGAGGAACTAAAAATATAATAAATAGCCTCTTGATGGAGTTGATTATGAGGGTTGAGCCAGTCTCTGTGCCGTGAAAGATATCAGGTGTGCAGAGAGAAATGATCTGATGTCAATTATCTTGACCAAAAATAATAATTTTGTAATTTAAAAAAAACTATTTTGATAGTTTATGAATGCCAACAATGTAGCAGGCAAAAGAGTGGAGTGCTCTTCCACTAGATGAGAGAAATTACATAATTAACTTTTAACTCACTTTTTGTGAAGTTTGCTGAGTGGCGTGTCGTGACAATTTTTTTTCCAATGGGAAATATGTGTCTTGGCTGAATAAAGGTTGAGAAAAACAGCTCTGTTGGCTATTTCTTCATAGTGAACTGATGTAAACCTTACTGAATCAAACTTGGGTTTGCTGTTTACAACAGGAAAAAGAAAGGTTGGGGGAAAAAGTTACATTTTGCATCTTAAAAATATTATCATCATAATTCGGTGTCACCCATCGATTCGTTTTCATAAATGATACGAAATTGTCTCTGTTAATTGAAAAATCTAATGGTTATCACTATTCTATTGTATTCTATTGTATTCTATTGTATTCTATTCCTAATCTGAGTATTTTAGTTTCGTGAGACGTTTTAAATGCGCATGCGTGTGTCAAAAACACGCCCCTCTTTGTTATTCTGTTGTTCCGATTGGTCCACGGTGCGGAAGTGATTTCTGGCGGCGTAAACAACAAAGATGCATGGTGTGATTCTTCCAGCCGGTTCACCTACAAAGCTAAATATTTTCCGAAACGGACTATGACGACGACGTATGGAATACAATCTCCTGCTGTGCAAAACTCTGCTGTTCCTCCTTAGCAGGTCGCTGCTCGTTTAGTTGCTATTAAAAATACTGTAGCTACAAAAATGGACTGCGTTGTGACGGGTGGAAACGTGAAAGGTAGACACTTACTCATTTTTCTATTATTATTTTTGCAAGTTCTAAATGTATTCTCTGCGTATGAATGGTACAGTGTTGGCCAAAGCCATCCACTCCTTGTCCAGAATCGGCGATGAGCTCTACGTCGAGCCTCAGGAAGATGGGGTAAAGTTCTCTGAATGATGACACTTCCCGTAATGGGTCACTTGGTCATTGTTTTTATTATGAGTGTTGCTGTTGTTTCCCCCCTGTGTTGTAGCTAGCCCTGCGGTCCGTGAACTCTTCTCGGTCGGCTTATGGTTGTTTCCTGTTTGCGCCTCTCTTCTTTAGCAGGTGCAGACTGACTGTGTGCATGTGTCAATGAACGTTGTCCAAGTTTGGATGGGAAATGTTGATACCAAATTTCCCTGTCTCTGTGCTTTGTGCAGGTACATTGTCCCCAATGGGCAAGCCTTCCGCTGCAGGATGTCAGTAAAGGTGTGTTAGGAGATAAGAATTCCATATATCTATTTATATATTAAATTTTATTGTTGCAGTCCACAGTTACTTAAACTGAATGTCCTTTTGTGTGTGTGTATTTTTCATATGCAAATGTCCAGAGTGTGCAGTCAGTGTTCAAGTCCCTGGCATCTCTGGAGAAGACGGTGGAAAAGTGTCACATCCATCTGGACAGGCAAAAGGATCGTCTCACCTTCACGCTGCATTGCAAATACGGTATGGCCACGTCACCTCTTCCTCCCTGTGATCTGACATTTCGTCACATGAGGGATTTCAAACACATCTAATCTCATTTTTACTGACACATTCTTTGTTTATTTGCATCCCATCCCTGTTTTGTTATCTGCAGGCCTCTTGAAGACTCACAACCTGTCGTTCCAGGACAGTGAAAGCTTACAGGCAGTGTTTGACAAGAACAACTGCAGAAATGTATTTCGAGGCAATTCAAGGTTTGTTGTTTAATAGGTAGCCTACCACTTTTTTAGACCCACTACAAGTACTTATTTGCGTACTCATAATCATATAAACATTATACATTTGAGTACTCATAAACATTTTGAAGAAATAAAAGAATCATACAAAAAGAAATTCATGAACTGCTGACATGCCTTGTATTGTTTTAAGGTTGCTGGTGGAAACAGTTGCACATTTCCCGCCATCTCTAGAAGAAGTGACTCTTTCAGTCAGCGATGAACGAATGTGGTTCAAGAATCACGTGGATGAGGAATTAGGTGAGTTTTTTCTTCTTAAAATGAAGATCTGATCCAGAAAATTATGTCAAAATTGATAAGTCTTTTCGTGGGGTTTCTTTTCCTCTCAGCGCAGTCCAAGGCCATGCTGACTGAACTGTGCCTGGCCTCCGATGAGTTTGACCATTTTGCTGCCCAAACTCACATCAGCATTACATTCTGCCTAAAGGAGTTTCGGGTGAGAACCAAAGAGATTTTTTTTAATGAGGCTGATTTGGAGGCAAAATAATAATTGATGAGTTGATTTTTTTTCATCTCTCCTGCAGGGTATGCTATTTTTTGCTGATAATACAGGTCTCCCTATTTCTATGTACTTTGATGAGCCGGGCAGGTATGCATGTTCGCTCAAGATGAAGTCTTAACTGAATGGACTTCACTGCCATCTTTTTGACATGTGCTTTTGTTGTGTATGTTTCAGCCCTCTTGTGCTGTCTGTATCAGACAGTGTCTTGGAAGGCAACTTTGTGCTGGCCACACTTTCGGATAATAGCAGAAACGACACAAGAAGGTAACAAACAATAACAATGCATGTCAGAAATGTTTAAAGTATTGAGTTAGGCAATCTGGGGTTGTGGTTTGGTATATTTCCACCTTTGTGGGCACCATGTGGGGTTGTTGTTTTTTCCACTAGCATGACCTGGCCTAGGCATACTTGGATGTAATTCACATTAGTTCTTGCTGGTACTAGCTTTCTTCTTCATCAGTGCACAAGCCGCTAATAATCACACTTGAGCGTTAAGGCCAGCTAATGACGTCACTGGCTCAGCTCAGGATCACTTTAGTGACTTTTGGAAAACTGCATATTCCCAAACATTTTTGTCTCTTAATTTCTGTAACGTCCTCATTTTTTTATCATATTTCCCTAACGCCACAACACCAGAGGGCACGCGCCACCTCCCGACGACTTCATGAACGACGACATGGACACCTACCTCATCGCCATGGATACCACTATTATGCCGGGTCCATCAACAGCGGATTGCACAAGCTCAAAGCGGCTGGCGGTAGCCAATCACAGGACAAGGCTGCACAGTGAAGAGGAGGAGAAAGAGGAAACGGCAGAAGAAGATGGGCCACCAAATAAGAAGGTTCATTTTTACTCGCTCAAAGAAACAAATATAGTGGTGCCTTGAGATAAGAGTTTAATCTGTTACGTTACTGCACTCGTAACTAGTGTTGTTCCGATACCGGTATCGGGAGTGGCCCCTATATTGCATTAAAACAAGTGCTAACAAGTAACATGCCGATAGTACCAGTGTTTCCCACTCCATGTTAATACTTGGGTAGGCCACCCAAGTAAACTGGCTACCACCCAAAAGGTTTTCAAGAAAATGTATTAAAAAAATATATTTTTAAAAAAGGGTCACGACCAGATATACTGCATGTAATGTTAGGTCGCCGTCACTTTGTGGATTGTGAGGCTAGAGGAGAAGTGGTAACAAGACTGACTGATTTTGCAAGCCTTACAGAATATTGTGTTCTATTGCTATAAAAACATGGACACCTACCAAAAAGAAAGATTAGAGTCTCTTCTTTCATCAGGAAAAAAAAGTACATTTCTATGCAGCAATTAGCATTAGAATATAGCTAAATTTCATCATTATTTACAAATCTTGGTTGATCTTTTTTGCTCTGCTGCCACCTGCTGGTCGTTTTTATAATAACCATTGCTTTAACCATTCTCTGCAGTTCAGAGGCTGCATAAAAGCCTTAGGTATGCTTTAGCATAAAAAAAACAACAACATACAAATGTATAAATACGGCTATGGGACATTTAAAAAATGGAACGTAACGTATTTATACGTTTTTGGAAGCAAATGAGTTAAACAGCCTTTTTTCCAATTTTTTTTTTTTTTTACTTGAACAATAATATGGACTAGTTTAGAAAAATAAAATGATCTGCATGCGAATCTGATGAAATTCTGACAGTATTTCTTTTCCTGTTGTGTACCGTCACAGTTCTGTTCCTTGCTGTTTGGATCGGTGCTTCCTCCGTCGTCTCAGATGAGCACTCAGCCGGTGAGCAACCAGGAAGTGCTCGCCAGTGACAGTGAGGACGACACGCAAATAGACTGACTGATGGTTGCAAGTTGTTTTTGTTAATCTTCCATTTCTTGAGTGATAGACTGAGAGGATAATGCAGAGAACAACTGCCAGTGTAAAATATCAACTTTTTTTATTTTATTAGTAATATTATTATTGGGTTACATGTGAATTTAAGGAATCATGTTGAAACTAAACATGAATCACTTGCCGTTTGTTTTGTATACAAGATGACAATATTTTCCTCTAAATAAACAAACAAAATGAAAGAAAACATGATTGTGTTTATTTACAGTAGACGACTCAAAAAGCATTTGAATGCTTCAACCCAACTTGAACATGAAGTAAAGAAGATGTATTAAAAGTAAGCTTCAGCATTAGTAGGGGGACATTTTATTGTCTCTCTTTGCAGCTGAAAACTTTTTCCTCTCGTTTCTGGTTTCCTCCTCTCTCTTTCCTTCTTATTTACCTCTTTCTCTCTCTTCTTCCTCAACTTTTCCTCCCTTCGTTCTTGCTCACACCGCCACCACCTCCTCCTCTCCCTGGAGCTCGCTTCCTTTCCCTCAACCAGTTTTCCCATCCCATCACTAAAATCCTGGATCAAGATGGTGGGGACTTGGATTTTGACTGTCTGCTTCTCAGGGTACTTTTTGGGCTGCCTGCGGAAAAGACTGAAATGTTTAGCAGGCTCGGGAGGCTCGACCCGATGAGCAGTCTTCTTTGGAGATTCGGCTTCTTTGCTTTGACCGGGGTCGGTGAAGAGATCTTCCGACAGGCGTCGTATTAACTTTGAGCCGCGGGAGCTGGAGGACTTACGGATGCAAACGTCACCAGAGAAGTGGGGAGTCCCGTTCACAGAGGTTTGCTTCAGGCAGGGAATTATTTTCTTATGTGCTTGTTTTTGTTCAGTTGTGTTGTTGCTTTCTGTCTGACAACAAAGAGAATACGCTTCACTTGTTCTTAACTGATGCATGCATGGAAGCGAAGCTGTTAATGATTTAGTCTTGTGGTATTTTTCTCCAGAAGCGCCTCCGTGTGACAAACTCCTGTCACTCACCGTGACAACATTAGGCTGCCTTTTGACAGCTTCAATAGACTTCTCAGACGTTGCAATTTCATCAACCGTGTCTGTCTTAGCCACACTTTTCACTCCTGACTCTGATTTTGTGGCATTTTTATTTAAAGTTATCCCCACCTGACTTCTTGCCTCATCTCTAGAGTCATCACACTGGACGTTTATGTGGTCATTTAAAAACTCCTCTTCCGGGTGCTGGTGAGAGGCATGTTCAACAGCCAAAGGAATACTTTGACCAACTGTACGTTGGGTCATTTCTCTCATCGGAGTCTGCTTTTTCTCAGAGTCTTCTTTCTGTTTTTTAATACCGTTATCCTCCATTGCCACCTGCAAGTTCAACTCATTGCAGCTTCTCCAATCCTTTGCTCCCATTGAGCGATGCCTGGAAACTCCACCCCCGTCCTTCTGTACTCTGACGTTCTCCCGTCTCCTCCACCTCTGGTGAAGTAGCGAAGGCGACAGTGACAGGCAGGAGGCCGAGCGGGCAAGAGGCACAGACAGGTTTCCTGTCTCTCTCTCTTTCCTGTTCAGCTCTGCCTGGTTGAGTTGAGCCCTCTCCCACGCCATACGGTATCCATGGCAGCGACCTCTAGGGTCAAAGGTGGACGAGGGTCTGTCTTTTCTCCACTTTGCCAGCTCTTTCTCTGTGTGTTTCTCCAGATCGCTGGAGGAAAGTGGCACAGCACACACCTGAAATATGAACACATTCATATATATATATATCTAATATACTGTGTGTATGTGTGTATATAAATATATATATATGTTAGGGGTGTCAAAATTAGTGCGTTAATTTTGAGTTAATTTAAAGTTAATTTAATTTTTTTTCAACGGGCGATTAATGACCGCCCCTTACGCACAACACAGCAGACACGTCCATGTCAAAATTTAGCAGTAATAAATTTAATGATAATTCATACATTTGTGGAGACTGGGGGCAAGTTCCTTCATGTTAAATATTACATAGCTTAATATGAAAAGAAAAATGCACTGAGCTGTCACCAACATCTTATAAATGCAATTATGCCATCTAGTGGCAGATAAATGACCTCAACTCCATTCAATCTCGTTTTTTACAGTACAGTATCTTTTTAATTTTAACTCAATTTTATACATTATTATGAAATTAATTTATCAATGACTAAAAGATGCAGCCAAATTTCTATTAGTTTAACATTTTTCCACTTTTATGTTTAGTGTATGAAAACTTGGAGAAAAAAATATTGTACATTTCATTGTAGTAAATTTAGAACAGATATAAACTTTGTGATTAATCGTGAGTTAAGTATTGTAGGCATGCGATTTATTATGACACCCCTTGTAAAAATGCTTGTTTTGGCTAAGGATTCTCGTACACAACATTGCGTCCTCCCTTTAGTAGGTACACTCTAATGAGGTGGAGAGTCAGGTTCAATTTTAACAAACAAAACCAAAGAGGAACTAATTTAACAATATAATAATAATAATAATACTACATCAGATTTATATAACACTTTTCAGGACACCCAAAGACACAGGAATTGAAGTCACTAGTCACATTGTTTAAAAAATGCCACTAAAGAATGTGCTTTTGTAAATGAAGGTAAATGAAGAACTAAAAAAAAAAGTCCTGAGAAATTAAGTCAAATTAACTGATTAAATAGATAACTGTAATCACCCAGCAGTACATTTAAATCACAAGCGCTCGTCGTATATAACAATATGCATTTGTCCGATGGTTGCATATTTTTTTCATAAATTTAGGATGTCCCTTGGAGGATTTTGCAAAAATGTAATAGAAACATCTTGATATGAAAAATATTCTCTGCCAGCCTCCTACTGTATATTGATCATACCTCTGCTATGAATGCGTCATCCTCTTTTTGAACCTCACACCTGACGTCCCTCAGCCTCTGCAGAGTCTCCATCTGGCCCTGGCACTGCTTCCTCTGCTCGGCCCGACCCAACACGCGACGCACCAACACCACCGCCACCTGCAGCAGCACTCTCACCCCTTGTACAGCATAGAGTAGGCGTGGCAAGTAACGTGTCTTATTTCAGAACAAAATCTTGGCATATTACAAAATACAAATTATATTATACATTAATTTCATCAATTAACTCATTCACTCCCAGCCATTTTCACTGAAGCAACCCCCTTCGCTCCTGGCTGTTTTACTGGATTTGGACTGATTTTGCAAGGCCCACAGAATATTGTGTTCTATTGCTATAAAACCATGGAACCTACCAAAAGAAAGATTGGAGTCTCTTTTTTCATCACAAAAATAATAATAATAATATCTGTTTCCATTTTGCAGAATTAGGATTACAATAAAACTAAGTTTCATCATTATTCACAAATCTGTTTAGAACGGTGGGTAAAATAGCTTTTTTTTCAACATAGCCCTGGTTGATTTATTTTACTCTGCTGTCACCTGTTGGCCGTTTTTGTAATTACTACCATTTCTTCACCCGTTCTCTGCAGTTCATAGGCTGCATCAAAGCCTTCTGTAACCTCTAACATTCAAAAAAAAATAATTTTAAACATATAAATGTGTTTGGGACACTTAAAATATTTAAAATAGAACATATTTATACGTTTTGGGGAGCAAATTAGTTTAAACAGATTGCAGGTGTCTTAGGGTGTATTCAGACCAGGAAAGTCCTTTATTCTGCTTGTTTGGTCCGGACCAAAAGCGAACTTCATTTTTTTCATTTAGTGCGGTTCATATTCACACTGTGCTTTTTGCAAGTAGACTATATTGTGTAATCACGTCCACCGCGTGACGATCTGTGCTCCCATTGGACAAAAATGACGAGGGCTGAACGCATAACCAAACCCGGAAAAAGAGGAAAACATGAAATTCCGACGTGCTGCATATGCCCTGCATATGCGCCTAAACAGAATACGGATTATTATGAATGAATCAAGCACAATATTCACTACCAGGCAATATTCCCCCGCGATGCTATGCTACGGTGGCTTGTTAAACCCAAAAAGGTGCATATATCCAGCAGTTGGAGCGTATCAGCCGTGGTTTGTATTCAGACTGCGAAGCAAACCGATACCACCTCAAAAAGTGGGTCCCGGTCCGCTTGTTTGGTCCGCACCAGGATTCGTTTGTGTGTATTCAGACCTGCACAAAAGGTCCGGATCAGCGCGGGAAACAAACTCTGGTCCGTTTAAAGCAGGCCAATCAGTGCAGGTCTGAATACACTCTTAAATAACGTGACTATGACATTATTTTGTCAAAACGATAAATAAATAAAAAATCAAGAATTATAGCACACTAGATTATGCAACCCATTTCTTGATAATAGCCAGTTTTTTTTTCTTGTGAAATTGTGCACGTTTTGAAAGTAGAGTACTTTTTTTTTTTTTGCATTCTGTCAGTGTGAGACAGTGATTTACCATTGCAGAAAAACAGGTCCCACACTCGGAGGAGAGCGTTGAAGGGCAGGTGGCGTGTGAATAAACACATCAGCCAATCTGTGGCGAACATGAGGGGCTCCACTTCGTGGCGCTGCAGATGTTTGTACGCGGGTGGGCACGTCTTTCTCAAAACCCAGGTCAGCAAAGTTGCATCGAACAAGACTCCCTCCTGCACCACACACGCAGAACAATTAAGTGCACTTCCATTACCACCGCACATCATCATTATTTCAACACCTGCACATATAATTTTCGTGACATTTTGCTTTGGTGGTGTGTCGTGAGATTTTCCAAATGTAAAATATGTGACTTGGCTTAATACTGAATAGGAAACACTGCTAAACACTCACCAATAGAGGACTGTAGTAGCCAGGTAGGTAGTGTTCGCTAATCTGGACCAGACACCAAAAGGCCTCCTGACAAGTTTAACCGCCATAAAATGACATCAAAACCACTTTAATGAGTGAATTAGACAAATAGAATTGCGACTACCTCTGCTGGCATGTTCATTAGGAGAACAGCAGCCACTGGCCCTTGCGCCTGGCAGTAGCCTTCCTCTGGTTGGTACTGAGTGTACGCTTTTAGCACTCGGAACAAACCTTGCTGCCTATACACACAGAAGACATCCATGTTCTGATAAAAGTGTCTTTTGCAGCCTTCATACATTCATGTATTTTCTGTGTCACAGTGTCAGAAGTAAGGTCCCGTACCCATGTCCGTCCTTGGAGAGGAACATCTCGTGGAAAGGAAATTGCCGGTCCAAATCCCTGTCGATAATGTCCACCCATTTCTGCAGAGCGGCCTGCGAGTCCAGAGACTGCCAGGGGGGGAAAAAAAGCCAAATAAAATAAGAGTACTTAGGTATGTGAGTTGCAATGTTAAGGGAATTTTAGATTGGGTTTTTTAATCTACTGCATATTTTGGGCCCAATTTGTGCTACAGTCTGGCTTGTGGCTTAAAGACATTCTCATGGACCAGTATAAAAGCAAATTAAAAACAAAGATGCCCAAAAAGTGATTAGTAGTTAGGTGAGTCCAAGTTTTGAACATTGATGTGGAGGAGTCAAGCAACAGTCGACTAGTTGACAAATCAATCAACCCCTATGGTGAACATTCATTTATTTTATTTTTATTTTATTTTTTTTTCCAGAACATTCATTTATTTTAGGGGTCCCAAACACGACTCACAAAACTCACTCAGTAATGCCACCAGGAAGTTGGGGGAAAAAATAGCCTCTGGTAATAGTTTTACCAATCAACACGAAATTCATCGAAAATGTTTCTAATAACAGGATGTACGGAAGTCTCATGGGCCCATGCCCGTAATTGAACAGAAAGACTGCCATCTTGATTTGAAGCTGCCATTGGAAGCAGGTATTAGACAAATGGGTGACGATGTGGATAGGGCGTGGCAAACACGTTTCATGATCATTTTGAGTATTCACAATAAAAATCGTTCATTGCTGCATGCAGCTTGAACTTTTAGTTGAACATGTTTTTTTTTTAATACCTGGAAAAGTTGTTTGTTTCGGTTCATCCTGTTGGTGGCGCCACACAGCAGAGGCCAACACTTGGCTCGGAGCGAAGTCGGGATGCCTTTTTGACACTGCACTTTGACCTGCGGAAAGGTCACGTGTCGATATTGTGGACATTTGAACTATATATATTCATCTATATTTTTTTTTATATTTTTTAGACATTCATCATGACGATTTGGAGCATTTAATCACACCACACACCGTGTTAGTCTTCTTTAACAAGATGCTGTGCCACTGGTCCATGATGCTGATCCACTTGGCTTCCCTCTGCCTGACGAGTTGAGGATGTGGGCCCACAATCCTAATGATAAACAAGCAAGTGGAAATTGTACTTCCCTCAGAAATAGCATGCAATGCCATCACGTTAATACAATAAATACATCATCACAAAATATTACAACAAACATCACGTTGTAACGAAACCGTATGCAGTCGAGGAGCTGAGAGTTCCATGAGGATACATGACTGTGTTTGTCCATTATTATTATCAGCTTGTTGCAGATGAAATCCAATACAGTGATGCCTACTTGTATATTGACTTAATATTAACGTATATCACTATCACTACTGTTGTGCTACTCACTGCAGTAGATATATGAACAAAGGTACAATATTTGCATCAAAAGTTTGAAGTGAAATTGGAGAAGTTCCCGCTGTACGGTACAATGTCTCAGGGCACAGATAATGGCCCATGTCACACTAGTTTAGAATCACAGCATCAAATCGAGGAAGTGTCATGCACAATATAGGTACAGCAATCAAGAAGTTGTTCAGAGTTGCTGCATGCAGAACTTGTGCGCTATACACGCTTTTAGTACTGAGCGCTCCAGAAGCAGGACAGGAAACAGGAAAACCACATGACTGCGGTGTGATGCCTCCATGGTAACAGGTTAGGGTGTGTAAGGGAGTATAAAAACATGTACAAAATACTTGTACATTGGCTTAGTTGACCTTTAATTTTGTTACTTCCATGAAATGTATATTTTATTGTTAAAGGATTGAACTTTTAGTTGCCTTTCACAGTCAATAATTATTTTTATTTTTTTTAAGAAATAAATAATTTTCTGGTACTCATGTTCTTTACTCAAGAAAACAACGTGAATTTTAAAGTCCAACCACCTATTTTGAAAACTGCTTTTAAGGTCAAGGTTGAGCTGGACTCCAACCCAGTTGACTTTGGGCAGTGTACATATAGAACACGGATAGGCAATTGGCAACCACACTCTGAGTGGCCCCTCGATTAATTAAAAATAAATAAATAATGGTGGAATATGTATCCTCAACTTCTTAGAGCCCTGAATGTCTCAGTACCCACAAATTCACTTCCTTATTTTTTCTCCATCTTCCCCCCAACATGCTTGTTATTCATGTAAACATGTATTGGCAGTAGATCTAGAACAGCGGTGCCCAAGTCCGGTCCTCGAGAGCCCCTATCCAGCTTGTTTTCCATGTCTCCCTCATCCAGTTAAGCTGAATCCAATGATCAGCTAATCAGCAAGCTTTGCAGAAGCCTGATAACGATCCTGATTATGAATCAGGTGTGTTGGTGGAGAGTAACATGGGTTGTGTCCGAATGCGCACCCTACTCCCTATATAGTGCCCTATTTAGGGGTCACGCCATTTTGTAGTGGCGTCCGGATGTCCAGGGAACCAAAATGTAGGGCACTCAAAATTACCCACAATGCAATCTGAAAAGTAGTGAACATCGATGTTCACTCAACCGGGTTGATGTATACCACAATGCATTGCGAATATGAAAAAAAAAACATGGCGCGAACGAATCAAATCCAATGCATTAATATATATACTATGAAAATAATTAATTCGTTTTAGTTGAAAATATGTACAACAAAGGAAATGAAGTACAGATTTAAAACATTTTCGTTCACAATAAATAGTCGTCGTAAGAGTTACGGTGGTCACGTGATATGCGACGAGGAGAAAGTAGTGAGCTGGCTGCCCGAATCGCCAAACAGAATGAGGGCACTACATGTTAAACCACTATATAGTGGAGGGTTATGTAGTGAATGAGGGGTTAGGGGGCAAAGGTGGACATTCGGACAAAGCCATGGAAAACAGACTGGTTAAGGGCTCTCGATGACCGGACTTGGGCACTCCTGAATTTGGGGAATTTAGAATATATAAAATATACTGTATATAAAATAAATAAAATAAAATCCATTAAGAGCACATATTTTGCACGTATGCACATAATTGTCCATATTTAAAATTACATTTTTGACTGGTTAGGGAACTTTGTGGTCCTATGTATCCTTTAGTTGCACATCTCTGATATAGACAAACAACCATTCACCCTTACATGCAGCTGAGATTTGAACCTCAGAACGGTGAGGGGGATGTGTTAACCACTAGATCATGGTGCTGCCCTCAATTTCCAAATTAGAAAATAATTTTTTTAACCAACCATCAATCAAGATCTGTTTAATGAACAGTGAATCAGAAGTGAAGCTACCCACAATCACAAAGGTGGAACTGCTTACCGGGTTTCAGATGCATTCGACAATATGAAGCCAAAGCGGTCTGTCTGAAGTTCAGGACTGATCTCTGAGCCCACATCAGATCCAGAACTGTCCTCATCACTGGACATCTTTGGACCTGCACCACTCGATGTCCTCAGCATTTAATTGGAAGATGAGATGAGATGATGAAACTGATTTAAAACTGCATTAAAAAAAAGAAGAAAAGATCCAACCTTCTTCACGTAATAACTTCTCACCTTGTAAATTAACAACACACGTTCGACATACATTTAAAAGGAATTGCAGTACCTTCTCGCGTGTCCGTCCTGTTTCATCACTGTAAATAGCACTGAACTGAAGATGTGTGAGGTTTCATAGTGGTGGTGGAAAATGAACACTTCCTCTTCTCTCTGCTGCCATCTCCCACTGTTACTGACGCATGGTGTTGCCTCAAATCTATTTCTTTGTAACTAAACCACGTGGGCTTGTATGGAAAATAAACTTGTCTGAGGCATATTTATTGCTGGAAGATGACACGTTCATCATGACATCATTGTGAGTAACAATGAACTTCCTCCTTTAAAAAAAAGAAAAAAGAAAAAAAAGCTGATTGTGCATACAATTTTCTCTTAACAAGAATACAAACTGTGGGGGGGAGTGGGGGCAGAATACCTTAATAAATTGTGTGCGTTTGCTAATCCCAGATGAATCACAAATGACCGAGGGCCGGTAAATGCATCTTGGCCTTCACTGCGCATGACAGTTAGCGGTGTCTTCCGGTAGGAGCTCGACAGACAGCAAAGGTAAGACTCTTTCTTCAAAGGTCAACATAAGCAACATATAGTTAGCGTTTGTTCATTCAGAGGTCAACATAAGCAGCTCTCTCGGGATTTATGACCACTCTTTTCCGCTGCGACAACCAAAGGGACGTCTAGTGCTTTGAGCGTGTCCTCTATTTTAGCTTTTGCGTTAGCCTATGAGAGAAGACATTGGCGAATTATTTGTGGAAGTGTTATTAAACATCAGAAGCGCACTCGTATCAATAAATGACTATTAGTTTGCAGGAATGTACCCTAATATTAGTTTTATTCTACGAGGATGAGCTCGCTGTGCAGAGGATTACTTAACTCGTAAGTGCGTTCATACACGGTTATCAAATTGATGCGACATTTTGGAGTCATGCCTCGATGACTAGTTTAGCCATGGTGTGGCACGTAATTAACGTAATATAAGGTATCCGTCAACAGTGATCAGTCCAATGTTGTGGCTAAGGCTCTTGAAATGACACGTGAATGCTCTTAACACCTTCTTCCCATTTCTTTCGAATTACCTTATGTAGCACAGTTTTGCCGTACAATCAAGGATTACCGGCAGGTGGCGCCACAATTGTGGCCGAAAAGTTCCAGGACTAATGCTACAAAAATATGTTTCAAACTCAAGCTGCAAATTTTGCCCATCAGAATAAATTCCACCAGAGTCTTAATATTTCCCCCCCAATCTTCTATGCTGCTTTCATGCACACCTTTTGCAGTGCCGTCGTCACGATCATCTTGATGTCTTCACACATCAAAATGAGGTGGGAAAGTTTCTCCAGCACAGCGATGTTCTTCAAGAGTTGGAGTCTTGCTTCTTCTCACGCACCTGAGTGAAGCTGATTGATTGTCTGGTTGACAGTGAAGGAGAATACTCATAGATTGGGTTGGGAAAGTATAAAATAGTTTCCTGTGTTTGGATTTAAATTGGAGTTGTGTTTTGAATCACTCCCTATCCACCACATTATGGTCCATATGAGTTTAGCATTTTGTAGAGCTGTTTGAATATGTAGTCAGTATAAATTATCGATTTTATAATACTCCCAATGTATTCCCCAACACGTCTTGAAAAGTAGTGGACAAGCGATGGTCACGAGAAAAGCAATATATCCGATGTTACAATGCACAGATACAGGAAAAAGATTTTCTAGTTCCGGGGTTTTGTTGGATTTTTGTCATGTTCATTAGTTGTGGTCTGAAATGCTTCATTCAGTTTACATTTTGTAAAATACACCCGTCTTAAAATGTTGATCTGGTAAGTTGTAATGTATTCCAGCAATGATGTAAGATTTTTGAATTTGACTATAATGAGTGAACTATGAGTGATTGAACGATTCCACACACAGCCTAGGTCTTATAAAACTGCCTTTCAGATGTCTGCTTCACTGGGTCTACGCCTTCTCTACTGCTACTCCAAGACAGGTATTACCGACTCAATAGATATTCTCCAAAATAAGGACATAATAGCTTTGACACAGAAATATTTTTTTATGTGTTTTGCAGGCACGTTGGGATGCACTAGCGTACGTCCCTTCAGTGTCGGTGTGCAGCGAAGTGGCTTCAGTGAGTCCTTCAACCAGCTAACTGATTCATATATTGCATCCGCATTCAAGACATGTTTTTAAATGTATCCCTCTGATTACAGAGTATGTTAATGCTGTGGAGCAGCAGACAGATTTCAGGTCCATCACTGACCGTGCTGCAACGACTCTCCTATGGACAGAACTCTTCAGAGGTCTTGTATCACGAGATGCTAACATGATTACCGCCATTAAAATATATCACTATTTTTAATAGTATTATTTAGAAAGCTAGATGTTGACAATAAGAGAATAATATTAGTGTTTAGCTCCCAAGGTAGGAATTAAAAAGCCATAAAGTGTGGGAGAGGAAGAATTTCTTCAGTCTGTCTGTGGAGAAAAGCAACGACAGCAGCCTGTCACTGAAGCTGCTCCTCTGGAGATGGTGCTGTGCAGTGAATGCTGTGGACTGTCCCACAAAGGACAGAAGCTTGTTCAGTTTTAAAACTAAACAGAGCTACTACAGAAAAACGACTACTTGTGTCTGCATTGTTGACCAAAACTGATCTTAATGATCTCATATATTCCTGCATAGTCCAATGAAATTACGACTCAATTAGTCTGTTTCCATGTCCAAAACAAATACTGCAAAGGGACACCCTGACTTTAGTGCACCAATTTATGAGTTTGTTGTATTTCTGTACTGCTGGAGGCCACAACTCATAGCCAGATGTTCACACTGAACTATAATCAGTCATCGTGACTCCATCTTAAGATGGGGGAGCTGTGTAAATTAGTCCCGCTGTCATGTCAAAATCCAGTGAAACACGGATTTTCAGAAACAGGCAACCAACAAATTAACATTACCAAATATTTACCTGGTTGTTTATTTTCATACTTGATGGGTGAGCAGGCAGTCCAGAGACCCAACTATATGTATACAAGCAATGACATTTTTAATTTTTCATAATATTCCCTATTTGTAGGGAAAATCAGCCCCCAATTTTTTGGGGACAATAATATGTTCTTTGCATCCCTTTCAGTCTAAATATGACATTCTGGTTATTATTGCGTTAGTGGAATACGAGTTAAGCAGCAAAGGGGGCGGCCATTTTGCCACTTGCTGTTGACTGAAGATGACATCAATGTTGCTCAGGTCTCAGGTATCAACCAATCACAGCGCAGCTTCAGAAAACAGGTGAGCTGTGATTGGTCGTCGGTGCAACTGTGATGTCTTCTTCAGTCGACAGCAAGTGACAAAATGGCCATCCTCTAACTAAGATGGATAAAAACGGATGGATTTTGCTTCATAACTCATATTCCACAAATGTAATATTAATCAGAATGTCATGTTTAGACTCGTTAGATCACATAAAATATTATTGTCAAGAAATTTTTAATTTTGACTTCCACTTTTACTAAAACTTTTTTTTTTACTTGAAACAGCATTTCTTAGCAAGTTTTGAAAGACTCTTTACTCTTCATTGTAAAATACACTGAGTGTTGGGTGCCCTTCCCTCCCTCAGGATTGGGAATGACCCTGAGTTACCTTTTCCGTGAACCAGCAACCATCAACTATCCCTTTGAGAAGGGTCCCCTCTCACCTCGCTTCCGTGGGGAGCACGCCCTCCGTCGCTACCCCAGCGGGGAGGAGCGCTGCATCGCTTGCAAGCTCTGTGAGGCCATCTGTCCCGCTCAGGTGAACATGATCATAGTTTTGTGTTTTTCTTACTTTTAACTCATTCACTGCCATTGACGGCTATAGACGTCAAAAATTCATTTAAACTATTTCTAGTTTAACATTTTTTCCCTCTTTTGTTGACAAAAGTATGAAAACCTATCATTTTGTTGTTGTATTAGAACAGATATACATTTTGTGATTAATTGTGAGTTAACCAGTGAAGTCATGCGATTAATTACGTTTAAAAATTGTAACCGCCCGACGCCCCTAATTTTTTTATTTTTTTCTGAAGAAAAAAATTATTAAAAATGATAAATATTTTTTTTTATTTTTAAGAAAAGGTTATTAAAAATTAGGGGCATCAGGCGATTAAAATTTGTAATCGTAATTAATCGCATGACTTCACTCATGATAATCACAAATTTTATATCTGTTCTAAATGTACAAAAAAAAAAAGGTTTTCATACTCTTGTTAACAAAAATGGAAAAAAATTGTTAAACTAATAAATATAGTTAAAATGAAATTTTGACATATTTAGCTGTCAATGGCAGCGAATGAGTTAATGTGAAATCAGTGATGAAAATGTTTTCTTTTCGAACAAGGCCATCACTATTGAGGCTGAGACTCGAGCTGACGGCAGCAGGAGGACCACGCGCTATGACATTGACATGACCAAGTGCATCTATTGTGGGTTCTGCCAGGAAGCCTGCCCTGTGGACGCCATTGTTGAGGTGGGCGCTTTAGGGCTTATTTGAAATATGCATTCTCGTGAGGTACATTTGCACAATCGAACAAGCTTTGGTGAAAAGTGATTCAAAATGTAAAAATAAAAATTGCTTAGTTTGGGTAGACAATATTGAGGCTCTAACTTTGCTCCTAGAGACAGTGCCAGAAAACAACAAAACTTGTTATTGTAACCGGTTTGCTTTATTGAACACCTTTTAGGGTACAGTATTGCTTTAGTGGAATGTTAATTCAAGTCCAAATGTGGAAAGCAATTTAAGACCTTATAGCTGTTGTTCTTCCCCCAGGGTCCGAACTTTGAGTTTTCAACAGAAACGCATGAAGAGTTGCTGTACAACAAGGAGAAGCTGCTCAACAATGGAGACAAATGGGAGGCTGAGATTGCAGCCAACATCCAAGCAGACTACCTGTACAGGTAGACTGATGGGACGTAGCTGCCTGGTCAAGCTGTCTAAATTTCCACCATGAAAATATCATTTATTCTCCAGTGCATCAGAGACTGTTGCATCACAAATATTTGTCACAGAGGCCAAAAGTCCAGCTATAGCATATCGTTTCTGAACATGCTTCCAGCTACATAAATAAATAACTTATTGTATTTGTTTTACAACCAGGACTTTGAGGCAGCATTATGTTTGTATTTTTCCCGATTCCTTGAAAATCTAGAAATAAAGTAGGTTTTCAAAATTTGACTAGAGTATTTGTTTTTCTGTTTTGATAGTGATCTACAGTAGACTGAGAATGTCACCATTTTTAAAATTCTTATTCATGTTATGATTTATGGCCAGGGAATCTAAAAAGGGGTTTTATGTAAAAAATCAAATAAAAGAAAAAAGGTTTATATTTTATTAAACATAAAAATAAAGAAAACACATTACAAGTATAAAATATAAGTTGAAGTAAAAAACAAGAATAGGAAGAAAAGAGTTTATATGTTCAAAAGGGGTAGGAGGAAGTTAAAAACGTATCTAGTCCTACCCCTTATTCGTTTTATGTTGATACAATGATAAGGTTAATGTAGTTCAACAAAAAATGTATAAAACTAGTCATATAATACAAGTGCACTTTAACATACAGACGTTTGCCATCAACATATGTACATGCAATTCATAGGCATATACCATAATACATTTATGAATCATATCCTCATACTCACATATATAATTTTCATTACACTCATACCGATACATCCAAAGAAATTGCAGCATATATACAATTTTAACAGCTCATGTTTGATTTAGTTTTTTTTTTAAACTTTGCTTTTAAACATTTTTTTTTTAAATTCAGCAAGTTATTCCACAAATTAACACTTTTTACAGAAACACACCTTTGCTTAATATTTGTTGTTTTAATTTCTTTGTAGACACCTGTACCCCTTATGTTATAAGGACTCTCTCTAATTTCAAACTGCTTCTAATAACTGGCAGAGTAGATTGTTGTATACTTTGTACATTATTTGTGCTATTTTAAACTCAACTAAGTCATAAAATTTCATTGTATTTAATTTAATAAATAGTGAATATGTTGGTTGTGTATATTTTGTTCGATTAATAATTCTTATGGCTTTTTTTGCAGTTTGAAAACAGGATCGGTATTTGTTTTATATGCGTTTCCCCAGATTTCCACACAATAGGTCAGATATGGTAATAATAATGAACAATATAATGAGTATAATGATTTCTTATTCAGGACATCCTTAGTTTTAGAGAGTATCCCTATAATTTTTGACATTTTCCTTTTGACATTATCTATGTGTGACTTCCAACATAATTTTTTCATCAATAACTACTCCAAGGAATTTATTTTCATACACTCTTTCTACTTCAATTGAATTTACCATAATGTTGACCTGTTGTGTGGTTTGTCTAGTACCACAAACCATAAACTTTGTTTTATTTAAGTTAAGTGATAATTTGTTCATATCAATTGTGGGACCCTTCATCTTAGCATCCAGTATTTTAGAAATACTGTGAGTCAAGTCAACTCTATAATTGCTTCAGAAGTTTTGGAAAAGGTTGATTGTTAATGGATTTTTTTTTTTTTACACATTTAAAATATATATATGTCTTGTAATTTTATGCGGTTGCATCTTTAAACAAGTGCCACCCTATTGAGGATAAGTGGCAGAGAATGGATGGATAAAGAATTAGTGTCCAGCAGGGCTATAATCGTTTTGGAATTCATACAAGACAAGCGATCATCACACCCTTCAAAAAATTCACCATTTTTCCACATTCGCCAAATTACCATTATCCCCAAAACTCCATATTTTCAACACATGAAATCCTATTCATAATAGTGAGATGTTTAAGAACAACAAAAAGTTCCCCATCGTTCCCATCACAAATTCACACTGTGACTTCCAAATTTTTCACTAATTCAAATCATTCCTGCTCCAAAATATTCAGCTATTTCAGGGCGTCTTGTGAACTATTCACATTCTCAAAATGTCCATTCTGCCTTCAAGGCTAATCTTCAGCGGCACCAAAATTCACTCTATGAACCCTTTCGAGTATATCATCCTTTTGAACCCAGAAACATTGCCAACTTCCTCCCTTCAAGATACAAGTTCCTAGTGAATGTCTCTCCCTTGTGGGTCACCACACAGGCGCCCAGAATTCACCAAAACAAAAGTGGATAATCTCGCAGGGGGTAAACCAGTTCATCTTCGGGGCAGAGCAGAATCCCAGCATGACCCATTTGTCAAGATGCTGCTAAGGGCTTTGAGAAACTCCAGAGCAAGCAAGTCAAATGTTAGTGTCGTGTCGGCATACTTACCTTGTCTGCTGCTCTTTGTTATTTGATGTTTAGATTTAATTGCAGGGCCAGAAAATGACTTAGTCAATGATCTGTGTGAAGTTCGGTCAGATTTTATAACAAGCACAGTTTATTAGGGAACATGTCTGTATGTTGGACGTTGATCTGGAAAGCTATTATTTCTTGTTTTGTTGTTATACATTGTGATAACTGATACTGAACAGCCCCCCCATATTGTCTGAAATAAAGACGAAACTAAACCATTCCTCTTCTGAAGTCTCACATTCTGCATTTCAATAATTGACAATTCTGATTTTATGTCACAAGTCAGGGCGGCACGGTGCCTTACTGGTTAGTGCGTCTGCCTCCCAGTGCAGAGGACGTGAGATCAAGTCTGGGTTTCGGCCTTCCTCTGTGGAGTTTGCATGTTCTCCCCGTGCTTGTGGGGGTTTTCTCCGGGTGCTCCGGTTTCCTCCCACACTCCAAAGATATGCATGGCAGGTTAATTGAACACTCCAAATTGTCCATAGGTGTGATTGTCAGTGTGGATGGTTGTTCGTCTCTGTGTGCCCTGCGATTGGCTGGCAACCAGTTCAGGGTGTACCCCGCCTACTGCCCGAAGCCAGCTGGGATAGGCTCCAGCACCCCCCCGCGACCCTTGTGAGCACAAGCGGTTAAGAAAATGCATGGATGGATGTCACAAGTCAAAATGGCGGTCTTACTCTGTGAAATGACGCTCTCTGTTCATTGAAAAGCATTGACATTTCGATTGTTGTTATTTGATTTGTGAGGATTATTTTGGTTTTAAAATGTGATCAAATTAAATTTGACTACTATAGCAATCATCTTGGTTTGTATGCTAGATACACGGAAAAGAAATCACGCCGTTTGTTTACACCGTGTAAATGAAGCATTTGCATTGCGAAAATATCAGAAATGCCCGGATATTCGGAATCTTCAATTTAATTTAATTTCAGATTTTCAGTATTCACGCACAATTTCAATGGAATTTTATTTTGCTCGTGCTGTCCTATGTGTATCTGGACTTAAAAATAAAAAAAATATGCGTGTGCTTTGGAATAAGCTGAAAGGTCCCACAAACGTTGCCATGTTTTTTGTCTCCCCAAACATTACAAACGAGAACGCGTTAAAACGTCACATGAAACGGCGTACACTTAATTATGAAGTCATAGACCAGTGGATGAAAAGGGGTGACGTCACAAGAACTGGCGTAAACTGCATTTTGAGGGAGATTTTGCCGCTGCGTTGGTCACATGATAAGGGCGGAAACTGACTCATAGTCCACGCCGAATCTCCCGCGTACGCAGCCATTTACTCTTTCCTTGCTTCGCAACACCACTGGTAAGTCTGCCTTCTCATTCCCTCGCGGGCCTCTCCGCGTTTTAATTGTTCACCACAAATCGGTTAAGTAGGTTTTAACATCCCGCTAGGCATAAATGTGCCTGTTGACATCTGTTTGGCGTTTTCTGTCGTCGTTCCGTGATGGTAAATGGAACAATTTTAGTTGGCCTTTTGTGTAACTGCTAGCCGGGTTAGCATGTTAGCATAGCGTAAAGAAAGAATGGCGCCCATGCTGCCTGCTAACGGGCTAACAACTGACTTTTGCCATTGTACCGCTGCTTTGTTCGCTTAAGCTTATCGCTAAGTATCTAAAAAATGCCGACGTTAGGGTCCAATCATCTTCGGTAGATATTGCGGAGTGAGCCGTTTTTCTTCCAACTCCGCCACGGCCTGCGACTTCTTAGTTTGTTCCAGTTCGATTGTTCAGCAAAAGTGCACTTAGCGTTTACATGGCTCATGGTAAAGCTTCATGCGTGTAGCTAGATGCCTCTCGATTGTGTTCTTATTTCCCGATGCACGGTTTTTTATAGCGTAATATCTAATTCGATAAAGTGCGCATGTCGAAAGTTGAGCTAGGCTATCATGGAACATACCAGAACTGGGCGATGTAGCTTGAATTGACGCCATTTCGAAAATACCGTATTTTGAAAAATATTTTTTATTTTACGAGATTCATTTGTCTTAAAGTCCATCGTTGGTTTAACGTCGCTCTTTCCTGGGGATCTCAGCGTAAAGCCGAGGATGGCGTACAAACGTGCTAATAATCCCGCCTTGTTTTCTTAGTTTTCGCAGACATGTCCCAGTGTGAAACTCCAGTGGCTACATTTAAGGTACGTGCTTTATGTTGTATATTTTTTTATTCTTACATGTGTTGTAAAGCTGCATGAATCTGTAGAGTTTGAACTGTTTTGGTCTCTTTAACAGCTTGTGCTGGTGGGCGATGGAGGCACGGGCAAAACAACTTTTGTGAAGAGACATCTTACAGGAGAGTTTGAAAAGAAATATGTCGGTGAGTGCTATTGAGCAGAAAACCACCACATACATTTAGCCATTCATTCATTCATTGCATTTCCATTTGGAATACAAAAAAGATGGCATTAAGTTTTTTTTAACATAGTACCGAAACATGAAATATATTGAATTGATTGTGTTTAGGTGTCCGTCAGTCATCCTAGACACAAACACACAATTCCTCATATCATAACACAGTGGCCGAAAGAATAATACAATCATCAGCGTAGTGATTGGAGCTACTCAGTAGGTCCGACACTGCAAAGCACCAACAAGGATAACTTATTATCCTTCCGGTATCTAGCAAAAAGCTAGTATAATAGCCACTATGATGCCTGTGCTGAATTCAGCAGGAATTAATTCACTGTATAATAACATTTAAATTTTCTCAGTTGATAACAACAGTTAAATGAGTAAGTAAATACATATGAAATACTTTAATGGAGAAAGTCATCGTACCACCCAAATTGGGATGGGCATGATTAATTTTAAAGGGGGTGGGCTGTCAGCTATGCAGACATTTAGTTAACTACTAATTAATACTAAAAATTTACTCTAATGATTAATATAAAGCTTATAAGCATACATATACTTTCATAAATTCCACCTTTATGGACAAATGAGAGGATGTCCTTGGATACAGTTCACTTAGAAAAGCAGATTCGCTACCATTGGTATTGGTGCGCGCCCACCCCAATCATAACAAACAAAATTTTACTTATTCTTACCAAGCGTGCATGTCATTCATATTTGCTACACACGAAAGTAAACAGGCAACCGTAAGTGTCCTTTGGCAAGTACCACATGCAGAAAATATTTACTGCAAATAATTTCGTTGTTCGTCTATGCAGACTGATGCAGTGTCAGGCAGAACAATTGAATGTACTTTTACTATATGTCAGGGGGTACATATTTAACCAGTGCATCCACTTTGTGTAACTTTTTAATGGTGTGCCTTCCTTGTTTCAATAAAAATTGAGAAACACTGCTCTGAACGGTACATAATTGTCCATGTTATAATGTGGTTACAAACAGCCAGCATACCTTTCCTAAAATGCTCATTACCAAATTCCAGGATTGGGCAAACCCATCCAATCAAAAATTGAAATCAAACTTATTTGGCCAGTTTTTTATTTGAGGGGAAATTTACAAATTACTTAAGAGACATATTATTTATTTTCTCTCCAATTGAAAATGCAAATAACTCATGAGAAAAGATTTCATATCGATGCTTGCCAAGTTCTAAATGTCCATTCAGTGGTCAACTGTTCATGATGGTGAGATGCATTTATTATATTGTATGTTTAGCTACTTTGGGAGTGGAGGTGCACCCGCTGACTTTTCACACCAATAGAGGAGCCATCAAGTTTAATGTGTGGGACACAGCTGGACAGGAGAAGTTTGGAGGCCTGAGAGATGGCTACTACATTCAAGGTGACCGTCATACTCCACATGGCATTCAAATGAAAAAAAAACCTAGATATTTGCTTTCAAGCTAAAATGGATGTTCCCCCCCCACAGCCCAGTGTGCCGTCATCATGTTTGACGTCACTTCACGAGTCACCTACAAGAACGTGCCCAATTGGCATCGTGACTTGGTGCGTGTGTGTGAAAACATTCCCATCGTGCTCTGCGGTAACAAGGTCGACATCAAAGATAGGAAAGTCAAAGCCAAAAGCATCGTCTTTCACCGCAAGAAGAACCTGCAGGTTATACTCACAAACAACTTCACATCATACCGTAAGCCACGCGAGTCCCAAGCGTGCATTATTTTTATTTTTTTTACTGCTCTCGTTCCAGTACTACGACATTTCCGCCAAGAGTAACTACAACTTTGAGAAGCCTTTCCTGTGGCTAGCAAAGAAATTAGCCGGGGATCCCAACATGGAGTTTGTGGAAATGCCTGCTCTCGCCCCCCCAGAGATTGCAATGGACCCAGCCATGGCTGCCAAGTATGAGGCGGAGCTTCAAGTAAGTGGAATATACTCAGGATTTTGACTTTAGACTTCAAAAGATATTGATTTGTGTCATTATTTGTCCAGATTGCATCAGAAACGGCACTCCCAGATGAAGAAGATGACCATGACCTCTAACATGTTCCGGAGTCTCCTTTCCTCTCCCCACCCTGTGTGCAAATCAAGTTGTTGGAATTTTGCCCCATACCTGTAAAACCCTTCAGATTGTTTTATTTTTTATTTTTTATTTTGTTTTGAAGCTCAGTTATTAAAAAAAAAAAACTTTCTGGTGGAAAAAGTTGCTGTTTAATTTCACTGTATAGGCACCATCCACCTTAGTGTTATGAGCATGACAACATGCTTCTTCTTGCTCCACTGCACTTAGCCAGCTTGCGATGCTGATGTACGGTGTGTTGGAAATACTAAGGAAGGAAAGTTTCAATAAAGGCGTTCTCAATACAAGTTCAGATTTTTGTTTTTTGGGGCCCATTATTGGCACCATAGGTTTTCAATACTGTGTAGAAACCTAGCATTGCCACAGGGAGTTTTATATTGAAATAATTTAAGTACACGTTCTGGTTCTGGTAAATAAAGGCAGAAGGAGGATACTCTTGTGTTAACGTCAGCTTGGCGCACAAACGTTCACTAGCCTGTTCCCCTGCCCTCCTGTACAATAAAAAAAAAGAAAAAAGGAAACTACCGTTTAATGTGTTCATTCCTCTGTCCACAAGGGGTCGGTCATGTTTTGAGTCCATCTTTGTGTACAGTATTTCAGGATTTTGTTACGTAATAATCGTATGCCCACTCTGGTAGCAAGATATCAGCAACCCAGATTTGCATTTAGAAAAGCATTATGCGTGTCCGCTAAACAGTATGTTAAGATGTGTTCTTCAGACTTTATTTCTTATTTTATGGGTTTATTTTGCATCACGCATCTACTGGCTACATCTTTTATTGTAACTTTGTCAAGATAATCCAAAAATGTAATTATGTAACAATTTGAAGCAAGTTCTGATGATCTAGAGCAGGTCAAAAATGTACATGAGAATTTCATTAATTCTCTGGATGTCCAAAGAATAATTAAACCTTGATATAATTTCGTCAAACAAAGAAAATAAATCCCATTAGTCCCCTTTTTCCCCCTCAATGAATTTGTGTGTCACGGTAGAACTAATGGTACGTCCCACAACACCTGAATGCACCCGCAGCGCAGGTGGCAATGGGCGTGACTTCATCCTTGTGCTAGTGCATTTGTCTGCGCATGCCCGAGTCTGAAAAGTGCGTTTTAGAATGATTACCGGCGGAGGCTAGCGGAGAGGCAGATTATACGGCTCTACACAACTGTTGTTTTAATCCCCTGAGCGAGGAGATTTAGGCAGGAGAAAACACTGACTTCGAACCCAGCAGCCATATTGTATGGAAAAACGAAGAGAGGACTCCGGTTTTCAGAAAAAAAGTACTCCGCTCCAACCCTGACAGGACTTTTGAGGAGTTTAACTTCGCCTTCAACTGCTTCAAGGCCACTGGCGGTGGGTTCATGTCGGACAGCTAGCTTCGCCAGCTGGCTGAGGTGAAGAGACCGAGGCGATCTTTCTTCAAGCATTTGTGCCCATCTATTTGGATTCGAGGCGTTTATTGATCACGCTGAAATATGAAGGACCGATTGGAGCAACTGAGAGCGGTGAGAATGCAACGTTTTTCTTCTACGTATCTCCTTTATTACTTAACTACTCATAAACCCATGACAGACGTTATTAAAATCATCGTAAATGGGGTGTTTTCAAATGTTCAACATGGAACAAGAATTTTCACATAACATTTACTTCTGCAGCAACTGATGAACTGAACTACCGTGTTGTGTTAAGCAGACGAAATCATTCAAATACAGTTCTTTATTAGATTCCTTGTCATCAATTTGTATGTTACGTGATGGTATGTATCCGTTAATCTTCTGTGTTCATGATATCTGATTACCTCTTGCCATTAGTGAGTAATCAAATTAAAATAGTATACTATAATCTATGTGTAATTGGTTGGCCTCAATAGTTTATGCTTTGCTACGGCCATTTGGACTCTTCGAAAATGTTCCTTCCTGGGAAGGAAGGAGAGACTTCTACCATAGAACACCTCCTCAGAGAGATTACAAAATGTTATGCTTTCACACCAAAGTATTGTTTGAATGTAGATCACAGCATAAAAAACAGCTTTCACATGACTTCTATCAATGAAAGAATTATATGAGACAATATAACAGTGGGCGAGGCCACATTTTATTCAATCGTGTACCAATTCGGGATGTGTTACTATAGCTACATCCAAGTCCTGGCCAAATATTTGTTGTGTTTGAAGCAGTTCAACTGTGGTATCACCCCAGGCTTCTGTGTGTCCCACAGCTGGCCTGTTTTTCAGGGAAATGAAGAACAAATAGCAGCTGACACATGCTCGGAAGTTAATAGGTTTGAATTTATGGGAGCACACATTCTAATTACGGCATCTCTTTTCCCATTTTTTGAACTGAATTTATCGTTGTATTACCAGTACATTGTTCTCTATCTAAACATTTTTACCTTCTAGCTCTGTATCGCTTATGTGATCTGCTTTCTGAAGTCACCTGACATTTAGCTGTTTTGCCTTTTGCCCCTTTTTCCACGACTTGCGAATAAATCGTTTCCATTGTCAAAACCATGTACAGCTACCTGGTTCAAACGATAACGGTGACATAAAACACTACTGGTCAGTCATTGGTAGAGCAGGTTTGTCATCACTGCAACCTATTCTGAGAAAAATGTTCAGATAAAAACATGTAACACTTTGGAGTTGTAACATCATCCATATAAAGTGGACCCCCATTCTTCGTCATTAAAAGTAATCATAATTGCCTATTTTAATAGTTGTAAACAATAAAGCATGATTCTAAAACACATTAGTACCATTTCGGATGCTTACAAACATCTTCAAACATTGCTGTACCCTTTAAAAAAAAATCTGTATAGTAAACAATTTACAGCTAAGAACTCAAATACAGTACAGTACCGGTGTGTACACATCAATGATTCTGATGACTGATGATGAAGAATTATTGTAATGGTCCAGTCCAGTATGGTATAAGACAATAGATGACTGCACAGCAAAGCTCAGGAGTTGCATCAATAGCACAGAATCCCCGGGGGCAGCCTGTGCTGGTAGAAAAGTCCACCGCTTCCTTGTCCGCCTGGCCGGCGGAGCAGTTGGTGCATTTGTGTTTACTGAACGGAAGCTGCTAGATCCATGCAATGACCACACAAACTAGTAGTCATAGATCGGTTAACGATGTTCCGTTGAGCTGTTGTTTTTTGGATTCGCTGGTTCTGGAAACTATTTTGAGCAAAAGCAGACATGGATATGGCGTCCATTTCACGCTGAATGGCGATCACAAATCTAATACGACTGCTGTTAGATTAAAGTCACCTGACTTACCTATGGCTGTAATAAAGATACGCAGTTTAGAAAATGAAGAGATGGAGCTCCTGATGGAATATTAATGGAAGGATAGAGTACTGTTTTTTTTTTTAAAAGCAGTTATGCAATAATACTTTCCTAAATTGAGTCCTTACACAAGCAAGACTTCTCCTCAGTTGTACTTGTCTACATATGACCTGCATTTGTTGTGCACTCTACGTCATCTGCTTCCCGACTTCATTTTGCTGAGTGAATGGTAGTGGAAGGAAGTTAGCGCTTGCTCTTATCAAGCTCGTCCATGCCTCAGAATATCCTCCTTTGGGTTTCGTATTCTGGGAATGACTCGCTGAGGCATCAAGAAAAGAAAAATATGTTACTATGCCTGAATGTTTCCACAGCTGCCACAGTGGGGACAAAGTCAAATATCGAAAGCAGCAATTTGCAATCCAAATTAGAGTTCATGTGTTGATCGTGAAAGGTGTAAAAATATAAACATCTGATAAGGATGGGCTTCATTTTACAAAGCAACCACAGAAAGTAACAGGAGACGGGTCAGCTCTATTTAAAGTCATAGTCTATATTTTTTTGTTCAATTACATCTTTTTATGTACTTGTTGACATTACAAAAATAAATGTAACTTCGAGGGGTGTGAATCGCCTAGTAGCTTGCGATTCGATCTGTATCACGATTCATAGGTCACGATTCGATTCGATACCGATTAATCTCAATACAAATCTGTAAATCAATTATTGTGATTTTTTTTTTTAAACTCAAATTTAGAAAATACTAATCAATAAACTTGTACATGTACACTGAGATTTGTATGAAAATGTACTTCAGGTTTATAAACTGTGGTCCACCGTATTTAACAAACAAACAAATCACATTTGAAGGCTTAATGTTCCATTAATATAACATTCTTCCATGCTTAAAGTGTGAACCCTAACTCTAATTAAGAAGTCTTGTTGAATATTTCCATCAAAAATGTATCTTTAAAAATCGATTTGGCTGATATTGAATACATATTGAATCGATGCGAGAATTGTGCGCTGTAATATCGCGATATATTGCTGAATAATTTTTTTTTAACACCCCTAGTAACTTCTAATGTTAACAGAATGCATCTATAAAATGACACCCATGTGCATAAAACACAAAATCACGTGGCACATGTTCACAGAAGTAAAGTGTGCGGACTCACCTCATTTCTCTATTTGCAACTTCCTTAATCCTCATTCCTCGCTCCTCTTTTTAAACGTTAGCACCTCCCACCAGAAAACCCATCAAGGTGACGTGGCAGAGGAGTGAGGGGCTAATATTTGCAGAAAAATGAGACAATCCCCCTCGTTGACATTTCCTAGAGACTGCAACTAAAAATGATGTCATGAATCAACTGTCTCTGCAGTTGAGATTTTCCCGTTGTCCACTTTATGCTTATGCTACGGCAGTGTTTGACTGGTTGTTAAAATGAGTTGAGCCCCCCACCACTTTGGCCGTGTAATTCATCAAGATTGCAGAGAGCTCAGCTGTGTGTTCAACCTGCTGCGCCATCTGTGTTTACTGACCTTGTGACTTTTTTGTTAAAGCGTGCAAAATGTTTGGTGTGATCAGGGTCAGACTGTCACTGGTGTGTCTGCTGCAAGGCTTTTTAATGAGGAGGCAGGTCCTTCCATATTGCCTCAGCAAAGTCATGATTTCAAAGATGCTGAAAATGGAGCCACTCCTGTGGTCGGAGGTCCGCTAAGAATCTTTAGAGCTGCGCTTTCCAAGGCAAGGGTGACAGACTGCTCCCTCTTAATTGTCTAACCAGCCATTAAAATGTGATGCTAACTGCACCTGGATGAAGTACATCTATGGAGGTCCTCCGTTGGAGTTAAGCAGCCTTTGGGCGAAGCAGCATCTCTCGTACATGTGGTGGCACTATATGGCCACTTTTGACACTCATGTAACTGCTGCTCATCAATCACTCTATTCCCATGAGAGGTAACAGAATGCAAATTCATTCAAGAGCTGCCGTCGGCCGCAACTCACGCCCAGTTGCCACACACTGACTTGAGCTCATGTTTTTTTGTCCTTTCATCTGAAATGGTCCCTTTGTGACTTTGTTTCTCTGCTCCTTCAAATGTGAAGATCACAGTCACACTTACAACTAGCGACTTGGCTAAGTCGACTACAAAAATTGGTGCGCACAAAAACTTCTTCTGCAAAACGATATTTTTTTAAACCATATTTGTGATGCCCAGAACCATGATTAGCCATTTCCGTGTTTACCACATGGATATGAATGGGCGTCGCATGCATGATAAAATATTATGAAAAACAGTCAAGTAATTTACAGGCCTGTTTGTGTACATAGGAGTTGTTTGCAGCTACTTTGGCCTCAGGTTAGTTTGCTCAACAGGATGTCTCTAACAGCACTGGGTGTTTTACTTAGGTGGTTGGATTGCTATCTGCTTATCGCTACAGGTAAAGTGGCTGACTGTGACTTTTAGAAAGAAAGTAAGAACATTTATGAGGCGCAAAATTGCATTACAGAATTTACACACATGACAATAAATTCAACTAAAGAAATGGGTTTATACGATGTTGCTTTGGCCCTATGTATAATGACGTTTTTAATTGTTTGTATTCAAATACTCTGAAATGCTGGGATGGGCGGTCAAATGTGAAATTTCACAACCAATAGTTTTTTTGGTGGTATGAGCTGCCTCTTTCCAAAAATGTATCTGTAATCTATCCGTTCAGAATATTTCTTGACCGTGACATCTCAAGTCTGTCTATTTATAAAATACTGTCCTCACATGGGGTTTTTGCCCACCAAAATTGTTGTGTACAAGGTAAATCTGAGCTATTGCTGACTTGGCAGATTTTATTTTTATGGATGCGATGGCTGTGCTACACAGAAACCGTCAGAGCTGCTGTTAGATTAGCATTAGCAAACACTGTTAGCGCCTGACGAATGTCTCATCCTCTCTTATATGGCGACGGGAATAGAGTTTGGGGCATTTTATTGGCGACATCATCTCCATACACTTGCTTTTAAACGCTGACACTTGTTCTGCTTTTGCGGATTCAGACATGCAATCAAGATGACGATGAAGTGGAGATTGCGATGGACAATGCGGCCTTTATGGACGAGTTCTTCTCCCAGGTGAGCTTTTGAAATGTGATTTTCACTGCAACTTAGTGCTTTCAGGCATTATCATAACAGCTAGCTTCCCTTGCATGTCTCAGATTGAGGATATCAGGAGCAGCATTGACAAAATTGACGAGAATGTCGCTGAGGTCAAAAAGCTTTTCTCCATCATTCTCTCAGCTCCCACGTCAGATCAAAGTAAGACATCTCAACGCCACAATTTCATGTTAATGCCATTTTGTTTTTCTATATTTCTTACTTATGCATGGATGTGAATTTTTTTTTAGATGTTCTTGTCGCTATAAACAAATTCACTTAGTGGTTTCTTTTACAGGTGCAATGATTATTGACCCTAACCGATTATCAAGTTGATGCTAATTATTTTTGCCTTAAACTTAAAATTGTCCAAACTTTTAGAATTTCAGTCTCTCAACAGTAAATATTCTCTGATTTTTGTAGTCCTCCATGAAAGCATATGGATTATATTTCCGTTTTTTGTTAATCATAATTTTTGACAATTGCCTGATGGATGTTGTGGACCAAATCTGTGACTGAATCTTAGTTAATTTACTTTAGTGCATTTTCTTCACTGCCAATTTAAAATAACGTCCTGTTTTTGAATGAAGGGAAAGAAAATAAAGCTTTATTTTATTTTATTTTTTTTTACATCTGATTGATTATCAAAATAGTCGTTAGTTGCAGCTTTAGTGTCTTTATTAGCCACAACTATATAGTAAGAGTTGAGATCTCATTTAGCAACTAGTGTGATTGTACATTAACATCTTATATATGTGTAAATTGTGTAGCTACGCCTAGCTCATTTAACTGAATAAAACATATACTCAATACAGTATGCAGTGTTGTTCTACTCCACTACAAACTGCTAGTTAAATTAAACACATTGTTAGTTTAATAATTCAATGACAAAGGACAGTTTTAAAGGAAAAATTAATTCGAGTTCAATGAATATTTATGTGAGAAACATGTCTGTTCCTTTCAGAAACACAGGATGACTTGGAGGCAATCACCAATGACATCAAGAAAATGGCGAACAACGCTAGAAACAAACTCAAGAGTGAGCCTGGACTTTAATATTCACACAAATTCAAGGGCATTAGAGTGATGGCTCAGTTTAAGGTGTTGTGCGCCTTTATATAGTCATAACTGGATTTACATCATTATATAGTTCTACTAACTAATTGATATCATATTTGAATGCTGTGAAGTCCAATTTGTGTGAGTAATCTGAATTTCTCTGCAGCCATTGAAAGGAATCTGGAGTCAGAAGAACAGGAGAGAGTGTCAGCTGACATGCGGATACGTAAATCACAGGTAAAAAAAAGAGAGAAAAAGATTGCCTTTGGATTACGGTATCAATATTATTTCCCCCCCACAATCATTTTATGTTACTGTTTCCCAGCATGCAGTGTTGTCGAGGAAGTTTGTGGAGGTCATGACAAAGTATAATGAAGCTCAGGTGGACTTCAGGGAGAGGAGTAAAGGACGTATTCAGCGACAGCTCGAGATCAGTGAGTGACGCCTGCCTGCCTGTCTATAAAGAATCAGGCAGAAGTGTGGCGGTCGTATGGTTTAGTTTGTCTCAAACAATTCAATCTATGTTTATTCCAGCCGGGAAGGCGACGACAGATGAAGAACTTGAGGAGATGTTGGAGAGCGGCAACGCTGCCGTGTTTACTGCCGGGGTGAGTGTGCTACTGTTATGTTGCACTTTGCCTTGCTCATTAACACACGTCCACCCACTCATTAAAACACAACTGGTTAATGTTTAGCTTGGGATGTGGTCCGGTGAGCTCAAAAGTCATTTCCCATTGGTGAGCCTTGAATCCAGCGGGAAGTGAAGAAGTCACAAATAAATGAATGCTCAACAGTGCACATTCACTGATGCACATATTGATGTCAACATGTGAAGACATTTATTTATTTGTTAATTTTTTTTTTTTTTTTTTTTTTTTTTACAAGGTTCACATCCGATTGCTGCGTTGAAATAAGTTTATTTTTGGAAATTGGACATTCCACTCGAGGCTGCTTAACTGCAATTATGCATTGAAAACGTTGGTGCGCCTATGCAAACTAATAAGAGCTGTCAGAAGGATGTTTTATTAAATTCATAAATCAGAAAAGAATAATAATGCCCGACAGGATACATCCTGGCCTTGACATAACATAAAAAAAAATATATTGCTTACCAGACACTGTTGCTAGTGGTTTCCTATAAATATAGTACTGGCCACTCAGCATTTGGTAAATTGATGATCTTGTAGTAAAATGATTCTCCTTTCTCGCTGTCTTCACATCTGTGTGTTGCCAAACTCAACTTTATTTAGAGAACACTTTAAAAACAACTATAGCAGCATACAAAGTGCTGTACATAAAGTAAAAATCAGACGTATAAAAACAAAGATGGTTAAAAAAAAAAAGTGAGTAAATATAATAAAAAGGTTGAAAGAATAAAAAAAATAGTTTTAAGACGAAAACACTTCTTGAGGCTGAGACGGAGAAGGGATAACAAACAAATGCATTTGGACAAATGTGTGACTTTTTAATACAATTCTCTTTTTGTGTATATGTTTGTACAGTTGTATGGGTGTGGTTTTCTAAAAGAGAAAGAGAAAAAAGGACCAATAGGCAAATGCACACATAGGTGCACTTGACACAGCAGTTCTATTTCGTCCCTGCTGACCACCAAAGGCGGTGCTTAAAGCACTGCATGTTCCCTGCGCATGCGCAGACGATTCAGGACTCATAGAACTGTATTTGCAGTCATAACTTTTGATTGATCAAAACACTGTCAAGCCAACACTTCACTTCCAGTTGACACACTTATTTTGAAAGTCACATTCACATTACTTGGCTGACTGATGCTAGCCAGTGGCTAATCATGGCAATACATTTGCACAAGTATTTGAATGTTATGGATCATTAACGCACAAGACTGTGCACTCTACTCACAATGTAAAGTTTTTCTTGTAAATATGGTAACCAAAATGTTAAGGATCCTGTGAAGTCATTAGGATTAAAGCCAGTGAAGAGAGAGAGAAAAAAAGTTTGGCAGGATTTTCACTTTATTCTCAGAATTCTCACTTTAAAGTGAGAATTATGACTTTAATCTCAGAAGTGAGAATTGTCAAATTTTGAGAAATTTGACTTTATTCTCAGAATTCTCACTTTAAAGTGAGACTAATAATAGCACTAATAAAGTGAGAATTCTGACTTTAAAGTCAGAATTCTGAGATTAAAGTCCAAATTTAGACTTTAATCTCAGAATCCTGCCAATTTTTTTTCTTCTCTTCACTGGCCCTAATCCTCTTCCGTAGATATTTGGTTGGAAATAAATTATACATGTTTGAAAAATATTTCTGAGAATTATGTAGTAATTAATTGTACAGAGAGAATATTACACTATTTAATTTTTTGTATTTTTGGGGGGTTTGTGATGGCTTGTGTGTATTATTTTTGTACCAACTGCAGATTGTGGACTCTGGCATTTCCAAGCAAGCCTTGAGTGAGATTGAAGCCCGGCACAAAGACATTGTTCGTCTGGAAAGTAGCATCAAGGAGCTGCATGACATGTTCGTCGACATCGCAATGCTGGTGGAGAATCAGGTAACTCATCCACCTGTTCATCATTTGTCCCATTTGTAATTTACACTTTCCATTCATTGACTCCTTCTGGTTTGTGTGTATCCTGACAGCATTCAGCTCGTTTGCGCTTTTCACGTGCCGCCTGTGTCGGTGTCTGACTCTCTGTCTTCCTTCTGTTTTTTCCAGTGCCATGACATTTTCAACTTTCCCTTTACTATCTTGTACCACCTCCATCTCATCATCACTTGTCATTTATGGGTCAACATGAAAGCATTTTGTAAGACACAAAGTACAAGAGTAGCTCTCATAAATAGCCTTTGAAGCCATGATTTGTTTATTTTTTGTATATAAATAACACACATCTGGTATAATTTCTTATATTTGCTTGCATCATGCTTTCTGAGGGGAAGTCTCTAATGAGGTAAGGGATACTTGGTGTATTGTATATGTTTCTATTTGTACTTTTTTTTTTTTTACAAACTCTTTTCTTTCTCTCTGACTTCAATGTGGATACAAGCGCAATTTACCCTGAAAAACTATAAACAAATTCTGTATTGCATATTTGCATTTAATATCAAGTACACAGTACAGTGGTGCCTTTTGATCATGCAAGTGACCTCTGACTTGTGATTTTTTTTATTTTTTGTCCTCCAAGCGTGAGTTATGAGTCCTGTATGGTGGCCGTGAACTCCACTTACCTAAAAAAATATGTTTTAAGATATATATATATAGGTTTCAAGTGAGTTTTATTTCCATACCAACAGCCATTTACACATGACACAAAGTGCATTCAATACCCAAGGTCTCAGGTTAGCCCACTAAGCCCCAAGACTTGCAAGTGCCACTCCCAGCTGAAGTTTACTGTCCATCTAACATAAACTGAGAACAAGTTGTGTGTTGAAAACAAGCATTTAGCTTAATGCTAACAAAAATTGCAAAACATCATAGACGAGCTACAACACATATAGGCAGATAAAACAACGTTAATATTCACAGGTGTATATTTTTTATCCACATCAGGGATTGACTCGTATTACTGCACTTTACTGAGGATACTTAAACAGCTCCATGTATACCCATATATTTGCATTATACTGCCTCCAGGTGATAAAGTTCTGCATACCAAATGAGTAGCACAATGCCCATTGAATTGAAATGGCAAAAAAAAAGGAAAAAGTTTTTATAAAGTACATTACAGATTTCTGTCCTCCCCCCAATTAAAAATCGCGTTACAAACATTTTTATTGTTTTTGTGAGGGCTGGGACCGATTAATGGGATTTCCATTCATTTCAATAGGGAAAGATAATTTGAGAGATGAGTGTTTTTAGTAGCATGGTCACTAAATGAATTTAACTGAATTTAAGGCACCACTGTATTTGTTTTGCGTGTTAATTGAGCTTTATCTAATGTGACTCACTTGTATTTTTCCAGGGTGACATAGTAGACAACATAGAGCAGAATGTTTCCAAGTCAGTGGACCACATCTTGGTTGCTAAAGAGCAGACCAAAAAGGCTCTAAGGTACCAGACCAAAGCACGAAAGGTAATGTTATCCAGCCAAATGATAATCAGTTTGACCGCATGTTTTTTCGTTCTCATTTATTCTGACTTCCCGCTTTTTGAGGCCTTGCCCAGTTAGCCACATTCAACAGTTACATTCCATTCACCTCAACATTCTCCCTTTTATATTTATGTATTAATTAATTCATAATTGCTCTGGGCACCATGCACCACAAAAAGGGGGGAATGATTGACAGGATTGAGAGCAACATGGACCAATCGGTGGGCTTCGTGGAGCGAGCAGTTGCAGACACTAAGAAAGCCGCAAAGTTTCAGCAAGAGGCCCGACGTGTGAGTTTCCACAGTGGAAATCAGCGGTTCTGTTTCCCAAAAGCATGGATTTTTATTTTTATTTTGTCATGTGACACAGTGAGACCTGAAGCTTTCAGCACTGATTTTCTGTAGTTGGCTGATAACGATTGTTAAAAAACAAAGCACACACACACAAAAACGGACAATATGCAAATATGTGGGTACCAAACCACGAGTAGTCACTTCCTCTTGAAGCATGCTTTTGGGAGGTCAGTACCCTTCCCCGGACCATCACTGTGATCCTGACTGCTCCTCTGTCATCCCACCACCCCAAGCACAGAAAAACCAAACCACACTCATCTACATCACATAAACACACACACAACCTACTCTTTTCTATACTTTGGGCTCTCTCTTTGATTTGTCTATTTGTCTGTTTAAAGAGTTTGTATTGACCCGCCAAGGTAAGTCAGCATTGTTGCGAAAAATGATTGCTTGCATTTTGACGACAAATGAAATGAAGCTTAATAAGAAGATGTGATGTGAGTTGCTATGGACAGAGTAGTGCTGTTAGAAGGAATAGCGACAAACTCAAAAGTTCATCTTGTGGAACTTCCTTCTATTGACTTCAATTTACGAGTACACACTAGCGTTGATGCGTCGCATTTATGTGTGTAATATTTAATACCGTATTTCCTCAAATTGTTGCCAGGGGTGTCTATTTACTCAACTGCAGAATTGATAAGGTTATGAATTAGATGTTTATTATATTTACAGTAGAATATCATGTTATGATAGGTAGATTGATATTGTCGCAAGCAGCAATATTCACACATATGCACTCACAATAATATTATAGAAACAACAGACAAGTAAAACAGCATTGGAGATGAATTTAAATGTAAATGTAATCTATGCAAGACAGGGAAATATCTTAAGATGTTAAATGTTTGATTGTTGTCAACTTGTCCGTTGTGAGCAAATTTATTGCGGTTTCACACTATTACGGCATTGCAATTACAGCTCTAAAATGTATTACTCTGAAATGTTTGGCTAAATAACTTTTTTTTTTTTCATTAAACATGCTCTATGGGCGAATTAGTAAGCGTAAAATGAAGATAACCTCTCAATAAAATCTAAATGTACAACAGTGTTTCACAAATATATTGTTACCTTGAATTTGTTTGAGTGCTGGCTGGCACTCTTTTAAATGTAATAAAAATTAAAAATAAATACTTCACTTCATAATATTGTACTTTGGAAGAACATACAGTAATGACAACTGTTTTTGTCACACTTCATCAATTGAACGGCCATTGTGCTGCATCCATCTGGTGGGCCCACCTTGGCCTGTTGCGTGCCCAAAAAATAAAATAAGACAAATATACTGTTAATTGAGACGGCTGCCCTTCTAATTTCATCAGTGCAGCACTAATATTAGTCATTCCACACAGAGGATAAAGAATGTATGGCTGAGTAGTGTTATATTGCCAAGTGTTGCTGCACTGTTTTGTTTTCAATCTTTTTTTTTTTTTTGCTAATGCAAAGTGCCATAATATAGATGCACTTTGCATTAGCGGTTGTTTTTCTATATACAAGGTATAATTCTCATTGGTGGATGTTGAGCTCAGCACAAACTTCAGCTGTGAGTGGCAATTTAACAGCTTGAAACCTCTTTTTTTTTTGGGAGACATTTCACTGATAGTACCGTATATGACAAACTGCTGCTTGCTTTGAAGTGAGGTGACTCGATCGCATGTCAAGTCAGTGCTCGTAAGTTAAAGCAAAAAAAAAAAAAAGGTGAAACGATGGATCTCAACTAAAAAAGTCGGAAGTCGATTTAATCCAAACTCCTTTCTCATCTAATCGCTAATTCTTTTGGGACAATGTTGCAAAGTTGATCAGCTTTGGCTAAATCTAGAGCTCTAAATCTAGCCTTCCCTGTAATATCTCCAAAAGGATTCATGGACAGTATTCATTTGTTCACGTGTCTGATTATGACACGCCACCTATGAGAATCTGAGGAAATACGGTATGTCTACTGTACTGTACAATTGCAACAACAAAAAAAGAAGCAGTGACGTACACAAAGAACATGCTGGATGGTGGAAAGTTCTCTTGAAGGGTCCCGTCTGTACTTCCCAACAGAGAGTGAAGCAAGTAGCACTGATTGTTCTGGTCTTGCTGGCCGTGCTAGCGCTCGTAATCGGGTTGTCAGTGGGCCTGACGCGCAGCTGACGGCATGTTTGATTAAGACGATTGCTAAGGGTGAGTAACTCGGGAGTAAATAACCTCTCACAAAGGGTGGAGGAGGTGTTCAGCCTTACTTTTGAAAAGGGTTTGCATGCGTTTGCTCTCCAACTAAGGCTTTGTGTGTAGATGACTTACTGTATACGTTTGTGGTGTGACGGTTGTGGGTGGACGGGTGTTTTCTCTCACTTAGTCGAGCGAACAAACAAAGCGGTGCTAGTGGCGACTGTTCCTCGCCTCCTTGACAAGTGGACACTTTGACCTTGCGCTAATATTTGTTCTCCCTCTTTGTAGAAGATGATCATTATCGGTGTCATCTGTGCGGTGATTTTTGTCATCCTCCTCGCCATCATCCTCTCACAGGTTCTATAGCAGGAGCTCAGTCATCATGATCATCTACACTCCATCCATCACCCACGCGCAAACCAAAGAAAAGACTTTTAGCTCGCCGTACCTCGTTTACTTTGCATTCGTTATCTGGTGGAACATCTGAAGGAGAATCAAGGAGGCTCGTGGTACAGCATAGCGTGATTATGAGCTTAATTCTCTGAAGCTAAGGACAGTTTGTTCTGACTCAAATGAAGACGCAAGACTGAACCTAACATGAGGCACAAACACTGATGATGGGCCACAATGCAGCGTTACTCCGTTGTCGTCTTTTTTTCTTCTTAATTTCATCATTCAAGTGGTGGAAAATGACTCTCCGCTCGAAGCACACGACCTCCCTCCTTATTTTTTACTACTTGCCTTCTATGAGCCTTTGACACATTTCACAATGTACTGGGAATTGTAAGGTTCTTGGGAGTTTTGGCACTTTCACGCTGTTGCTATAATTGAGCTCAGTTGTAAATATTACATTATTATGAATAGTCAGGTTATCTCTTTGTCGCCAGCCTCGAGCCCTGAATATGACTGTTTAACTGAAAAGTGCACATATGGAGTCCTCGCTTTTGATTGCAGGTGATGAGCAAACAAGCATTACATGGAAAAATAATAAAAATGGATTTTTAATGTAAGATTTTAATGCCAAGGGCTACAAAGGCCTCAGCTGGTACCACAAGTAACGTGGTACCCAAAATGTTTGTGAATTTATACTTGTTGATGGATGTGTTGCTAATAAAGTTGCACCAACACAATGGACACCATTCAAAGCTGTAATTATTTTACCAACGTGCCGTTTTAATCAAAACAGCTCATGATTTTAATTTAGAAATAAATAAAATCCCACATGAAATATTCCTACCATTATACCTAACGCAAAGGTCCTTACAGAAATGTTGTTTGACTTTTGGCCACTGCCATTGAAAGATGAGACATATTTTGATGTGGACTGCAACCTGAACTGTGCCTTTATTTACACCTTGCCACCACCTGTAACAAAGAAACAAAACTATTTGATTATACACCATTTTGAGTTCACAAGTCCATTATTTTAATATAAATTAAAGTTGTTTCCTGTGTATATCTGGTTGGGTTGACGCTTCCTTGTAATCCGGTGCCATCTGGTTCATTTGTTGGCAAATGGCTCTGGAAATTTAAATGAAGAGGTAAGTTTTTTTTTTTTCCTTACTGTGGTAATTCTGTTTTTATATATACACACACAGACTCAAATACACACACTCTCTTGTCTTTCCCTTGGTTTTCCTTATCCCCACTCGGTGCCCCATGCATTTTGACCTGAATAATTGTTTTATGTCCCATATTTGCAGAAAAAGATGATGATAACTTTGTGCTGTTCCATCATTGGAATCGTGGTGTTCTCCTATCTCTACAGCTTCTTCTCATAAAAGGTATCATTCAGTAACATTATATGGTTCAAGAACAAAAATAGCCAGTCTAAATATAAAATATTTGTTTGTTTTGTGTTTGCTTCAAAGAGGATTTCGCAAAGTAAAACATGTTTACTCGCCCTGTTTGGATTGCGTGAATGTAATTGTGTTCATGTCTGTTTCTGTCCTTCAACCTTCTTATATTGTTTGATTTTATTTGTTTTATTTCCGTATGAATCATAAATACAGTGATATGATGATTTTTCCATATGTTCTGGCACATTACACCACACCACCCCCTAGTGGGGATTTTAAACGGGTTCAATCGTATGCAATATTTTCCAAGCGTTCCAGAATTGTGTTGGAGATTATGTTTGCCCTTTGTCGGATTTATAAAACAGATTACAAGCGTTAAAATGACTACTCTGGTCTAAGTATTACTTTACGACTTGTTTGGTGTCACAAATCTCATGATTTGTGTGTGATTGTGTTGTGCGTGCGTGCTCTCAAAATGCGTGTAATTGTTTTTTCGTTTTGCGTTGTCACACACTCCCTGGCTGCTTGTCAACCCAGAAAAGCATGTTATGTAATAAACGATAGCTATGCGTTCTACCAGCTGGTGTACGTGTCGTTTCTTCGGCTAACACTTTCTCACTGGACTCTATTTATACCGCAAAACAATTTATAAAGAATATTCGCTTGTTTTTCCGGGCCCAAATCGATGTCATGCAAGTATTTGGAAAAATACTGCATCTGCCTTCTTTTTAATCCTTAATTTTCCGACATGCAAGAAGGGAACAACCCCGGGTTGTCATCATAGAGGGGCGGGGTTTAGAGAATGGTGTGCTCGATTAGGGTCTATGAGGACCTAACTTTGAATGTTGTGTGCCACTCGGTAGGTCTCGTTTCCCTCAGTCCCATTTTTTCTTTTTTTTAATCGTTGTTGCTTTTAAAAAATAATATTTGTTATTATTATTATTTTTATTTCTTAATTATTTTATTTTTATGCTGTCCTTTATTTGCCTTGTTTGAGTGTGTCTTTGATGCTGACATGTCGACTGAATGTCGGAGCGTCCAATAACCGAACCATTTACGCGAGTCGACGGCACAAGTCGATGTACAAATCTAACGCTACTGTAGTTTATCGTATTCTAATCTTGCTTAAGTAGCACAAGCTGTGTCCAATGGGAGGGTTTCTATGCAAATATATCGTAACGCTGTTGTCAGTAGGGGGTGTGGTAAATCTGCCCCCCCCCCCTCTTCCTTAGTGAGTGTGTATGTGTGTTGTTTGACCAGCTGAAAATGGCGGCTCGGAGCGTCGAATCCGTCTAACTTTATGGCATAATAATAAACACAACGATACATCACAGCTTCATCCTCGTAAAATGGGGACAAACTTATGCGAGAAGCTTCCTACGCACACCTTGTGAAACGTCACTCGGGCTGCTGCGACTAAACGGCGTCTGAACGTAGAGGTAAATGCTTGGAAAGCTTACAACTGCCGATGCTAACATCGGCTACGTAGCTGGCGACCACTTATCAAAGACATTGGAACTAGGCTAGCCCACAACGCCATGCAATTTAATTAACGACCACTTAGACACTCGCTTATTCGGAATATCACTTTTTAAAATAACCCCCCTTTCGGCGACACTCGTCGATATTAACAGACCCGACTATATTGTATTTTTGATAAATTTTGACGAGATGCTAGCTTTAGCTTCCTGGCTGAAACAACACTGTTGGCTAACGCTAGCTGTGTTGTGAAGCTAGCTTCGCCACCGAGAAGAACCCAACTGTCAAAACGGATCACAAACATAGGAGTATACAAGACTCTTTATGTTTACACTTCTAATGAGACTTTGCCTGTCATTTAGAGACTATGGAGGATCCTCATACGCGATACAGCAAACGCCTGGTAAGTCAACTGCTTCCTGACTCTCTTGTTTGGTCTAACCAAAAGCAGCTGATTGCGATTCGTGACTGGTATTAACAAGTTTGGTTCGCGTAAAATAACAAAGGGATTCATAGAATACGTTTCATGTGTTGGGACTTGATGCTGCGGCTGTGGTCTTGTTTGTTTTGGTGTGGGTCGTAAACGGGAGCAGTGAACGTGTCTAAAGACACTCGGTTCAAGAGGGGGTCAAGTTCATTGTCTTGACCTGGCTGTGTTGTTATGAGCTGCTTCACACTCACACTGAGCTTATTTTCTTTCTTTCTTTCTTTCGTTTAACTCTTACTGATATTGTATACAATTATCATATGGGCACAGGAACCCAATTTGGCAGATTTTTAAGTCGATATAAGTATTTTTGACAAGAACCAGCTGCTTTTATTGAACCGCTACAGCATTTTCTTGATAACGCTTGCCCACTGTAAACACTTTATTTCCACTATATATTTTAATATGCGAGAATACCAACCAACCAAATATTACAAAAATGTAAATAAATCATGATTTGTATTGTGCCGTTTTTGAGACAATAATGCACTTTTATGTGTACACCTTTGAAGCTCATGGTTTAAGTTATAGCAGTACAGTTTGCATAAAGAAAGGAGGTGGGGGTGGGGATATCTGATAGCATTTTTAGAGCCTGATCCATCTGTCTAGCCAAACAGTAAGTGTGTTGAATGGCAGGGGGCAGGGGGTTCCAAGGAGGGGCAATGTGTGTCAGATTAATCCCTGCTCTATTGTCGTGCTGTATTGTTTGGCACCCTCATGAACTGTTCTATTTCAATTTGTCTTTCTGATTCTGCCATTGTATGATTAAGTCATTGTTTTTTAACATTGTAGCGCGAGTGCTGGTGCACTCATGTTTCTTTGGGAACGTGTTCTCTATGGGAAAACAGTCAATTTTAGTCTTTGTTATTTTTATTAGTTTTCATTAGCTATAATAACATCTCTATCATGATTACGTAAAAAAATAAATAAATAAGGTGCTGCTTAGATATTTATTTTTTGTCCCCAGCGTACTGGTACCCGCCGGCGATACCAGGATGATGGGATCTCTGACGATGAAATCGAAGGGAGACGTATGTTCGACCTCGATGAAAAGTTGCAGTGCAGCAGGTTTGGCTCTGAGTTGATCAAACAAATGGAAGGAAAAGGTGAGCTCCCAATGTTTACATTTGTATTAATTGTTAAAAGTTTACAGTAGTACTACAAAGTTAGGGTACTGTACTTGATCAAATATTGCACAAATGTACAGTTTGTTAGCAACATTACGTTAAGAAACGCTGGTCAACCGGAATTGTTTGTATTTCAGTTCAATCCCTTCCCAAAGGAAAAAATTAGTTATCCAGTCAAACTGCCCTAAAATCTGTAAAGTCAATGTTTTAACTTGCACAACATTGACTTTTAAGTCAATGTTGTGTAAAACAAATTTAGTACTGTATTCCAAATGTGAACCATTGTTTAACCAATTAAGGCCGGGAGCACTTTACCGCTCTTCTCCCTTTAAAGCCGGGAGAGCGGATACGTCATTTTGTTTTGTTTTGACCAATTCTTGGTCTCTTAGCCGATTAAATGCATCAGAATTTGCACGAGAGGGTGACGTGGGCCTCGTAGCATGCCCTGGAATTTTATTTGAGCATTTATTGTTGACGCAGATTCACGGGAGTTATGAAATAAATGACACGATTGACAACGGCGCGGGAGTAATTCGAATCAGTGTAACGAGTCAACAGTGACATACTGTTAAGAAATATGTTTGTAGACAATGAAGATGTTGAAAATGTTGACGACTTTGTAACGGAATGGACGACGAATAATTACCACTTGATCCCTCGAGGTTATTAACTGCATGTGCTCCAGTGATGAAGGTAAATATACCCGCTGATGCGACATTTGTTTGTTGATCTAAAAAAAAAGAATAAATATTTAAGGTTTGAAATAATATACTTAGTTTTGTGTGAACGCTACAGGTGTAAGCGCTGAAATGTTTTTGGAATTATTTTTCTATCGACTTCGAGAGGTGAGATTTCAATTATTTTTAATACTGTTAAATTTCCAGGAAAACTGAAGTCACCCATATGTATTAACACGTTTAGATAAACATATGCTGAAGTTGTATTCTAAACATTCATTTCATTTCAAATTGTACAACTTTAGTAAGCTCAGAATTGCGGTGGAGAAATAAATATTTTAAACTGTTATGAAGGAAAGTGTCATTGTTTTCATGATTATGATTTTCATGCTAAACAGAAACTATTGGAATAAAATTTGGGATTTTTCTACTTACTTATTTTTTGCTGGAGGACCATAGAAAAAACTGATCACAGTTGACGTTCCGGCAGACTCTTAGCCATCTTGGAGCAATATCTTATAAACAAAAAGGCATGCGCTCATAAAGCGCAGACACACTAAAAGGCTCCACAACAGATGGCACGAACGTGCACAAACTTAGTTGGTGTGAGTTTACAAGCACCTCTGTCAAGTTTGCAAGACAGGACTCTCCAAGTACACTTTCTATCCTGTTCAAAGGGGAGTAAGACTAATTTATGTTTTTGTCCCCCCAAAGATTTCACATTTGAATACATCCAACGAGAAGGTCTGAGGGATCCTATCATCTTTGAGAAAGATGAAGGCCTTGGAATACAGTTAGTTTTCTCATTATGTCACATTTAAGCAGATGTTAATCATTTATTTACAAGTGGATTAAAAACTCCTTAATTTACAATTACTCTTGCAGAATGCCAGACTCTGATTTCAGCGTGAGTGATGTGAAAGTGTTTGTCGGTAAGCTTTTATCCATTCTCCATCACGAAACACCTTCCGCTGAACATTAAACTCATCAAATATATAGTATACCTGTTCTAACTTTTTTGTCTCCTTACTAACTGAATTGTTGTTTTTTTCCACTCACAGGCAGTCGGCGCATTGTTGACGTGATGGATGTGAACACCCAGAAGGGAATTGAGATGTCAATGGCGCAGTGGCGGCGCTACTATGAGACGCCACCATCTGAAAGAGAGAAACTTTACAATGTTATCAGCTTGGAGTTTAGCCACACCAAATTGGAGAATCTGGTCCAACGTCCGGCTTCAGTAAGAACACGCTTACTCTTCTGCCGTATAGTTTTACAATGCATAGATGAAACACGCTTGCAGAGAAAATATTACGTGCTGATGCTACTTGGAACTGCTTATTTCAGGTGGACCTGATTGATTGGGTGGACAACATGTGGCCTCGCCATCTGAAGGAGAGGCAGAGGGACTCTACCAACGCCATCATTGACATGCACTATCCCAAAGTACAGAAGTAAGTTGATCCAAAACATGAGAAAAAAACACAGTCGCTTGGATCTAGTCCAACATTTGCAATTTAGATTTTGTTTTTTAAATGATTATTATTTTTTTTAATCCCTGTCTCACTTGTCATAGGTACTGTCTAATGAGTGTGCAGGGATGCTTCACAGATTTCCATATTGACTTTGGAGGCACTTCCGTCTGGTACCACATACTCCGAGGAGGAAAGGTTAGTGCGCAGGGCTGAAATGATTAATCAAACAGCTCGATTACAAAAAGATGAACAATCTCTTCCTCGAAGCTCTTTTTACGGCCACACACATTCAAAGTCTCAAGTACTCTACTATAGAATGTGAGGATGGTGACCCAAGTGGATGAAATGAATACCCTCATCTCAATTGCACATTTTGTGTTGGTATTGTTGTTTAATTATGCAAGATACATTTTTGTCCAATTAATCAATGGGACAAATGGTATAATACTTGATTCTAAAAATATTAGTTATCTGCTGCCCTGTTAGTGCATGTCTTTTTGCCCCGCCAGTGATTCATACCTGTTCCGATGCCCTGTCACCTGTGTCTGCTGCAGGTGTTCTGGTTGATTCCACCCTCCCCCCAAAACCTGGAGATGTATGAGAACTGGGTTTTATCAGGAAAACAGGGAGATATCTTCTTGGGTGACAAGTGTCATGACTGCCAGAGGATAGAGCTCAAGCAGGGCAATACCTTCATGATTCCCTCAGGTCTGCCACCAATAAATACACTGACTTGGTAATACAGTGCAGAGAGACATATCGCCATCTTGTGTGCGTCATTGCAGGGTGGATCCATGCTGTGTACACACCTGAGGACACCCTTGTGTTTGGGGGGAATTTCCTTCACAGCTTTAATATTCCCATGCAGCTCAATATTTACAGTATTGAAGATCGCACTCGGGTGAGCAACATGACCTAAAACTTTTGGGACATTTTTGCAACACATTGTCAATCTTTAGGAAATCCAGGTTGGACTTTCCACTTGCTTGCTTGAAAGTGGATATTTTTTCTTATTTGGTTTGTTCTGTTCTTTTAGGTCCCGGCCAAGTTTCGCTATCCATTTTACTATGAGATGTGCTGGTATGTCCTGGAGAGATACCTCTACTGCCTGACAAACATATCCCACCTCACTCCTGAGTTCCAAAAATACTCCCTTGGCATAGGTTAGTAATCTTAACACTTTGAAGTTTGAACATTGCTGCTCCACTATCTTCTGTATTCAATATTTACAGGAAGAACTGTCTCTTACAGGCCTGACTCGAGCAGACCTTGGGGTTGATAACAGCACGGGCAACGGTACCTCCAATGGCGTTGACAGTGATGTTGAAATAAAGTCAAAGGAATCTGAAGACGAAGAAGTCCAAGTGGAAGAAAAGGATCCAGTTATCAGGCCTCGGCATATATTGACACCCCTTGAGCTTGAGGGGCTGTGGAACCTCGTGGGGAAGCTTGAGGAATTGCCTGAGAACAAAAAGTGTGTCCCTTCTGGGATCGAGAATGCTGCAGCCTTATTAGAAGACACGAGGGTGTGTAATTGGCTACGGTCACCTGATAATGACATGCAAAACTTTACAACAGTCTCAATAGGTTTGTGTTGAGCCACATCAGATTTATTGTTTCCTTTACCCTTGTTCGTGTGTAGGCTGTTCTGAAAGAGCATGCTACAGATATCCCTAAGCTGTCCTACACTGGAGAACCCATTGTCAAGTGGCCCAAAAGAGTAAGCAGAATGTTTAATTATAAAAGTTATACAAAATATTCTCACTATTCCATCCAGGTAATACGATGCACATTGGACTATAATGCAATAATGGGCCTGAATTCCTAATTGTACTGACCTCAATGCAATGTTTCTTCTTTTTATTTTTTTTAATATATAGCCATCATGGTACCGACCCCCATCCCCTCCACCAGCGCCAATTTACCGGCCCCGCTTGGCCCCTCCCCTCCACAAACCTTTGGGCCAGACATCCCACAAACGATCGCGCATGTCTGCTTTGAGGCGCCGGCGAGTGCGGTGTAAGACTTGTGCTGGCTGCTGCAGGAAAGAGTGCGGCGACTGCCAGTTCTGTCTTGACATGAGGAAGTTTGGCGGGCCTGGAAGAATGAAGAAGGGCTGCATTATGAGACAGTGTCTCATGGTGAGTTTGTCTCTCTATGAGGGGCCTGGGATTTTTCTTTTTTAATTGAAATAAACATACAATATAATGTTGTTTTTGTCAAAATGTACATGAGCTTAAACTGCACATTTCTTGTGTCTTTAGCCTGCTTTGCCAAATACAGCTCGATGTGCCATCTGTGAAGAAGGGGAAGAAGAAGAATCTCACCCAAGCACTCACACACTCATGGAGTGTTCTGTTTGTTCACGGATCACCCATCGGCGTTGCATTAAGGTGAGTGTGCTTTAAAACAAGTAAATCATATTTTTAAAAAATGATTTTTTCCATTGGCTGCTTGCATCTATCTGTCACTGGGTTTTTTTAGGATCCTGGCGAGGGGAAAATTAATACAGATTTGCCAAGTTGTTGGGAATGTCCTAGGTGTTATAACAGTAAAGGCTCGGTGTCCGAGGTATGCACTCATATCTTTCTTTCTAATCAATAACCCCCACCCCCCAATATTGTCTTGACAATGACATGATCCATCTCTCCCTGACACAACAGTCTTCCAGCGAGGGGGAAAGTGAAGCGTCAGAGGGCTCAACATCCTTGCCTCCGTCCAAACTTGCCTATCGGGAAGGTATCGGCGTGGGCGAAAAGGTGAGGCGGGGCCGACGTGGCAGACCCACATTACGACCTACAGCTCGACCCACAGCCCCGCCACCCTCTCAGAAATTGCTACTGCAGCATCGACAGAACCGCAAAAGAGCAAGTCTACTGGAGATTCGACTAAAGAAAAGGGTAAGCAATCAGCAGACCTTAAAAACATGTATTTATGATCCATATTCGATTATTGCAACATGGCAGGAATTGAAAGCCTGTATTTTTATTGCAGATAAAACTAGAGCGCAGCAAAATTCATGCAGTAAGTTCAACACATACTTCTGCAATAAATCTGTATATAAATCCATGTGTGTTGAGTAATATTTCTCTTCATTTGTAGCAAAGACAAGCAATGGAGCGCGCTAAGTTACAGTCCCGCATGCGCTCCCCGGTGAGCACACTATCTCAGGGAAGAGGTCAGGGCACCTCTTGGCCCAGTGGCTCCTCACAGAGCAGCTCTTCCAAAGTGACTGGATCCCTCCAGCAACAGTCTTCTCACGGTCTAACCTTTGAACCCAAGGGAGAGGCCCGCAGAGGGCGGGGGAGAGGGGTGAGGCTGCGTGGAGGCGGAGCGGGTAGAGGAATGACAGGTGGTCGGTACCATCAGGGGTTAGAAGTCGAGAGTGAAGACAGTAGCAGCAGCAGCACTAACAGCAGCAGCACTGATGACGACGAAGAGGAGAGAGTGCAAAATGGCAGACGGGCAGGCAATAAAGAGAACCAGCCACATTCGAAGCGAGAAGGACGAGCAGCCAAAGACCAAGAAGAAGAAGAAGAGCGGCGAGACGGCAACCAAAATGGTGCAGAGGATGACGGCGATGAGATGGAGCAGTGCACTGATGGCTCATTTGTTAAAGTGACACTCCAAAGGCCAACCAATGACAAGCAGGAGCCTTCAGCAATTGTCCCCAAACTAGAGGCAATCACCCCTCAATTGGCTGCTTCGGCAAAACACAACCACAGCAAAACCCTCATCAGGCCACCTATCAGAAACCCAAATAAACATTCCAACAGTCATGTGCCAGCAATCACCCGCAGTGGACACACGCGCACAGCCCACCACTCAGAGGGGCACGACGTTGCCAAACGAAAAAAGATGAGCAATGGCGCTTCCTCGTCTTGCTCCTCGGAGCTTCCACACCATCGCACCCCTTTATCGGCCCTACAAGAGGGAGGCAGCGAAGCTGACAGGGAGGGCAGTGGGAGTGGGCCGGACTGTGAGAGGGAAGTGTGGGTGTCTGTCTTCCGCTACTTAAATCGAGCAGAGCTCTGTGTGTGTATGGCAGTCTGCAAGAACTGGTACAAATGGTAAGTGACATTTTATTTCACTGTAAGATTAATATTCATCCTCTGCTGTCAGTTTTAGCATATGATAGGACTTTTTCTTCAATAGTCTACTGCTTGTGTTCGCTCATGTGCAGGTGCCTCGACAAGCGACTTTGGGCGCAGATTAACTTGAGCGTCAAACGCACAATCACGCCTCAAGCGCTAACGGGCATCATAAAGAGACAACCTGCTTCGCTTGATCTGTCCTGGACCAACATCTCCAAAAAACAACTCAGCTGGCTTGTTGGCCGCCTTCCAGGTATTAAGTTTTTTTTTTTATATATAACCTATTGAACAGTTACAGGCTCACATCAGCAACATGGAATCCCGCAGTCTGCTGCTGTGACTTATAAAATACTGGTCTGACAGCAACAATTGCTTAAAAAAATAATAATGTGAAAGAAGTGAGCGCTCTGTGTTTCTGGCATTGCCTTACAAACAGGCACTGTCCCACATCTCTGATGACTCTGCTATATTTTTTATTTTTATTTAACCTGTATTTATCCAGGTAAGGCAATTGAGAGCAGATTCTCATTTGCAATGCTGACCTAGCAACAGACATTGTACTGTTATTTATAAAATAATATCTCCAAAGGCAGCCTTTTATATTAGTGACAGTAATACAGAATAGTGACACACAAAAAATGTTGAGCATGAACTTTTATAGGCAATATGGAAGGCGCTAGAAAAAGAACCAATTGCCTCACCATTACTTTAAGTGTTAGAATGAGGTTGTTTTACTTATTGTCACATATCTACATTTGTGTTTTCGTTGCATACAAAAAAAAAAGTTAAATCCGTAATCATCCACTCTTGTTTTTCAGGTCTGAAGGATCTAATGTTGGCAGGTTGTTCCTGGATATCCATTTCAGCGCTCTGTTCCTCTGCTTGCCCTCTCCTGCGCACTCTGGATGTGCGGTATGCAGACGGGGTCAAAGATGCTCAGATCAGGGACTTGGTTACTCCTCCAGGTGACTCTTTTGCTTACCTTGACTTCCGAGAGGCCTTTTTTTTAAATTGCTTTGTGAGCCAAAATTGGAATTGGAGCAAGCTTCAGATATGCTGCCGTTTGTGCAATGTCAAAAGAAAAAGGAGCGCGACAGCTGATCGCTGATAAACTTTCAGCTTTTTATTGGGCAGAATTCAGTCAAACACACAACTACAAAAAGTAAAACACTTGCAAGGAGCATGGAGAAAATGCTAACACTGAACTGATCTCATGGTGAATTGCCAATCTGAGCTGGAGTCAGAGCTCTTGAGAGCACTCAATAAGATACATAAACTCCTTGTAAAAGTTCTGTTTATTGATATGATACTATTCGCGATACACGTGAGACGTTTTGTGATTGAGAAGCATTCAAACTGGCGCATTTCCTTCCTGGTGGTGTTTTAGGCTGTGACAACCGGAGTCAGTTGAGGACCGTGCAGTGTTTGCGACTTGCTGGCTTGGACATCAGCGACTCTACCCTGCGCCTGGTGATCCGCCACATGCCCCACTTGACGAAGCTGGATCTTTCTCACTGCAACAGCCTCACAGACCACTCCATCAACCTGCTGACTGCAGTGGGTTCGTCCACTCGGAACACACTGACAGAACTCAACTTAGGAGGTGAGAGATGGGTGTTTTAGAGTGCAGAGCAAAGATACTTAGTTTTATTTCACCAGTTCTAATGATGACTTGTGTGTCTTGTTTCTGTTTTAGGGAGCAGTAAACTCACAGACACGTGTCTGAAGTATCTCCGCCGCCTGTCCTGCATATCACTACTCGACCTGCGAGGCTGTAAAGGTGTCTCCCGCAAAGCGTGCGAGTCCTTTATCTCAGAGCTATCAGTCAACACGCTCTACTGCCTGTCGGATGAAAAACTGATCCAGAGGATATCCTAAAGCTGGATTGTTAAGTGGCAAAGCGAGAAACACCCATGTACACCGTTAACACAGCGACGCAGTGGTGAGGACCTTACCAAGAGTGCTCACTCATCTGCTGTTGGTGAAAGGGATAATTTACCTTAAAAGAGACTCAGGAGTCCTTATTTTTGTTTGTCTTACTTTTTGATGGGCGGGGAGAAAGTAGGTCGTTATTTAGCTGTTGTAGACTACATATCCCCGTTGAATTTCAGCCCCTTTCAGTTTGAATCTGTCACGTTTTGCTTCCATTTTGGTGACACCTTTTTCCTTATACACAGCAGCTGTGGGTTGATATTCTGAAATAGAATCTCTAAGTTGTAAATTTGTTTAACTGGCAAGCATGCATGAACATAACAATGAGTAATCAACATAGCAAGGAGGGGGGCAGTGTTCCTTAAGTGTTCAATGACAAGCCAAGGGGCAGGTGTCACATCAATGGTGCATTTTAGACCACCATTAGACACCAGGTGCTATTATTTCCAAACGTATTTGCTTTTGTACAGAGACTGTTCAGAGAAATATAGGTATAACCTTCCTCCACACCTCTGATATATTTTTCTGGGATTCAAATTTTTCACCGAATGTTATGACAGTTCATTGTAGAGATGTATAATTTGTTTATTTGGAGGAGGGGGGCAAAAAGGGGGATATTAATGTCAGTTTCTTTGCACCTAGTTAGTACAACTTTTCCATGATAGAAAACTCCTGGCAGAGACTGCTCTGTGGCCTCATGTCTATAATGAATATACAGTATATATACTTTTGTGTAAATGTTTCTCCTCTTTTAGGTGTTCAAAAATGGGGATTCTTGTAGCATTATTATTATTTTCAGATTTTTTTTTTATTTTACTTTGTTTTATGTATTTTTCAAGAAAAATAAAAACAATGAATCTCAGCGGGTACTGATGTTTCCCCCCGATACATTACTCTTAGTAAATACATTTATCAACTAAAAGTAGTTAACTCCCATGTCGAAATGACTCCACATTATCTTATATGGTACAGCTAATCATTTTCAGTGAAAATGATACAATCGATAACAGAGTCAGCTGATAGGCGGCTCCACCCTCAACAACCAGGAAGAGAAGCGACGCCTCTACGGGTAAATAAACTAGCCTATTCCGTCATGGTACGTTTTAGCCAAGATGGCATCACATCACGCATGTTCTTGTAACAAGTGATGCGCTTGGATTTCAAGTGGACAAAAGGTGAGCGTGGTCGTCAGCGGCTGTCATTAACACCGGACGCGGATGTCCAGTTCGAAGAAAGGCCGTGTATTTGAACAAAGTCCTGCAAATACACTGGGGATGTGGGTGGCAAGCTTCCACATTGGCCGGATTCCACTCATTTAAAGGAAGATAATGAACGCGCTTGGATGTAAGGTGTTCGCCGCCTGAAGTGTTTGTTTTACTTCATAATGGAAAGGTGGAACAAGAAAGACAGTTGTTATACTGTACGACAGTTAACCACGTTAGCCTAGCTCACTAGCCCTTAGTTCCTCACCGCTACATCAAATTAGTGGGCTGAGTTCGCCAGGCAACTCAGCCCACTAATTTAAAAAGGTACACACGAAATTCAGGCTCGTCGACTTCCTCACGTTAGCAGCGCTGATATATTTGTTTCGTGATAGGCTTTTACCTACGTTGCGCCCTTTTATTTGATTTGTTATGTATTTTGCTGCTGCTTTGCGCTAGCCTGTTAGCTAACCAACTAGCTAGCCACCAGAAGTCATTAAGTACCATCGCATAGATTATTATTTTTTTATATATTAATTGGACTGTCAAACGAGCGACAAACATGGCCCAAGAAGAGTTTCCTTTGCATTTCCTGGTGTGGAACAACCAGTATCAGCAGCTCGACCTGGAGATGCAAAAAACAGAGGTAGGTTTGTTTGTCATCTTTCTACCTTATGGTGTCACATTGCATTGCGCTGAAGCTGCTTGTTGCGTGTGTGTGTGCTACCGCAGCAGGACCTGGAGCGAATGGATCCGAGGGGGCGCACCCCATTGGAGCTCGCAGTGTCCTTGGGCCACCTGGAGTCCACCCGAGTGCTGCTCAGATACACGGCAGACCCGACATACTGCAACGCACAAGGCTGGACGAGTGGGTGCTGTTTTGTGGTCTCACGTGGGGACTTGCAGATGTAAACAAAGCATCAATGATGAACAGTTATGTGTTCGGGTTTCAGTTTTGCAGGAGGCAGTGAGCACTGGTGACCCAGAGCTGGTTCAACTGGTGCTTCAGTACAGAGACTTCAAACGGGCAACTGAGCGGCTGGCGGGCATCCCAGAGCTGCTGAGCAAGTTAAGACAGGTAAAAAATTAATTAAATGCTGAAAGACACCAAGAAATACATCACACCGATGTCTAACGTTCATCATTTAGCTCAGTGATTGCCAATCTGTGGGCTGCAAGAGGTTGCTAGGTTTTCCTCAGGACATTGAATTGATTGCAACTGGACCAGCATGGTCTGTCCTAGCTAGTGTTAATTGTATCCACCGTGTTTACTTTATCTGTAGTCTCAGTTTTAGTCCAGTTTCAATTCCACTTGTTAGTTTTTATCATAGTTAGTCAACCTCATCCTGTTTTAATTTAGTCAATTTCTAGTCAACTATAAATCTAGCATTTTAGTCTTTTATTTTTGTCCAAAGAAAACATCATTTTATTCATCTAGTTTTAGTCAACAGAAACTGTCAACGTTTTAGTCAATCATTAGTACAATCATTTAACCCCTATGTTGTTTTGTCAGCATATTATGTTGACCATTTCGGATCTAAAACTATTTCACATAAAATGTTCTCTCATCTTTTTGATGAAAAACAACTTGACACACAATTACAGGATATCAACAAGTTGGCTCCATGCTATGAGCTAGTAAATTAGCCAGCATTAGTTAGCGGTCAGATTAATATTATTGTTGGAACGTTATAGCAGTTGGATTAATGTTATGTTATAACTACAATTTAATCTTTTTTATTTTTAACCTTTGACCGTGAATCCACCTCCTGTCTGTCTCATGTGTTTGTGCATGTTGCACTCGCTACCTGCAGATTTGAAAGGGGGTGTATCACTGTGTGTCACATGACAATGCCTCAGTGAAAGATTAGCAGAAACAAGATTTTACAAAAACATATCATTTTCGTCTCGTTTTTGTTCATGAACTAAAAATGATTTCAGTCCAATTTTTAAGTGAAGTACATTTTCATCTCGTCTTCATTAGTCGATAAAAATGCATACTGATTTAGTCCCAGTTGTTGTTAATTAATGAGGGTTTTAGTCTAGTCTTGTCTAGTTTTAGTCCAGTGAAAAGTGTGTGTTGACAAAATTATTTTTGTTTAGTTTTTGTTGACGAAATTAACACTAGTCCTAGCCAGCCTTGTTCCTTGAAGCCTTCTCAGATATGAGGCAAACGTCTTGCAACTTCCAAGTTGCTATCATTCAATGCCCTTTAAGAAACGACCTGAATGAATGCGAACATCCACAAGCAATAGATCATCAGGTAGGCTGCAGGATGGGAAACTATTTTGAATACAAATAATGTGTCTTTGTTTATATATCCCTGTCAGCGAAGTATAGTGACAGCCAGGCAAAACAATTAATTGCACCTCCACTAAATGGCATTTTACCTGTGAATCATTTTTGTGTGAAATTAGTGTGTGCCTCAAGAATATGTGCAGTGGCTCAGTAAAATGTGGGAAACACCGAGTCATCTGATCTTTCTCTTTTTGTCTCTGTCTGTTTTAGGCACGGGACTTCTATGTGGAGATGAAGTGGGAGTTCACCAGTTGGGGTGACTTTTTTTTATTTAATTAGCAACTTTTCAGCACTAAGGCTTCTATAAATCCAGCCGGCCCTCACTGTTAGTGGAACCTTAAAGTTCCAACACAATAATCTTCTGATTCTGTTGGATTTCAAAACAAATGTCTTCATAGGAAATCATGGAAGTAGATATAATCAATTCCAGGGGCAATCATAACATTTTAACTGACATACAGTGAATGTTGCAATATAAAAAGAAAAACACTGTCTTAACTATAACGGCAAATGCTTATTGCCCTTGGCACTTTTTCTCATGATGCATTTCACACATCCCAATGTTCAAACATCCTAAAATGTTAAATAATACTCCAGGTGTTTGTAATGTTATGTTTACGTCGCATATCACGTCTACCAATTCCTCCCCAGTGCCTTTGGTATCCAAAGTGTGCCCCAGTGACGTGTACCGGGTGTGGAAGAGCGGCTCATGTCTACGCGTAGATACAACCCTCCTGGGCTTTGAACACATGACCTGGCTGAAAGGACGACGGAGCTACATCTTCAAGGGTGGAGGTTTGTCTGGAAAAAGTCTGACCATATAAATTCCTCTACCAAGCCCTTTGTGCTTTAATATCATCCTCCCCTGCTCCGATGTAGACAACGGGGCTGTGGTCATGGAGGTGGACCATGAGAAGCAGGTGGTGTACACGGAGCCGCTCGTCTTGTCCCCACGCGATGCGCCATCCCTGCTGGCCGCCATGCAGCCGTCGCAAGAGAACACTGCTCAAAGACTCACATCGCCCATCGTCTCCACACACCTCAACACGCGCAACATTGCCTTTGAGCGGTAAGGAGCATGTGCTGTCGAAAATAAACCCCTCTTTTGTGCTGTGTAAGTCACCAGAGGATACAATGTTAGTTAAGGAAATGCTTTTGACTTAATTTTAAATCAGTGATCCTTCAGTCTCTAAAAGAATCAAAGGATGCAACTTGTAAGCTTAATAGTGGGTAAAAGTTGAATTGAAACGCATAAAATGTCATAAAGTTTGTATGCACCTTTCTTTTTAGAAACAAGTCTGGCATTTGGGGCTGGCGTTCTGAGAAGAGTGAAATGGTCAGTGGATATGAAGCCAAGGTGAGACTTATGACTTCAGTTTTGATAAATAACTCAGGCAAGTAACATTTTATCCATATGCTGTAATGTATTTGTGATTCCAAAATTGGACCTACTGAGCTTATTTTGTCTTGTTGGTCTCCAACCAGTGATCATTTTGTTGATCACGCAAAATATTTTTTTCAGATGAAAATGAAACAAAAAACTATAGAAGCCATTCATTGAGACGACGACGATAACTAAGTTGACTGACAATTTTGTCAATGACTAAAACGAAAACAACACGGTGACAAAAAATCACGAAATCCAACCAGGAGAAGGATTGAAACGCAGGTGGAAGAAAAGAACCACTCAGAAACTGTTCACTGCACACTTTATTTAATGTTCAAACATTCCATTCATTGTGCAGCTGTAGGATTTATGCAGGCAATTATGCACTTTTTTTTAGATGGCATATTATTGTCACTCAAACATGTTTCATTGAAACAAAGTTTAATAATGACACGGTTGTGTTAAATGTGTCTTGTGTGTTAAACAACAGTTACAAATAGGTGTGTTGTAATTTTCTGTATAAAAGTTTAAATGTATGCTGAAGGAAAACATTGACTACATTTTCAATTTAGTTGACTACAATTACTCTTTATTTTGTATGTTAATACAATCTGATGACTAAATTATGACTAAAACTTTAAAAAATAAAAAAAGTCAAAAGACTATAACTAAAAGTAAATACAAATCTTTTGTCAAAATTGACACTGTCTCCAACTGTAAAACACGTATACTATCAGGATAAACTGCTTATTGTGGTTGGGTTTTTTTTTTGTTCAGGTTTACAGTGCGACCAATGTGGAGCTGGTAACGCGGTCAAGAACGGAGCATCTATCAGACCAGGACAAATCCCGGAGCAAAGGTTAGCTCACAGAGCAATTTCATGTCTGATCAAACCCGAAAGTAGTACGTGATCAAAACCTTGACTTTATGCAATTTGCTTTTCTTAATATATACCATTCAGGCTCCAAAACTCCTCTGCAGTCCTTCCTGGGAATTGCTGAACAGCACACAGCTCACAATGGGGTAAGCGCCACTGAATCAAATGATCCCACCCACACCTCCTTGAAGAGAATAACACTTTATTAGTACTTGAGAGGGAATGAAAAAATGCTTTTACCCTCCATTATATTGAACATACTAAAGCACCTGATCCAATATAAAACACCTAGATTCTTACCTATAGACAAATATAACGTCTTTGATGAAGCTAAAATCCATTTTTGACTGTGTTATAGAACCAACACGATCACCCAAGCAGATGACACAATTTGGAGGCGCTATTTACTGTGTTCCATATTTTTTGTCTGTCACATAAGTTCACATTTCAATGTTTCTCTTGGATTCATGTAGAGTAACGTGTCCCAGTGCGCCAGTCCACACAACCCCACGGCCATCACGGCTGAAGAATACTTTAATCCAGAGTTCAACCTGAATGGCCGGGACATTGGACGTCCCATCGAGCTCACCAGCAAAGTGCAGAGGTAAAGTGCAGACTGGGCCAAGGCAGCAAGACATGATCACACCTGAGCAAACTCAACATTTGTTCCGTTTGCGTCGTCTCCAGGTTCAAGGCCAATCTGTGGTTGAGTGAGACTCACCCCCTGTCACTGGCCGAACAGGTGACGCCAATCATCGACCTCATGGCCATCTCCAACGCTCACTTTGCTAAGTTGCGTGACTTCATCACCTTACGCCTGCCTCCAGGTTTTCCTGTCAAAATAGGTGAGAGCGAAGACTTATCTGGGGGCTGGTCATCATTAGCCTGGTTTACATGGAGCCATGTATTTCCATTGGAATAAATCCGTACGGCCAAACGGAATGAAAATGCTCCATATAAACACCTCAATCAAAATGAAAAGGATGAATCCGAATGGAATTTCATTCGGAATCACAAGGGTGGTATATTCCTATCGTCAATCCGAACGAGCGTCATGTAAACACTTCAATCCGAATAGCGAGGCTGCGTCTGGCATGCGCATGCTCTATCTTGACGTAAATGTGTCATGACGTCATCGTTTCCACCCACTAAAATGGGGGCGTCTCCCCAGAGCTAGTCTGCGAGGGGAGAACATGTTTTTAAGTACTTGAAACTTGTTTTTAACTAATATGTTGCATCAATGAAAGTGTTAACACTATCATAACTACTGTGCTAAATGACGAATGTAGTCCTTCTTGATAAATCACGTGATCGATGTTCGTGCGTCCCGCGCCTGCCGCCGGGCTGATTAAACAATGGAGCATATAAACGGCGGATCGGAATGGATCACGTCGCGTGTAAACAGGTGACCAGAGATCTTCATTTGGAATGATTTCAATCGTAATGACTAAAAAGTCTTCATGTAAACCCGGCTTTTGACCTCATTTGCTTTTCTGATTGAATTGCTTGTGCCCTTCCTTCAGAGATTCCGCTGTTTCACGTGCTGAATGCCAGAGTGACCTTCAGTAACTTGTGCGGCTGTGACGAGCCCGTGAGCTCAGTGACGGTTCACAAACCAGAGAGCTCAGAAGAAGCAGGTAACTCAATATTGATCTGCGTAACTCGGCCGCGCAACCCCTCAAAACAAGTTATTGGCATAGTTTTTAGTGTTAAGTCAATTACTTTATATTGATGCATACTGTTTACAAACATAAAAAAAAAAGTATATTCAGTTATTTCAAACTCATAGTTCATAGTTAGTTAATTAAAGAAAAAAACAAGTGCTTTGCTTGGTGTGCCCTGATCTACTTCTTGGGTATTGATATAACAAATTTGTTCAAAGTTCCTTTAACAATATTATGTTATTATTAATAATTAATTATATTCATTTATATAAAGACACTGATCATGCTAATGATTTCTCACAATATTTAAGAAACAATCAATATTTAACAAACAGAGAATCAATATGCAACACTTTTTTTTTTGTATACATCTGTGCCAGTGTTCACATTTTCAAAGAATCACTTCTGTATTATTACTAGGAAATTACAATGTCTCATCACAGGTGAGCTATTTTTAGAAGGGATGGGCTAGTACCGATACCATATTGGGCGTACCAAGCCTTATTTCAAGGTATCGGTACTCGCAAGGGCCGCTATCCTGTGGCTGTTTTACGATCAGGAACTAGAAATTAAAAGAATAAAAATGTGCTATAAATGTAAATGGGAAAATGCTATATTGGGACATATGGGGTCATTCTTTGAAATTATTTGTCACTGTTTTTGTTTGTTTGTTTGTTTTGGAAATTTTATGTATCAAAAGTAGTATTGGTAATTGATATCAGTGAGTATTCAAGAGTTGATTACTCATACTGTTATCGGTCTGAAAAAAAGTGATATCGACCTGTGGGCTAATCGTGATCCTTGGGGGCTACATGGAGCCATGTTGGGTGACCCCTGGGATATATTGTCTTGCAACTATCTAACAAAATATTAATTTCATATGTACCTGTGACTAAAAAGTGAAGCGTGAAGAGTCTTTCTTTGCACCGTCTCCTTCCTTCTCGCTCGTTTCCCCTTTTTGTATTATTTATTGTATTTTGTATTTTTGGCCAAATGACATTTGAAATTTATTGACTGAAAGGCGCATACACGGTTGTAGTCATCTCCATTTTCTTGTCAACTGTCTTCACAGGGCAGTCGGCAGCTCCCTTCCACTGCGAGGTGGACCCCTCTGTGTTTGAGCCCCCGGCGGACTACACCACCCTCGGACCCGGGCGCAGCGAGCCAATGAGAGACGAGGATGACAACCTGCTGCAGTTCGCCATCCAGCAGAGCCTTCTGGACGCCGGCACAGAGAGCGACCAGGTTAGGATGCAACCTCAGTTACTGCTTCAGTTTAGCGGCTCACTCATTCTCACAATGTCATTTTAATACAGTCAACTAGAAAGACAATTTGAAAAGTTGCAGATAAATACATTGTTTGGTTTGCTGTTTGTCCAGTGGAAAAAAAAAAAAAAAAAAGCGTATAGATGTAATTCCATTCGAGAATGTTTTATTTTTCCCCCCAAACATATCTACTATGATTCAAAAAATTAATTTGAGTTGAAATTTTTATTGCATCTTGATCTCTATACCGTGCTCCACATCAATGAGTACACGACAACACATTTGTAAGAAAATGTTGAGTTTCTGTTAAAAGTCAGTATTCTCTACAGTATACAAAATTATTTTACAAAATACTCCCACAAATGTGGGCCATTGGTTTTGTGCACACACAAGTCTTTTTTTGGTTTTGTTCTGTTATTATTGTAGCAAAATTATTTAATATTTTAATGCCACAAAATTTGGTACATATCAAATGAACGTCCCAACATTTTATATTAGAAATACATACAGTAGTGTGTCGTAAACAATTGCATTTGTCGTAGGAAGAGCACGACATTAGATTGCAACCATTTTGTATCAACAAAAAAATATATAATATATATGGACCAACAAAGAATAACCTTTTATTAAGATTTTTTTAGTCTGTAACAAAGCACATCAATTAGCCTAAAATTTGAAGAAGAAAAAAAAGTGCCACTTCCGCCTGCTGTAGTCGATTTGCAATTACAGAAGTAAAAAAAAATCGCCTTGGGTCACACACCAGACTGTGTTAAATGAAGTCTTTAAATTGTTAGTGGTTAATGTGAGTGTGAATAGTTGGTCACTAAAATTAAACTGCCGACCAGTGCAGGGTGTAGTGTACCCTGCCTCTTGCCCAATATCACCTGCGATTGGATCCAGTCCAATCACCACTCTAACGAGGTAAAGCAATGGATGGAGGATCGTTGTCTATGAAATCCTGCTAATTCTTGTGGTATCTATCTGGGCACATGCTCATGCATACATGCAAGAGCAATGTAGCATATTTTTTTCCCCCAAAGGTTGCCTTCCATAATTGACATTTTCCCTTTTTTAAATTGATAAATATCTCAAATGAATGGCTGTAGGTGACAATCTGGGAGGCCCTGACCAACAGCCGTCCAGGACCTCAGTCGCCCCTGTATGAGGAAGACACTCAGCTGGAGAGGTGAGCTGACCTTTTTGTCAGGCTATCCAATGAGGGGAGGTCCTTTCTTTGAAATCATGATGGTATCAGTCTAATTAGGTGGAAGAAAGACTCTCATATGTAATTAAGCTTCTGCGAATAGAACTCTGTGATTAGCGCTTCCTTTCAAGCCACTCGGGGAGCAGCTACTACTCCCAGTCACTCTCTACTGAGGCCCACCGCTTATGCTTTTCTCTCTTTCCTCCTGTCTACCTCTTAACAGGGCCATTCAGGAGTCTTTGTCCATCTCGTTGGCTGGCAGAGGAGGGGGAGATGACGCGCAGGATCCCAGCCAGCCCCCACCAGACTCCCCGTTGAACCCAGCCGCCAATTACCCTCTCTCCTACAGCACAGCGACCGAGCCGCCTTTACCGGGACACGTTGGGGGGGCGAGCAGCTTTGACGAGCAGCTGCGCATCGCCATGGAGCTGTCGTGTCATGAGCAGGAGGAGATAGACAGGTGAGCTTACCCTTTAGGAAGAGTTTATTAGATTTAAATACCATCAATTACTATTATTATTTTTGTTATTTGAGGCTGTGCCTGTGTGTAGACATGTTGGCAGTTTGGGTTGATATCATTTTACCAAGTCTGCTGTCTTGCTAACAATTCACAGGAAGCATAAAGAGGAAGAGGAGGAGCTCGAGAGGATCCTGCAGCTGTCACTCACCGAGAAGTAATGTCACTTGAGTGGGGAGGCGGGTTTTCATTGGACACAAACTCCTAATTTATTCTGGTTTTATTTTGATTTTTAAACATAGAGATGCTAAGTTATTTCAAGTGTTTTATTTATTCGTTTATCTGGTTAATGTCCCTAAAAGTGTGAAGAACAAGAATGAGTGACATAAAGTACTCTAATCACATGACAATGAAGGAGACAAAAGGGAGTTGTTGTTTTTTTTTTTTAACTATTATACTGATATATTTGCTGAGTCTTGCTGTCTTTAAAGAGTGATGAAGGGTCTTAATTCTTTAAATCTATAACATGATCCATGGTACTGATGCTGATGAAGAAAAGCATAATAAAACAACATACAAATAGAACTTTTGAAACATTTGTTGACTTGTTTGTGTGAAAAAATCAATGAAATAATATTTAAAAAATGATCATCCCTGCAATGTTTTTATTTACTCCTTTGTACATAAGAATCACCATTCGTAATATGTACTCTGGCCAACACCCAATAATAAAAACAAATGTTTTAAGTAACTTTTAAAAGAGTCCACTTAAGCTAGTTTCATTTTAATGAAATGCGGTGACAAACTGTAATGTCTAAATAAAAAAAAAACATGGCATTGAACTTTGTGTTTAAAAATCCATAAAGAGCATATCGGTGTTATAATAGATGACTGATTGGATTTTAATGCAGTGTCCTGTCGACCTTAAACAAATAGCTCCAGGCAAGATATCTTCAAGGAAATAATATTATAAAATAAATATGAACAAAATCACAAATGTCTCACATGGACATACTTTGCATGTGAAATGGTGCCATGCCAGTGCGGATTTTCATGGTGCTCGCTTTTTGTGTAGTTCCTCCGTAATCATACATCTTGCCGAAGTTCTGCATCCAGCTGAACTATCAGAAAGTAATTTAGACTATCAGTTCATTGAAACACAAAACATGTGTGGCAATACTTAAGCACATTTTAATTCACACCTCTTTTTTTCAAGTTGTGTTCATCAGGGTCCACATATTCACCTTCTCCAGGTTTGGTCTGTGAACGCACCACAGGCGGCACTTGTGCCTTGAGTACATTTTTCTGTGTGGAGGAAGTGCACTCGGAAAGTGTCACCTCTGTAATAATGAGATGTAGTAAGTAAGATTATTATTAAGGGTTGCCTCTCACACTTTACTGAAATGCTCTCACATTCACAACTCAGTTTTTTGTTTTGTACGCTAATCTTTCTTTTTTGCACACACAGGTGATTTTTTTTATTTTACTACACAACTGAAATTCGTTCACTCATCATACTGAAATGCTCTCACATAACTAATTTGTGAAAATACGGATATACGTTTCAGGATTATACATGAGAGCATTTCACCCTCACCCTTGTCAGCATTTCACTAGTATATGTAAAAGGCAGCGTTTCACTTGTGTGTGTTGAGTTAAAAAAAAAATCTGTCTTATGTGAGAGAGCATTTCAGTATTCGAACGCACGCACACAAACATTATAGCTTAAAACTCACTGATCCCATGCAGTGCTCACCAATGCGAGTGTCGTAGATGTCACCCGGCGTGTAAGGACGAAGGCTGTATTCTGTCCGCTCTAAAAAATATTCCAGTACCTCCTGCAGGGAGGAGACTGTTACCTGAAGGGAAATAGACTGTGAGGCACGTCAAAAATGTCATTGACCAAGCTAAATTCACACATGCTGTGGTTGAATTTGTAGTATTCACAATAAATGATTGTAATATTGTGAGAGCTGGAAGAACATACTGCTGTTTCCAATTGGATGATAAATCCTGATTTGGTGCCGATCAGCCTGTAGTTCTTCATGACAGGACCCCTAAAACACAAGTTATTATTATTTGTATCTATCTAGCTAGCTAGCTAGCTATCAAATCTGGCTGAGTTTCATGTGTCATGTCATGGAATGGAAAATGTCCATACAAATATTTATATTAAGAATTAATAAGCATCAGTGACATACTTGGCTGTGACCTGTCTGAGGGTGAGGGCATAGTTGTTGGCCATGGTAGACGGGCGGAGGATGATGCCGCCATACTCTGGATTCTGCCTCAACATCTGTTCAGCTTCCTGTCGAGTCACATTGAAGAAACAGCTGGAAGAGTCAGAGAAAAGATTTAATAGCAGGACGATGAATAAAAACAATACACATAAAGAAATTGTAGTCACGGTAACGTCTCTGGGCTGCTGTGGTTGGGCGTGTCCTTGGGCGGAGGGGCGGATGTGGGGGCCCCAAGAAGGTAGGCTGGTCGAGGAGGGAGGGGGGGCTTCTCTATTTGGGAGCTTCTCATCTTCTCCTGAGCTAGAGCATCTTCAAGCAGCAACCTTTGGCCCGGCAGGAGCTGCAGCTGACTGGGAATCTCTTTCTACAGGGTGACATGAAAGTACTTGACATGTAACAGTATAGAAAATGGATGGAAATAAATTACCACACCAAATCCTTAAAACGTTCAACGTTAATCCAAAAGAAGATGTTATAGGCAACTATAGTCTCAATGATACTGAAATCATGCCACACAATCAAACACAAACTTAAAGCAAATTTTTATTTGGGTTAGTTAATTGTTGACAAGATATAAAAATGCTTCCTGGTGTGGGTGCGCTGTGGTTTTTCCCTGACATGCTGCCAGCGATTAAACAATTCCCACCGCGACGTCCGTCCGTCTGTCCGTCCGTCCGTCCGTCCGTCCGTATCGGCTGTCCGTCCACCCTAGCTAGCTACCCTAAGTGTCCATAATATGAGATTATGAACAATGGTTTGATTGTTGCATCATATATATTATATATTTTTTATTTTATTTTATTTTTTATTTTTTTAATAGTGCTTTTTTAAGATGTTGAAATAAGTATGGCTTGATAAGTTAATACATTTTAAAATGGTATTTTTTTACGTTTTTAAATAAGATTCATGTTTTAATGTAATAATTATCATGTTAAAACGTGATATGGATCTTTTTCTCTCTCTCTCTCTTCTGGCTTGGCAGCAGTACACTTCCATAGTAATTCTTCCTGTGTTGTACATACGATTTTCCCTAAGGAGATTGTTCCATGTTCACGTTCCAATTTTTTTTTTATTCTTTTTTTTTTCTTTGTGCTAGGCAGTGCTGTGTTTTCCCTTCTGTATCACAATGACACAGTAAAAGCGAAATCTTGCCCATTCTCTTGCAATCAATCTTCCCAAATGCATTAAGGTGTAACCTACACTTTAGAATAACTGTCATCAAAACTTTATCTGCAGTTTAAATCAGAACATCCCTCCAGAGTACACCGTTATATTGACAACATCGTCTTATCCGTACACAGTGTCACAAAGACTTGTCATTTTAATGGCGCTGACATGTTCAGTGACACAAATATTTACTTATGCGATGTAATAAGGATTTTGAGAAAGAAAAAGGCTTTGCAGGGCATCCATGATGTTTTGCTATTTAATATTTTGAGAAACGTCCCAAAGCAACTGAAAAAAAACCGGTACAATTTTAGAGCACATAAAAGGTGTGCATAACTCACTTTGACCATGGTCATGATGTAACCCCGCCACTCTTCTCCTGTGTCAGGATTGTCCATCTACACAACAACAACCACACAAAAAAAGTGTAACTCTCCCAGAATAAATTGCAGTTATCGCATCACAGCCTAGTTGTTGAACACCTTCAAGTGGACCTCCTCTGTGTGCATATTGAGCGTGAAGATGGTGGGCATCTTCCTCTGATATGGAGAAGCTAAGTGCATGGACCTCAGCTGCAGCAGATTCAGCATCTCTGTGCACTGATAGAGGAAGAACTTCAATAAAATCTCTTTGTCTACAATTAGACATAAGGCCAAAGTATTCATCCATCCATGTATTTTACAGAATGAATACAAACAAAGCACTTTATGTCCTTATGGCCAATCATCAAAAAAGCAAATAAGGGATTTGTCCTCACTGTATCCTGCGTTTCGTCTTTGTATAGAAACAATACGTCTCCGCGCAGCTCTGCGAAGTACTTCTTGAAATCCTGAAGATGATAAATGTCATTAGGACAGCTGAGCTTCATGCGGCATTCCAATCCCCAAATTCGTTTTTTATCATTGACACTGACCGTCTCGTAGGAGTGTTTCTTGAGCAGGTTCCCTGAATAGTAGAGAGGCAGAGCTGTGAGGTGGGCCCTCCACTTATGGGCCACTCTGGGGGGCACAGACATAATCCTAAACCTTATGGCCTCAATTCACTTGTATGCAGTGCAGAAACTCCTCAGTGTGTCCACATAGCTTATTCTCGATGTGTTCCTTGTGCCGCTCCTGAAAATAATAATCGATTCGAGCGCAATCACACCCCTTTTCATCCAGTCTCACGTGGTCATGTTGGTGAGTATGAGGAAACGATTTGGTGATTTATAAATGAGGAAGTAGTCAATATAATTTATCCCCTCCTTTCCCCCGCCCTATATAAAAGCTCTGATCACATACAGCACGCTAACAGAATCCATGTGAAACCTTCAAGTGTAAACCAGGTTAATTATTGAACATGATCATGGCAGGTATGTACCTGTGAGATTTCACACCGACACTTGCAAACATAAATATCAAAATATCATCCTGTGTCACCCGGATTGTAAACCATTGGTAGGGTATAACCAGGGGCATACTTACCTAAGGCAAACACAGGCAATTACCTGAAATTTCCATGGACTCCCAAACATATCATTAATATGATTCATATATTTTCTTCGATTAAAAGCAATTATTTTCGTTTTAGTCTAAAAAGAAAAACCCCACATCATTATGCTGAATCTGTTATGATTGCTGTGACTGATCTCCCCTCCATTTTTATGGGCTTTTGCACCTTCTTGCTTCACATGTGCAGACTTGATTTGGAAAGAAGGAAGAAAGCAAACATGTTGGCACAATTGTAAGGAAAATTAAGTGTCGTGGAGGAGAGGCAAAAAGGTGAGAGGAAAACAGTTTTAAAAAAATCAAAGATTTCAATCTTTTTTACAGTGACAACAAATGTGTGTGACCTTCAGCAATAGTCAGAAAATCTTGCCAGTGGAGATGAAGTGGAGCGTGACAAGGGGGGCTGCTTCTCACCACAAATATGTGACTGTAATACAGCAGTCGAAATGGTAAATTATGTTAAATGACAATTATCTTCTTATTAAATACAGTATAAGTGATGAGATGATTCACTTGTTAGATAATAATTCCTCAAGAAGAATTTTAAGTTCATCAATGAAGACCTTGTGCTGAGGTGAAAAAAAAATGCCTGCAGTTCATGGACATGGAGGACCTCATGACTGGTTTTGCCTTGGGCCACTAAATGACTAAATGCAGTATTAATAAACACGTGTGTATCACAAAACCCGTAAAATAAAGCATATGCCAATGGAATCAAAATATCTGCAAATCAGTGAAAGTGTTTGCTGTAAATGTTATTATTCTGACTTTAGTATTGGAAAAAAGCCTCCTTTATTGGTGCTACTTTTAAGGCCCAAATAGTAAGTATGCCTATAATATTTTACTTAACGTCTATTGTATCAATAGTGAGACGTCTGGACTACATTCGTATGCTATTTTATGAAATGTGGAGACAAAGGCATTCAGGTGGAATCACTAGCAGTTAATGGAGATGGCTACCGTGTCACAATAAAATGCAAGGTTGTTATTATTTTTTTAACCTTGAAATTTCAACGCAAAACCCATCGCGTTCATAGCGTTTACTAGTACAGTACTGTAGTATTTCTGGTTTGAAGCTCCTGAATTATTAATGAGCTGGGCGACTGCCTGCAAGAGTCTTGCTAGGCATTAGTAATCGAAACTGTAAACGAAATTACGCTTGAAATCAACCATTGTACTACTTTGTCACATTTTTTGCATCTGCATGCACAGTTTAAAAATCTTACTTCCGTGTAAACACCCCATGTGGATGATTTACCCCAAAACGAAGCAAATATGCGTGCTATAGTTTTTCAGTGATCGATTTAGAGTGTCTGAACATAGTGTGAAACTCCCATTGATTGATCTCCACTACACTCCCTGCTGACCGGAGAAAACATTTGATATCGAACCCAAGAAGGGGGTTTAATTGACGCGAAAAAAACGTTCGTATTTTCTATCTAAGGTGCCCGTGGAAGGACGCGGTCTGAAGAAGCCCGCCCGTAAGCACCGCTTATCGGTCTTACGTCGACATAATAGGACGTTTTGTCCCCGCCTAACGTCGCCACGGTTGGACTTGTTTTTCCTGCCGGAGCTCGCTTCCTGTTAGCTTGTGCTAGCCGACATTATGCTAATGAACGTGCCAGTATAGTTTGCCATCGCAAAGGGGTGGAACTGCACCACTTTCGGGTAGGTTTCTAGGTTCGTGCTAGTAAAAATATAAAAGTTTATGCGAAAACAGCGTCACAGTTTGCTCTCGATGGTTCTCATGTTTGTCGCTAACGCCCGGTAGCTTAGCCATGTTGCTTCTGTGAGGGCTTTAACTCGTCCAGTAAAGCTCGCTGAGATGTGCACCAGCAATAGCTCATATCGATCGCGAGTCAATTCGTAATACACCGAATTAATTTTGTGTCTCGTTTTAAGTGGTCATAGTCGACTCCGGTGCTTATCTTGAACAAAAAGACAATAGAGTGGCAACGTTTTTTTGTTTGGTCGTTTTTTTGTGTGTGCTGCTGTTCATCACTTTTGGTGTCTAAAAGTGTCAAATTTCCTGTTAAAATCCCAATTCCGAAAGCATTAAGTAGCACACTCGGTTTAAGAACGTCTTCTGACTTAACTAGATTTAAAGCGAGACTGGGAAACTGTATGACGAGGGAGGTTGCTCTCTTCTCTTGAGTCTCTCGCCTACTTTTCCACCGCCGCCGCCCTCCTCGTCCGCTCCAGTCAACCATGGACCCCCCGAGGACACGCTCTCGGTCTCGGTCCGGCTTCTATCATTTCGCCGTGAGCAACCCCGCTGGAGCCAACAGCGGCGGTAACGCGCTCGGTAACGGGAGCATGATGAGCGCCGGCGGCGGCGGAGGAGGAGGTGGGATGAGCTTCCCGCAGCAGAGCAACGCCGGTTGGGCACCGCACCACGGCGGTCGCGGCGGCTACCCGGAGAACCTGCCGCAGCAGCCGGGTGCTTACATGGCCGCAGGGGCGCAACGCCACGGAGCTCACCGGCATCCTGGAAATGGTAAGTGGCGTGGGCCTGCTAAATGCACAATTACATGCGTTCGGGATAGATAAGACGAGGACTTATTATCAGGTAACCTCGGCTCTTCATCTATCAGCTGTGTTTTGAACAAAAACCCTTTGTGTTGCAGTTTTTTTTTCTCGATTTGATTGAACATTTGTCCGACGTTTGCACTCACCCCCACAGCCGAGTAACATCCAGTGCGGTAGTCCTATATTACAAATTCTGTTCTTACGATGATTATATTCATTTGTTTTGATTGATTTAGGTATTTATTTGACATGTTTGTTTACTGTTGGCAGTAGTTTTCATGTTTGTAGGCCTGCACTACATCAAACGTGAGAAATTTGCGCCTCTCAGCTGATTATAAACATTAGAAACTGGTTTTACCATGATTTAGTTCACTCCAATGCAAGTTCATCCCATTTGCAAAAATATACAATTTGAACTGTGTTAAAGGGGAAGTCAAGTAAAAATAATAATATTTCCAGTAGTTTTGTTGTATTTTCTATGAACCCCCACTAGTCTAAACACGGCATTCTGATTAATATTGTGTTTTTGGAATATGAATTAAGCAGCAAAATCTACCCGTTTTTATCCATCGCAGGGGGTGGTCATTTTGCCACTTGCTTTCGACTGAAAATGACCAGCGCAGGGCTCAGGTAACGACCAATCACGGCTCAGCTGTTTTCTGAGTTTGATCTTGTGATGTTCGCAAGCTGAGCTGTGATTTGGTTTACCTGAGAGCACTTGAACGACTGTGATGCCATTTTTTTCAGCAAGTGGCATAGTGGCTGCCCCCTGTGACGGTTATAAAGGCTGGTGGATTTTGCTGCTTAATTCATATTCCACAAACACAATATTAATCAGAATATTGTGAGATTCTTTTGTGATTAAAGGCTATATTAATAAACTTGACTTCGTTTTCCTCAACTTGTGTGCAAAAATTTGAGATGTGAGCATTGTATGGTGGCATTGAACTCTACTCACTTCACAAGATGCACTTGGCAAATAGTGAACAACTACCCCCACCCCCCACCTTCTTAAAAAAAAGCTTCACGCTGTTTAATGTCACTCCCAATTGAAGTTTACTGTCAACATAAACAAAAAGTTACATGCTGTGTATTTAACCTGATAATTTTGCCATAATGGCGGCTAGCTTAATGCTATCACATAATATGGGGTAGATACCAGAGCGACGTGTGCTCGTATTTCTCTTATTGTGGCCAGTGAGAGTATCTTTACAAAAACAAATGGTTGCTTAACATGGAGCTGGGAGCTGTATGTTGCCACTCTATGCAAACCTTACTTGATTTCCTCCCGCCACATTTGCAATGAGCAAAAATTTTAGCATTGGACCTGAGAGATTGTGATATCGGTCTACAACTTACATACATAGTTATTTAGTCAGAGGAAGGTTAGCAGTTCCACTGATGTAAAACCAAAACGGATTAATTTCCTCTTTTTCTTTTTTCTTTTTTAAACAAATGAAAAACAAATTTTATTTTTCATGGTATCAGACTGAACATGATCCAAATCTGCTTTATCTCATAGGCAGAGATGACATGAATAATTAAATTAAACAAGGCTCTTGTTGTGTTGCCAGAAACACCAAAATAACCCTCACTGAGTAGCTATTAAGAAATGTGTCATACAAATTGATAGTATACACTAATTATGTATGCGCAAAACAAAAGGTTCTGCAATCTCACTACTTGTAGTAAGCAAAGTCTCAATGCACAGATTAAATTAAAAGTTTAAGATTTTTGTTTTCTGTGATTTGAATATTTTTCACTTATTGCAACTTAGAGACATTATCCCCCTGGATTCTTATCACAGAATTGCTATTATATGTGTGGTGTGAGCGTTTTTTATGTGATTCTCACCCATAATAATCTGTAGCTCCTTTGAACTTGTTTACACAATACCGCCTTAAAAATACCCCCCCATTCTACTGTCTTGTCTACACCCAAACAAAACCGTCCTCATGCTCCCCCCAGTGTGGAATTTTAAATCGTGAGCCAACGTTCCACAGTCAGAGGCGTGACATGTCACTTAATAGTGTCGGCGTGCGCTATTCCGACTATCCTTATTACAGTACACGCATTTGCTGCTGCTGCAGGCTTCACTGCGCCCTATTCTGTTTCTGTTTTGTCTTTTTGTTTGAATTTCGCAAGACAATGTTTAAATGGCAACTGTTGTCAGTTAAGACTTCAAATTAAGATCGCTTTGTTGTTGCATTGCAGCGCCAAACCAACCAAACCCAATACTGGCTGTGGGACTCAAACAAAGAGTCTTACTTGTAATTTTCAATTATTGAGTCACAGAATGTTGTCAATTGTAGAGAGTACCAGACATCTAATAGCAGTCATATTACCGTATTGTCTTTTGTCGGTCATAACAATTTATTTAAATTCTGTGCATTTGTTGTCTTGCCTGTATCTCAAACACAACTCAGTATTTGTTTTAACAGAAGTCCACACTCTGCACTGGTTTAAGGCAAAATGTAGGCGTAATAATGATAATAATAATAATACAAATAAGGATGATGATGATGAATACAATTAAATAAATAGTGTTGTGCTTCTACAGCACCACTATTAGGACGAAATAAGGTTTGTTTTCTCTCCAGCAGAGCCCCATCAGTCTGCCTCAGTGTCCCCTTTTTTGGCCCCCAGGCTGAAAAGATCTAGTTCTTCACAAAACGCATGGGGGACACGGACCGAGCGAGGTCTCGAAGTTGATGGAGATAGATCTAAGACAGCGTGTTGCCTTCAGTGTCAGCTGGTCAGTCAGCCGTCTTTGCGTCTGTTCTTCACAGTGGCTAGTGGGGCGTCTTTGAGCCGCCACTATCGCAGATTTCACATGGCCCCACAGTGGCTCTGCAAAGGACAACAAAGGGATGGGGTTTGCTTTCAGATCTGTTGTTTCTGAGGAGCCCTGTTGGATGAGGGAGACATGGAATGGAGGGGAGCAGAGGGGGGGGAGGTTTCTTTTCTTTTTAGTGATGAAATATCTTTTGGGCCCTGCTTAAGCCAAAGTCTTGTGATCTGAAGGACGTCTTTTCATGCTGCATGAAAGTATGTGTGCATGCGCTGCATCCAGATTGCACATGTGCCCTGACAGATAACCAGCTGGCCTCGCATTGTTTTTTCCCAGTGCATATTTATTACATTACTGCACTATGGCACTGCAACTACGGATTATTTTAATAAACAATCTGATTGTTATTTTGTCGGGATAATCAAAGAATCTGATCAAAAAAATTTTTTTTCAGTTTCCCTAGATAAAAAAAAAAACGCCATTATTTGAAATTAACGGTGCAGAAAATAAATGATGATTCAGCTACTTGTTTGGTCCATAATATGTCAAAAATGTGTTGTTGATCATTGTTTTCCAATGTAGAGTAAATGTTTTGTAAAGATTCAACACAAAGTTAACACTGGGGAGCAATTTTGGGGGGGGAAATCAGATGAGTTCCATTTAAAAAAAAAAAAATACTTATTAAAACTAAAATTGCCTGCTGATTCCAAAATTGCAGTTTTTACCTCGTTAAGTTTTTTTCTTTCCAGATAAACAAAATTCCACGGATTAGCTGTAATTAGTCTGTAGTAAGAAGAACTGATTACAATTGGACTCCTCGACATCTGTGTGGCAACATTTTTGTCCAGTCACAATTGAGACTGTGCAGGTGTGTGCAGCTCCCAATATGTCAATACTATCAATATCTGCAAACAGAAAGCTAGCATAGTAGAAATTAAGAGGATTAGTGCTGGCTTTTCTCCTAACCTTGTAAAACCATGGTTCTATTTTATTTCATCCTGTGTTTTTAGTTTTCAAAGCTTGTTCATTCGGTCTTAGTGTTTTATTTACATACATAAACATTATTGCATATTATTTAGGAAAATGGGGATCCTATAGCTCAAACACTTGACATGATAGAGAATTATTTGCTATTTGTTTAGTTAACAGGATTTGGCAAAATTCTGATTAGATTTTGATGCATTGTTTTGGAGACGGGGCACAGAACGCAAAATAGTTTCTACCCGAAAACAGATGCGGAAATTGTACTTATGTATGAGCATGCGAACCAAGCAATGATGGAGGAACACTACTGTAGTTGGCGCTTCTCCAGCATTTACTCCACTCCTACTTTGTCCAGTGGATTGATCCACATTACTTTCTCATGTTAAATGTGTTTGCTTTTTAGAACACTTGTGTTGGTTTTTATTCTTTTTTTTTTTTTTTATAAAAAAAATTAAAATAAGTGCTTAGTGGGTTGGTGTGGTTCTCCTTACAGACATACTCAAAATAAATCAAGCAAACTGCTGAACCTAGGACCTTTGGGTCCATCAGGATAATTTGCCCGTGAATAATTCATGAATATTAATTATATAATTCATTCAGGAGGCCAGCTGTCTATGAACTTTTGCCGTTTGGTGTCCATCCAAATTAGATATGTTTGCGCTCTGCACCATTCCTGTTCTTCTGGAAGCAAGCAGCATTTGTATTATGTAAAAGTATGATATCTAGAGCTTTTTTGTTTGTTTGTAATGAGCTCTATTTAAAAAGTAAATCCCACATCTGTTTGAGGACTGTTTCAAGACTTGCACCTCACATTTTGTTGTGACACATTGCACTTAGTAGATAAGTAGATAGTAGATAACTGAGTAAAATAACATTGTTAGCATGTGGCTATCTGGCAATGAGGAGTTGAGAGCCCCTTGAAGAAGAGAAAGCATACGATAGCAGCGGTTTTTGGAACATCAGAGGCAATGAAAGATCCAGTGTGGCTTTTTCCACAGAGCCCTTCCTCTGCTTTGTTTCAAGCAGCTGTTGGGAAAGCCTGTCAGACTTGAGAAGCCCAACACAGATTGATTAGGTCAATGTCTGACACCCATTTGAATTTGGAGTAACAGACCGATCACTGTTTCATATCTTTTGTGATCCTGCACAGGGAAATCAGATTGAGGCGACCAGTTTGTCGTGCTGGCTTAGCAGGCGTATGCTTGTGTCTTGTGATGTTGTTTTTCCTCAGCACCATCTTATCTGATTATGTTTCGCCCCTCTCTCCCCTTCTCCTTGCCTGCAGGAGGAGTGCTACACTTTCATCCAGATAATGTGTTCAGTGAGGATCGAGACAAAGTAAGCCATGATACGTGGCCTCAGTTTACTCCTGGTTGTTATTGAGCTTTGTTACAATGATTTCTTCCATGTATATTATTTAGTTCCTTGAACAAGCACCCAATCACTACCCTTTCATTGTCCACTCTATACAGATGGAAGACAGTCCAAGTCCAAAAAGGCAGCGTCTTTCCCAGCAGTCCATTTTAGATCTGACCTCCGCCCCTCCCTCTACCCCTTCCTCTCCCATTCGCCCCTGGGAGCTCACCCCCAGTCGCAGGCCGCATGCCCACTACGCACCAGAAAGATGTCACACACCTGTCCGAAATCGAAGAAGGTAAGTGCATGCATTATTATTTTTTTGCAGGTGTAACCTATAGATAGATTTACTTCATAAAGCCAATACAAAAAAAAACGCTAAGTAATGAATGAATTGTAATGATATCTGAGTGTAAACAACTTTTCACACTGCACTACAGAACAGTGTGCCCTGGTGGCACATGAGATGGGCACTTGCCATCTCAGCAGACACGCCATCATGGCACCTCAGTGCATCCACTAGGAGAGATGGCGGCGGAGCGATTTCAGAGCGGCAATGACATGAGTTGTACATTTTTTGTTTCATGACCTGTCCCATCTGTCAATTTTTTAAAATCGGAAGTTTAAAAATAAAAATTTGCCCAATCCTGTATTAAAGACTGAAGTTATTAATCAACAAACTAAAGGGTTGTTATGAAGTTAGTCAGATAAACGTTTATTGGTTGTCTTCCGTGCTCCATATTTATGTGCAACATATCTTATACCGCAACCTCATCTCCTCCCTCCTCAGCCCTCCGATGCGACGCCCGCGTGGCCGCAGAGACCGCCTGGTGCGTCATCATCACACACACAATCACCACCACCATTACAACAGCAACAACAACAACCACCACCACCCCAACCCTCACCCTCACCCTCACCCTCACCCCCACCCTCACCCCCACCCTCACCCTCACCCTCACCCTCACCCTCACCCTCACCACCACCATCACCACCTGCACTCCCACCACGGGCTGTCACCGGGCCATCAAGACGAGAACTACCGTCACTCGGCCCCCCCTCAGGGCTACCCGCCCTATGGCCAGCAGCCCCTTAGAGGTCCGCCGGCGCCCGGGATGGAAGAGCGCCAAGTTTACCATCCCCCAAACCCCTCCCCGAGGCCCCTTCATCCGTCTTCGAACCTGTCTCCCCGACTGCTGCACCCTGCGGCGCATCCGCAGCACCCGCACCCATCGCAGCAACAGAGCAGCGGAGTGTTGGACCTCCAGGAACAGGTCAGTTTAAACGATGGCTTAAATTTGTCTTGATTGGTTTATTTTCAAATGATTGGTTTGTCTTAAATGGATTGAGTAGCTGCACAAAGCTCTTGTCATTTAGGTACAAATGTCACGGCCTGTTGTTCCAATTCACCTTAAAATGTCTGTGGGACCAAACACTGGTTACAATCCTTGTTCTCTGTGTTTAGGGTTCAGTTCCAGTATCGTATACTGTGTCACCCCCGGGGGCTCCACCTGGCCTGCCGCCTCGCTCAGCCCCACAACAAATCCCGGCATGCTCGGTAGTCTTCAGTGGACAGCACTATCCCGTCTGCAGCGTCGCCCCTCCTGTGAGTTTTGCAGCTAAATTTACATTGAGGGCATCTTCTGGCTTCGCTTGGGTATTTTTGCTCAGATACTGTTTGCACCAAGTCATTTCTATTCTCATCGTTCTTGTCAGGTCCTGCAGACTTGCTCCGTGCAGCACCTACCCATGCCCTACCCATTCCCTTCTCTGCTGTCCAGTGACCCAGCCTTTCTCCTCCCCCCACCTCCTCACCTCCCGCATCCTCCCACACACATTTCCCATCATCCTCCTCACCTGCCGCAGCCTGGACAGTTTGGACCCTACGCGACACAGCAGGCCCGTTCCGTAAGTAGCAAAGGGCAGCTTGTTTGGGGCCATAAGATTTCAATAGTCGCATCCTGTTTGAACTTGAGGAACCAATGAAGAAAGTCAGGAAAATGTTTTTGGTTGTACTCAATATCTGCATAATGGAATGCAGGAGAAAATGTCTTGTAGTTGTCTGTGACCATGCCTTTTTACTTAAAACCACATGCAAATTATAATGTTGAACTGGTTTAAAGTGAAAGTCAACCTTAAACATTTATTGACAATAATATGTTAATTGTGACCTCACTAGTCTAAACATGACATTCTGATTAATATTATATTTGTAGAATATGAGTTATGAAGCAAAACTCCAACGACCAATCACAGCTCACCTGTTTTCTGAAGCTACACTGTGATTGGTTGTTACCTGAGACCAGAGCAACATTGATGTCATTTTCAGTCAACAAGTGGTAAAATGGCCGCCTCCTGAGAGATAAAAACGGCCGCATTTTGCGGCTTAACTCATATTCCACTAACGCAATATTAACCAGAATACCATATTTAGTAGGGCTGTAATAATGGCAATATCGTAATATCGCCACAATATCGTTGTCGTCATGTCACGATATTAAAAGCACCACATCTGTTAAAAAAAAGTCAGGTTGATTTCCCATTGTGCTGTTTTAGCACCCTCTGGTGGCTAGTTTTTAGCGGCGTTTAATTTTCACAAGGCATGTTTTTGCCCTTCTATGTTTAAAATCTACGCTAATCATCATATGAAGGGGAATGTAATATGCTCGTGAAGCGAGTCAATATGTGGAGGAAGTCAATGTGTGCGTCCATTAGCAAGTAAGTGCCTCAATATTAAGTGTTATTAGAGATTGTAGGTGTTTTTTATGCATTGCTGTTATGCGCAAAAGCACAATATTGTGCTTTTTGTTTTTTTCAGTATGAGCTCTTTTTTTTTTTTTTTACAATATTCTATCCTTTTTTAATATCGCCCACTTCCCCACAATATCGTGATAATTAACCAACTTGTATTTGTGGTATTAATCCAGACTGTATCTTATTAGTGCTCTGATTACTCAACGTCCCCCCCTTGTTTTTTTTGTTTTTTTTACATTCTGCAGCCTTTACAGAGGATAGAGAATGACGTGGAGCTGTTGGGAGAGCATCTGTCTTTGGGTGCGGGACTCCATTACCCCCCAGCCACCCACCCAGCCCTCACCCCACACTCCACACAGCTCCACTTCCTTTCCCATGAGCCCCTGCCCCAGGAGTTCTTTGGAGTGGTGAGTGCTGAGACCACTTGCAATTTGTTGTTGAAAGAAAGTCCAGCAAGCTGATGCGCGCATGTCAATTGTCTCGCAGTCCTACCCGAACTTCATCCCCCGCCGCCTGGCGGGTCGAAGGTACCGCTCGCAACAGCCACTACCGCCTTCGCCTTACCACCCCAGCCTCCTGCCTTACTTCCTGTGAGTTGATCCCAAGTGATTTTCTTGGAATTGCAATCAAATTTACTTCAATGGACGTTGTTAGCAGTTCACAATGTTCTCTTTTTAGATCGATGCTGCCAGTCCAGCCGACTGGCCCTGCAATCAGTCTCGAGCTGGATGTCGATGATGGAGAAGTGGAAAATTACGAGGTTTGTCAATTTGACAGTTAAAAAAAAAAAAGTATTGAATTGAAGCTGGGTACTAATTATTTTGTGTTGCAGGCCCTCCTCAATCTTGCTGAGCGTCTCGGTGAGGCCAAACTCCGAGGACTTACCAAGGGAGATATCGAGCAGCTTCCTTCCTATCGCTTCAACCCAAATAACCACCAGTCTGAACAAACACTGTAAGAAGGGTAGCAGACAGACCATCACACATTTTTATAAATCATTTCAAACAACTTCTTTCAGTGTCTTGATTTCCCACCCCACCCCAATTATTTTTTTCTGTGGCTTGGGACCACTGATTTAAAACATTTCCATCAGCAGACATACTCCCTTAGAAGCTCTTTCAAGCTCCATTTGTCATACAAAGTGTGTTGTGCTTTTGTTGTCATCTTGCAGGTGTGTGGTGTGTATGAGTGATTTTGAGTCCCGACAACTGCTGCGAGTTCTGCCCTGCAGCCATGAGTTCCACGGCAAGTGTGTCGACAAGTGGCTGAGGGTAAGTAGCTGCCCCGTGGAGCTGGCTGACTCGCACTGTTTGGAAGCAACATCCTCCCTGCTATCTGGAGATGATATTGTATGCTACCTACCATTATGTATGCTAGCCTGGGTGAATTTGCTCAACGGCAACAACAAAAAAACATACACACACAGTTATCATCATGCATCTTTTTTCATAATTTTTAAAAGCTCTCTGGTGACTTTAATAAGTCTCTGACATTCTTCCGTCAAAATACACTTCTCACGAATCACCGTCGCAATCTGTTTGATGCAAATCCACAGTATGGAGTTTGTTACCATGACGACAAAGCAAGTGGCTACCCATTGTTGCCAACTTTTTTTGGCCCCTCTAGCGACTACTTAAAATAATGATAATTAAAAATAAAAAAAGCAACAAACCTACGGTAGTAACTTTTTGTGGTGGTATTAGAGACTTGTGGAGACATATTTTCAAAAATAGGTCTATTAAAGATTTACTAGGTTGCTCAGTTCCACACATGATGGGTGGGCAAGCGCTCCAGAAACGCAATTGTTTCTCTACAACCAATAGTCAATTTTCCATTACAGTAAACTGCAAAGTGGGGTTACTTCAAACTGTTTGTCACCCACAGCTTGTAATTCAACAAAAGAGAATTAAACATTGCATATTTAAACACCAAAATATTCAACCAAATAATATAATTTAATCTAACAAAGGTCTACGTATACTGCAAAACACCACGGACAAGCTAATGGAAATTAGCAAAGATATTACGGGTAGGTGCTTACAAATGTTCAAACATCTGATACTTTCGGAGTAGCAATGCATACAAACAGATCATGCAACACTTCCACAGGCATATATTCTAATATTTCTGGAGATTAGTTGTGAGCCTTCTCCTTTGCAGTCCTTTAGGTGGCAGTAATGTGCTTTTTTTTTTTTTTTTTGTATGTTAACTAAAATCCGTCCTTTCTTTCCATAGGCCAATCGGACGTGTCCCATTTGCCGGGCTGATGCTTCCGAGGTCCAGAGAGACTCTGAGTGATCACATGACGCGCTACGATATAAATGTCTGTAAGACATGTTCAGCACTGCCTGCTCTGCATCTGTCTCATCTGTTACATACATGTACATGATTGTATACACACCGACAAACACACACCATTTCCTTCATTATTTAAATTGTGTGTTCCCGCGATATCTTTTTTTTGTTTTTATTTTTTATGACACAATCTTCCTACTTGGCATACTTAATTACTGTGTGTGTGTTGGTGTGTTCACCATAAGAGTTAACATGTATTTTGGTCAGCTATATTATGCAAGCCTCAAAGGGGATTGTGTGTGAGATTTTTCTAGACATTTGAGCATGAGGGTGTGCACGTGTGCGTGCGTGTGTTGTCAAGACATGACAACTTTTCACGAGTGATTGGTAATGATCCATTTGTACGTTCCTGCACTGTGTGTCTTTATGTACAGTATAACAATGTGTACGGTATTAAGAAATTCCTTTTTCTCTAGTTTGACTTCAAGGGTCCATGGTGCCACTATTTAATCATTGTTTTTCTTTGCATTAAGTTGACACTTGTTCATGAATGAGTAATTATTTTGACCATAATGAGTGACTGTCCTCCCTGGCATTGACCTCATTCCTGTCTCCACTTATTACAAGCGCTTCACAGCACTAACTAAGAGCACATTATGCATTTTGGTTTCCTCTTCTTAGTTTGAATGTTTGTGACTTTGCAGTGGCACGTTATATAGATATCTCTCTATATAAATATGTATACTGTATAAATGTATGAATATCTGTATACCAAATAAAAGGCTTGATATGAATTTTTAAAGTTGGCCCATTGGATTTTTTGTTTTGATTAGTTTTGTTTTGCTCCACCCCTCTGCTATTTAATTAGGATTTCGTGATGTGTACATTCAATTTAAATTGCGATTTTTCCAATGACTTTTGTGTGTGTGCGTGCGTGTGTGTTGTCGCCCATTCCCAGACGTTAGGGCATATTTTTCCAGATTTTTATTTTAGTGGTGCGCTACCTCAAACTACCACAAGATGGTGTTGGCGTTTTCTGGATTACCATCCGTCAAAATCTGATGGATTTTAAGGTTTCTTATTTTAACTTTTCATAGAACTATTTCTTTAATATTCAGATTTATATAAATTATATGTGCTACTTAATCCACGTCACGCCCCACGGCGCAGTCCCAGTGCATGTTATGTGCAAGGACACAGCTGTTTGACAGATAGCACACACTTGTAGTCATGTATTGACACAACACAGTGCACACGCAGCATTTTATTTACACATTAGGTCTATATTAATATGTATCCTGTGGTTTAAAGAGCAGATGTAACCTTTAAGCTATTTCTCCACAAGGGAAAATACACAAATCCCAATGCGCCAATAAAGGAACTATTTTTCACACAAACATGCAACCTTCAGAGTTGTTTATAGAGTAAGATAACGTTTTGCAGGACAACAGCCTCAAAAGACTGTGAATAAAAAAACATAATGTACAAAATAATAAAACTGTTATTATTGTAAATGTACATTAATTTGTATTCAACATAACTTCACATAAGTCCATAAAATAATTAAGATTTCTTATTTATAAAGAAATGATGAAGGCCGACATGCTGGAGGTAAAAATTGTGTTTAGAGGAACAAAACCTTGTGTTGTTTTGTTTTTATAGCGATCAGCCATCTTTGCTGTTTACATTCGCCTGGAATGGGGTTGAAGTTTGAGCTTGCAATCCCGCCTCCTGTCAAATACCTGATTGGTACTATGTAGTTGAGTAAATAAACATTTGAGGAAATAGCCTACTGTATCTTTGAACCATTGGTGGGTTTTGTAGGAGTGAGAAATGTAATAAAAGTGAGTAAGTGACGGTGGTTTTATTATATTATAAATTCCTAGGTCTATAGTGCCTTTGCACGTGTGTGTTTTTATTTATTTTGTCAAGAGTTTTGAGAGTCGTGATATTTACTTTCCAATAACGACCACGCTGTCAGAAGTACTCATTTTGGTCAATAGGTGGCAGTAAAAATAGTAAAATATATGTGTTGCTTGGTGCTGTATTTGGGTACCTGTAACAGACGCTTGCTCTTAATGCTGAGCACAGCTTAACGTGATAACCGTTCACCTGATATACACTTTATACATTATGGAGACAGTATCAAGAACATTTATCATAAAATGTTGAATTTAGTATTGAATATACAGTATTGATATAGTCATCATTGGCAACAGCTGGGGTGGCAAATGGCGAGGCATTTGGTGGCCACCCATTTCCACACTGTAAAACCGTCTACGGCTGGCAGAAATGTAAAATATTTTAAACAAATAGATAATATTTAAGAAAATAACTTAAGTAATAGGTCTGTGTTGAGATTTAACCCCCTGGACTTCCTTTGGTTTGCAGAGGGTTTGAATGGTGCGACTCCCTGTGGACCATGTGACTTGTGGAATATTCCGATTTTTTCAAAGGGCATAAAGTAAGACATAGACAAAGTATTTAAGTCCAAAAATGAACCCTTTCTGTAAATTCCCTGCTTTTAAAGAAAAAATCAGCGATAACGAAATACTCTGACATCCACTATGATTTTCTACTTCTGTCCTGGCACACTTCATCATGCAAGGCTGTGTGTGTGTGTGTGTGTGTGTGTGTGTGTGTGTGTGTGTTATCCCAAGCTGACAGGCTACACGGAATCTCCATCGTGCTCTTATGTATATATAAAAAGAAAGTGAGGACACGAAGCTGTGCCTGCTTCCTTTAGGGTCACACTCACACAGGGAAGTACGCTCTGTCTCTCTTTCTTCCATCACAATGCACCAGCTTGCCAAGTTTCAATGGAGAGAGAGAGAGAGAGAGAGAGAGAGAGAGAGAGAGAGAGAGAGAGAGAGAGAGAGAGAGAGAGAGAGAGAGAGAGAGAGAGAGAGAGAGAGAGAGAGAGAGATATTTGAAGGGGGATTTCCCTTGCAACATGGCAGGTGGCCTTGCTGTCAGAATCTATCACTGCCATGGCGTCACACACTTGTGCACAAAAGTGAGCTGAGTGAAACAGACAGACAGACACGAGTGGAATGTGAACACTAACATAGAAGCAGGGAGCGCCTCAGTGGGAATAGCAACGTCAGGTTAAGACTTAAAAACAACTATTTATAATAATAATAATAATAATAATGTAATTTCTGTTAATTTCTTTATGAATGTAATTTTTTATTAAACCGATGACAAATAATTTTAAAGAAAGACATATGTATCCCAGCGTAGCAATTTTCCTTAAAATAAAATAATGAAATAGCAATTATTCTATTAGCTTTTTCTTATTTATTCATAAAATACATATTTTGTACAGAATAAAATGAATTTAAACAATCAAACAAACAAAAGAATAAACAAACAAACAAACAAACAAATAAATAAATAAAGTGGCCAGAAAAAGTCGAAATCAAAATTTGGTTGTACAACTTCTTTCAACTTCACTTCTTGTATCTGCCACCGTCGTGCATATCCAATGCCTTGAAATAAGACCGGCATCGGCCCAACCGATGCCTGGTATCAGTACGCTGATAAGACTGTCTGACATTAATAAATGAAAAATGAATGCTAAATCAATGTTTTAGAGAAAAGGGAATGTTAATAAAAATGTCTTATTATATTTGTTATTACAGAACAAAAATAAATATTTTAGTTTTTATTATTGTTATAATTTCTTATCTTTATTGTGTGTTGAATTTTTTTTTTAAAGAAAGGACTTTTTTGTTAAATATTTCAGCATATGACCTGACAGTAATAAATGAGGAAAATGATCTGTGAATAAAAAGATCCTTCTCTTGCCCCATCTTGTACTTCTGATTACATTTTTGAGAAACCATCACGTCCGAGGAAAAACAACCAATCAGAGAAAGAAGGCGTGACTGACGAAATGCTGTTTTAACATGACAACCCTTCTTTAATCTACACATTTCCTTCTGCTTTATGTAACATGTCATGTTTGGGTAAATACACGCCTTCATACAACTTGGAGCATCTCGCTTTTTAATATTCATAAATGTCATGCAGTGTATGTTTTGGTCAAATATTAAACGTAAGGGCAATTTCATAATGCGGCTGGATTTTGCAAACTAGGCTGATTCATGGGGAACTTCCTTGGCGGAGGTCTGACGAAGCCTTTTCATGCAGCCACACGTCGGATATGTCACATTTCCTTCCCACTACATGTGTTTGGTATCCCAGCCCGTCAGATTGCTGCGGGTTTTGGATTATATGCTGCAGTGTTCTGTGTACTTTCGCCCTCAAGTGAAGATTACGTGAGAAGCTTTATGTGCCGAACGGCTGCATGGAGACGTACCGTGAGGCCTTTGCGAAGACCAATTTGCAAGTTCGTATGTTACAAGTTACAAGCATATTTATCTTTTGTTATTATTATTATTATTTTTCCAGTTGCGCAGTTTTCTCTATTGGATTGCTCAGAAAGAAGAAAAGTTTTGAAGACGTCATTTGACAAAATGGAGCGTCGGTACATGAGTGGAATGAATGGACTCAAAGACAGGGTTGGGAGGGTTACTTTTAAAATGTAATCTATTACAGTTACAAGTTACCTACTAAAAAATGTAGTTAGTAATGTAATCCAAGTACCATAATATTAAAGTAATGTAACTGGATTACTTTTGGATTACTCCAATATTGAGTATGCTCATAAAGACAAAATCAAAATAAATATCACCACAATATATATTCTATACAATGTGCCCCTGTTATTTGCGAGTGATAGGGACCCAGGCAGCCTACAAATAGCAAAACCTAGTGTAATTAAAAAGCATGTGGGCTATTGATTGATTGATTGATTGATTGATTGATTGATTGAAGGCCATATGCTGTTTTCGAACTGTCACTAAAAGCAACCACACCTCACAGTTTGATAGATAGGTAGATAGATAGATAGATAGATAGATAGTACAGTGGATACTTAGCTCGCTAGCCAGCTAACTAACTAGCTAGATATACAACGTGTATATGTTGTGCATGATTTAAACAGTTTGCTATGGAAGCAGGTCTATGTACGAGATGGCCCCGTTATCACAAACATTATTACGCCATACGCATCCCATGCTCCTATTTAGACGTAACAATGAGCTTTTAGTGACTCTGATTACATTTTGCGTCCCTCTGCTCCTCTCAGTTGCTTTCAGGCTGCATAGAAAATATTCAATAGACGAGACAGGTGGGGGGGCCGCAGGGGAGTGTCTGTAATGGAACGAGATGGCGGGTTAATACGATTGTCTTGCTTGTGACGGCCTTCGTTTTTGTGTTGTGCGCATGAGTGTGCCCGCCATGAAATCCCTTGTTTGCGTGGTGGTGATGATGTGTAGCTGAGTGCAGATGAGACTCGATGTTGCGTACCGTACGCTCTCACGACTTGTCCAAAGAGAATTAAATATCTCGATGGGCAGTCTGCTGTGCAAATAAACAATTAACCTTGACGTAACTAAAATCTGTCTTTACCTAAATAATAACTAAGACTGTGTAGATGGCGATGAAGATGGATGGATGGATAACATTCACCCTCGAACCTTCTCCTTATTTTTTCCCAGCCTCAGCTGCCCCCTGATTATTATTATTATTATTATTTTTACTTTTCCCTTTCTTCTGCGCGTACACTTTGAGTGACGCACATTTAAGTCCGTGTCCTCCCTCTCTCACCACCACAGTGGCCTTGAGGGAGGCCAAGAATTCTGCAGACTGAGGACGCCTTGAGTCTTTGCACTCATGCGCAGACACTCTCACACCCCTCCAAAAAGGCCGACCAGACCTCTGACCCACCAGCTGCGACTGCATCACCATGACATGAATGTACAATAAAAAAAAAACGACGCCTGATTCAATCTACACATTGGGACGTGATGATTTGTGAATGATAAAAAACATAACGTGCTTGAGTGGTGAAAATATATCTGCTCAAAGCCAACTTGGTGGCATGGAATCTATCCCTCCAAGTAATTTAGGTGCTTTCTATGTTAGCCACCAGCTAGCTAAGGAGCTAAAAGGCTATAAGAGGCTCCGCGGAGCTGACATCACTGACAGGCACTTCACGTCACCTTCTTGTTTCAACATATTTGCTTTGAACTAGTAGTGGGAAAATGAAGCTTCAAGAAGCACTTCTGGTATATTTGGAGTCTTTTCGATGGTTTTCTTGGCTTAAAGAATGCCATCTTCGAGGAGTCAAAAAATATCACAATATCATTTGTCCATCACTACTTTGAACTCTGGGCTCCACTAAATAACCAACACTAACTTCACTAATTGACCGGAGCCCGCGGACCTGAAAGTCACACGAGGTTTACTTTCCATTAGCATTCCAAAACCTCCATTTTAAAGAAATGTTAACATAGCTTAGAAAACTCACAGTCCAACTAAGTGATTCTTCGATATTGCTAAGCCTAGTGTCACTTCTGCAGATCTTAGATTTCTTCTTGCTTGTTGTGATGCTTCCCAGGCATGTGAGCCCTACATTGGATTTTGTGCTTCTTGTAGCGGACTTAATGGCAGAGCTCCCTCACCGCAGCTTCTCCAAGGGAACGGTCTTCTTGACACTAACCTTTTTCGCTGCTGATGAAGCCTCCAACACATGCCAGTCTTTCTAATTATAATTATTTTTTAATCTTGATCTAGAAACACAAAGAATGAAACTCATTTATTTCGTGTCCAGACTCTCTCCAGAAACATTCCAGTGATACTTCTTTTTCTTTCTTTCTTTTTCACTGCAGCTGAAGTTGATTTGAAATGCTCATCCCTGCATGAGAGAATATCTAAGTTTGTCCTCTGCCCATCAAGAGCGAGTTGTCGTGCAAGTGGAGCCCGGCTGGGGAGCGCACTGGGCGGGCTGCAGAACCACGCGGAGACCGTGGAGAGCCTGAATCTTTTATCTGCAGGAATGACCACCTTGCAGTTAGCACGATTGTGACTCCTGCATGGCCGCACATTTCTCCATTCGACTCTCCTTTTTGCAATCGGCCAAGAGGACGTAAAACAAGGGGGGGGACACTGTGCTCATTTTAGCCGGGTGCCGCTGCGCACAATCGGTGCGCTCTTGCAGACTGACTGCGCCCAGGCAGCGGTCAGCGGAGCTCTCCATGCCTCTAAGTCTCAGATAGACACTTTGCCCGGGCGGGATCCGACGCACCGACGCCCTTTATAATCCACTATTGTCCCACTCCAAGCGTGCAGTGGAAGAGGAGCACAAAAAGAGCGCCATCTGCAAGTTTACGCGCGTTTTCGCATGCAGCCTCTGGACGATGGCGGTCCTGGCGAAAGCTGCGCTGCTTCTCCTGGTTGCCACCGTGTCACAAAGTGAGTACAGTAATCTCCTTTTTCAAAATCCTTCCCAAATCGGGACAGAAGGGCTTGTACTTTGTTCCGTTGCCAGATCGTCACTTGTCACATGCGCAGCGCCGGATTTGACTCTTTCGGGGAAAGCTTAATTTTCTTTACCTTGTTTAATATAGAGTATACATATTTGAAATAAAGCAGCAACGAAGGCCACAGCATTTCACGTCTCAATTCCTAAAGTGCTACTTTCAGACGAGAGGGATTGTGTTGGCCACTTCATTAGGTACATACGTGTGCAATTTAATATCAATTAAGAGCTGTATCAAAATGATACTATCTATCTATCTATCTATCTATCCATCTATCTATCTATCTATCTATCTATCTATCTATCTATCTATCTATCTATCTATCTATCTATCTATCTATCTATCTATCTATCTATCTATCTATCTATCTATCTATCTATCTATTTATCTATCTATCTATCTATCTATCTATCTATCTATCTATCTATCTATCTATCTATCTATCTATCTATCTATCTATCTATCTATCTATCTATCTATCTATCTATCTATCTATCTATCTATCTATCTATCCATCCATCCATCCATCCATCCATCCATCCTACCTACCTAGTTTTCAGAGGGTATGTTATTATAGGTCACTGTGTCTTCTTTAGCTTCTCAAGAAGTATGAAGTTGTAGTTTGTAGTGGTATAGAACCACACAGCATCCTATTGGGGTGTTAATTTAAAATAAAAATAAAAAATAAAAATAAATAATAATAATAAAAACATTAATAAAAATAAATAAATAAATAATAATAATAATAATAATAAACATGAGGGTTTTTTTGTGTGCCAAAAATGACATACATTCTTCAAATGGAGAAATAATAAAAAACTAAGTGAAGTGTCAACAAAACCCAGTTAAATAAAAATCATTTTGATACAGCTCTTGTATCAGCTCTAATTCGATTGTACAGATTGTACAATTAAGTGTGCAATAATACAAACTACATAATATATTTGGCAGGATATGATAACGTTCTTTAATGACTGAACAAAGGGATGCAGTAGACCAGGTATTGCACACACTGGATTGACCTTAATGTTTATCTCATGTTGTGATCTTGCGGGCCTCTTTGTTCTTTAAGGGCTTTCCGTCAATGCCAAGGCAATCTAAAGATAAGACTGTTGGAATCGGATTATTTTGGAGAAAGCTACTAAAGTACCCTCAAACCCTAATTAAAAATACAGGACGGTGAACTGATGTGAAGTCGATTTAGTGTGGCGTACTGTGTCAGTGCTGCTGCACAACTCGACAGGCCTAAACCAGAACTTTGAATGTGAATTCAAAGCTTGGATGAGTTGCAAAATATTGTTGTAACTGCAGAAAACTGTTTGTCTCCAGTGGAACCAAACATGTTTCATTATGAGTTCATCAAAATTGAATATAACTTATGTTTAACAATTGAGTACAAAACCACATTTTTGCACCATTTCTACAAACATCAGGTTCCAAGCTCTGGCCCCGGGTCCTACCACATATGTGCATGGGCCGAAATATGCACGTTTCATCCCAGTGTTGTTCTCAGGCCGACAGCTGTTGCTTGACATGTTGCAAACGAGCTCTCTGGCAAGAGCTGACGACGATGAGTCACTAAGTTGGCACCTATTTGTATGTTGTTGCTCTCTGAGTACCACATCTCCTCTCACTGCCGCACGCTAACGCTAAGTGTTGAAAAGTTGAAGGACGGGTGAGCAAGAGGCGGCAGCAGCCACCCCTCCCTGCTTGTCATCCACTACAAGAGGGGTTCTCAAACTTTTTGGGTCCTGGGATCCCTTACGGGGGAGATTTTTTTTTTCTAGGAACTCTTTTATCATGTGTGCCCTTAAAAAAAAAGCCTATTTTCAAGTAGAAAAAAGAATAATTGTACAATAACAAAATGACTGTATTTAGGGAAAACTGTTCTAATGTTATGAGAATAAAGCTGTATTTTTTTCAAGAAGTAAGACTCTTTAGAAGAGCAAAGACTACGGTGGATATAAAAAACTCTAGACACCTCTGTTAAAATGTCAGATTTATGTGATTTAAAAAAACCTGCACACCAAATAAATAATTTTATGACTTTTGTCATACAATGTGAATTATAACTCGCTTGTCACTCCCATTTAACCGGATTTTGAATATGCTTGGTGTATTTTGAACACGGCAACATATCAGTTACAAGAGGGTGTGAACACTTGTGCAACTACAGTATATCAACTTTTAAATACATTTTTACTTCCCACCATGAAAAGAGTACCGTAATGAAGTCTTTTTTCAATTGGGTGTGTAGGTAATGATAACATTAGTGGTGGAATGTTTTTATTTATTATTATTATTATTTATTTATTTTTAAATCACAAAAACCTAGCATTTTAACAAATATGTCTCGACTTGTTATATTCACTGTATTTAGAATTAGGTTTGCATTGTTTAATTTTATTTGTATTGTATTGTAAGTTTTCTTTGTTCTTACAAGTTACAACGATGCAGCCCGCCACGGTCCAAAGTGGCCCCTCGGCCTGGTGTTTTGGGGCCACTGCTCTTAAGACTACGCCTTCTCTATAAAACAAGATTACATTTTCAAAAATAACTAACTAAATAAATACAAATATAGGACTTTATTGCAGTCATACACAATCATTTCTAAAACGCAAACCTTTCGTATGCTCCTTTTATTGGCTCACATGTGTCAATATGTATGCATGTTTTAAAATTGATGTTTTATTGCAAATGACTTAGCGGACCACCAAACTGTGGCTCTCGGACCCCCAGAAGTCCAGCGACAGATACTTTTATTCAAAATGAAAATATCACCATGGAGATGATAAAATGAACACACCCATTACAATTGTTCCCAATTTTTGACCATTTCACAACTTTTTTTTTCACAACCCCACACAATAATGTGACCTATCCTGATACAATGGAAAACTAATGTGAGAAATAAAGGGACATCTGTCAGCCAAAAAGAGTTAGATCTGAACTTGTTTCCCAGCATCTATCGGAATTCAAACACAATCTGCTTCTTCCTCTGGTCGTTGAATCGGTGGAGGCTGATGTCTGTGGATCTCACTCTGCTCCTTCCTTCCTTTCCTCAGTCTCTCCTTTGGTCTCTTGAGGTCTCCCTAATTTGTTGGATTTGAGATGTTTCTGGGGTTGGTGAAAGATTCTGGTTGGTAACCCGGTGGGTAGTAGGTGATGTCTGGTCGGTGCTGGATTTCACTTTCCTTTTTTTTTCTTTGATCCTTCCTCGGGTCTCCTGACAATCTCACGACTCTCGCTGGATTCTGAAGTATTCGGTTGAGGTGAACGGTATGGGATTTTTAATAGGTTTTAGGTGAATTAATGAGCACACACTCACACGCACGCACATAAAAAAGAAGAAGAGAAAAACAAAAGAGAGAGAGAGAGAGAGCAATGATGATGACATGTCGAATCGGTAAGATCACCGAATGAACAATACTGAGCTCTCTCTCAAGAAAAGAAAAAAAAGAGAAAAAAATATATGAACTTGTTTGGGTCTGAGAAAAGGTTAGGGCTGTAGGGTCACTGAATAATTGACACATTAAAAGTAGCCTTTCCGGAAGCAAAATTTGGAACAGCAGCTACTTTATCTTTTTAGTTTTAGTTTTAAACCCAACCAACTTTTGTTGATCACAAATTGATTTGGTGCGCGTGTCTTGGTGAATAACCTTTGATTGCGTTGCCGTCCTAGCGCATGTGAGATGATGGCATTCTTATTTTTAGAGGCATTCAATTATTGAAGAGTGGAGAGTGCAGCAAGTTAGACACTAGTGTATGTGAGTGTCTGCATACATGTGTGATGAGACCTCCTGGTATTTTCCCCAATGTCTCCCCAACCTCGTTCGTGTCCCATCCATTCGTTTTGGCTTTTTTTCTGACAGCTCAAGACATCTCGACATACAGTACGTTTCAAACTGCTGCTTCAGTAGTGCCACCTATTATCGGAGTCACGGTTAAGTCATGGTGGCCTGTCAGAAAATAATTATTGTTAAATGGCCTTCCCTCCAAAAGAAGACTTTTCAGGAGCTTGCTTTATTCAGGAACTGTAAAATGAGTGCTGCTAATGTTTATGTAACTTCACACCAAATTGTAAATGCATCATATTCATATCTAAAAATCATGATGACACAAAAATCTTCTTCTTTTTTTTAAAAATTTGAACCATTTCTATTAGTTTAACATTTTTTCCACTTTTGTTAACAAGAGTATGAAAACCTAGAACTATTAAAGTCATGCGATGAATTACAATTAAACATATCAGGCGATTACATTTTTTAATTGTAAATAATTTAATCACAAATTTTATATATGTTCTTAATGAACAATTTAAAAAAAATTGAGGTTTTATACTGTTAACAAAAGTGGGAATTTTTTTTAAAGTAGTAATGAATTTTTGACGTCTATACCCGTCAATGGCAGTGAATGAGTTAAATATAAAGTTAATATAAATTAATAGTGGTAGAATATCATCATCAACTTGCCCCTAGATTAGGGGGTTGCCACAGGGTTGGCCAGAGACCAGAGGTGGCCATGGCCGCCATGTAGCTCCGCCCCTGAGCTCACCCTTAACCCCCATGCAGATAAGCAGTCTAGAAAAAGGATCCGTGTATGTTTTAATACAGAATGGGAGCACGCAATATGTGGACAGTCCATCAGAATCAAAATCATCTTTACTGGCAAGTATGTCAAATTTGGCGATCATTTGAGTCTAGTATTTAGTAGAAACTATTGGAATATCTGAGGGTTTTGAGTGCATTGTTCAACAGTGCCTACTAGAGGCAGGAGCTGGAAAAGCTTGCTGTCATGACTCATGAGTAGCGTCATACTCTGAAAAACGTATTTCCACAGCAGTTGCTTTGAATTCAAGCTGAACAGATTGAAGTCGCTTTTAAAGCAAACAAACAAATGATTTTGTGTCCGGCTCTGATCCCGTCACTTCTCGTGTTTGCCATCTCGCTAACACCACATGATATCAATTTACGTTCTCATGCGATGATACGACCTTGACGGTGCGCTTTTATTGTGGGCGCTTCTCCCTGTATCGCCGTGACAGACGAATTGTTATCCCCAGAGATTTGAAACCTTGCCATTGACTGTCATGATGCTCCAAGGAAGCACTTGTCCTCCTCACTCAGATATCTGTGATAGCGTAATATGGAGTGACGCGTGTACAACGTGCCTCTGCTTAACCGGCAGAGCACCTCTTGTTTGCAGTCATCCCGACGTCCCGTGGCAGGCGTGACGAATGTGACAGCTTTCCAGTGTGGCCGCGAATACAAAACTTTGTGATTCTGTCATCCAAAGTTGCTAACTCATGCACTTTGAGATGTCAGGAGGCGTGTATCTTGCTGATGTCAGATCACAAGTGTTTGCACTACGGGTTCAAGCTGAATGCTTAACCACGCACATATTCCTCTGCTGATTTTGGGCCTGGGTGACGTCGACATGGAATCCGGCCATGCAGCTGTCATGCTTGGGTTTGCTGCCCTGTCAAACACGACAGCTCCGAGACGCCAGAGGCGGTCGGGAGCAAGCAAACCAGTGACATCATATGTGAAGTGTGTTTTTACACTCAAACATGTCAAATGGCAGCTATCGTTCAAACCAAATTGGTCTTTTCTCACAGATGTGACAAATCGTCCAGTAACTCAGATTCTATTAAAAGGAACACCAACTGGAATGACACGTATGCTCCAGAGGATCGATTTGGTTGTTACTAACAATATCTATGAGATTCATTTTTCAAAAATAATTTCCAGTTTACGCATTCTGTAACCTCGCAAGCCAAATTGATAATTGTGATTCACTCAAGGGAGTTCTTCACATTATCAATATGGAACTTCACTCGGCAGATCCGTTTGGGAAAGGAGGGACTTGTTGTACAAAACTTCGAGCTGATTGGATGATGCGGCATCTTTGTACCTTTGTTTTGACCAATCAAGGCAACGGATGAAAATGTCGTCTTTGGTCTCGTCTTAGGGGGGGAAAAAAGCAAAAACATCTTTACCCAATAAAAATGCACGAAGCGCCTCTCGCTATTCAACATTCAACAAGGAAACGGTGAGTAATTCTGCGAGAACAGAATTAATTGCAGCATCCATTTGTCTGTTAGGAATGTTTGTGTCACTCAGTCACTCCCACTAAAGCAAGGCACAATTCCACATGACAGAATAAAGGCTTATATGACAAAATAAGACTGACCAGTAAACTAAGAGTGGCTAATAAAGGATCATAGCAACTGCATAGCAACTGAAAACATCATCAAGACCTTCCTTTTTAAAAAGCTTTCCCCGATTAATTTCTAATTTGAGTTTTGATTTTAGTCTTGACTTTTTACTCATATTTTTATTGACAGTTAAAAAGTTTTTTTTTACTGTGTGCTTTTATTATATATATATATATATATATATATATATATATATATATATATATATATATTAGGGGTGTGCCAAAAAATTGACTCTCATAAAAATCGCGATTCTCATTTAGTACGATTCAGAATTGATTTTAAATGTCCCAAAATCGATTTTCTTTAAATTATTTTATACTGTCTTGCCTTTGTCTGTGTGTGCCTTTATTCGGAGCGCTGTTCATGTTCTACCCGATTTGTCCACTTAGGGGCAGTGTGGTTCCACGCGGTCTAATACACTGTTAAGTTGTAGCCACATTAGATAGTAGAAGGAAAAAGTCACGATCAAGTTATTCCAATAAAAGTTGTTTTTTTGCAATGTGGAGCCGTTCTTTTGAGTGATAAAAGTGCCGCGAGTAGCGCGCTAATTAGCATTAGCAAGTCAGACCTTAAGTAGATCATTACAATTCCTTGCACATCTATAGATTGAAGCAAAAATCATTATCAATCAAATCATTTTGAATCAAAAATCATCCTTAATTGAAAATCGATTCTGAATCGAATCGCAGACCCAAAAATTGGAATCGAATCATGAGACATTCAAAGATTCCCACCCCTAATATATATATATATATATTGCCTGTACTGTGCTATTTATTTTATAAATGTAAAGTGTGTTACAAATAACATCTATTATTGTTATTATCACCACAAGGGGCATAGTAACTGCAGGGTAAATACAAAACAAGAGTGATGACTCAAACTAAGAGTGGCTAATATATCATCATCATAAGGGACACAGCAGCTGACTACAAATATTATCACAATGGATATAGCAACTGCATAGCAACTGACAACATCAACCTCATAACAACACAATAACCCAACAAAAACACAGCCATAACAAAAATTGCACCAAACTTCGGTGTCATGGAATCACCGGTATACAAAGTATACAAAAGGTCTACACACCCCTATTCAAATGCCAGGTTTTTGTGATATCAAAAAATCTGACTAAGATAAATCATTTCAAAACTTTTTCAATCATTAATGTTACCTTCAACCTATTCAACACTATTGGGAAAAAAAAGTGAAATAATATGGTTGCACAAGTGTGCACAACCTCTTGGGATATGGTTTTGTTCACATTCAAACTCATGTTAAATGGGAATCAGCACACTGACTTGGGTTCAGTTCAAGTGTGAATGGCCGTCTATGCCATTGCGTGTAGTCTGTCTTTTGCCCTAAGTCAGTTGGGTCGGCCCCCAGATCCCAATCACACACCCCTTAACTGGCCCAATGTCTTCTTCCGTGCTACAGTTATGATGCAGAAACGACTTCTAAGACCCTGGCATTGAACTCGCCTCATTTCCTGGTCATCAGGACTTGTTTGAGTCATCTGTGCTCAGACAAAACACGCTAAATGAAATACAGGGAGCCTCTGAATAGCAAACGAAGCGTCTCTGAACAGTCTTCTAACCTACTCAGACGTTTTCATATTTAGAGGGCGCTACAGGCACATCTGCAATTCTAAAGTGCAAAAGCCATTTGGATCAACAGCAGTGTCGTCCTTAAGATGACTTGGAGAGGAATACTTTTGTTTTGAAAAGTATTTGTTGTTGATTATTGTTGTGACAGTACTTCCGCATGGACTCAGTTGTGCCCCAGTGCTCCTGAGCATGTGTTCTTGTCACTGCCTCAGACGTTATTCATGTCCTCGGAATGAATAACTAAATCTATCCATTTTCTTTAGTGCTTGCCCTCATCAGGTGGTCTGCAGCGTATCCCAGTTGACTTAAGGCGAGTGCAATCTTTCAAAATTGTGAGGCAGACATGCTAATAAATTAATTTTGAACAGTATATGGCGCTCATCAGTATTCATATTTTCACAATCCGTGACTATATTCACATAAAGCAAAACAAATTCTTGCGCCTACTTATGAAAGATCAGCAAGTGACATATTAAGCAACATATTTGTATTGTTCCAGGCGGATGCGTTTGTCCCTTTTGGCTGTAAAAACAACCATTGACCTCTTGTCTCATCTACATTTGCGTTGTGCCGTTTTGCCCCGCAGTTTCCACTGTCCCGTCAAGCAAACATGATTCATGAATACCAAACCAGGCTGTCACAAAAAGCCCTAAATAACACTCAATAACCACTGGAATAATAACACGAGGTTATCAAATGTTGGGACACAAAACAGTAAACTACAATTACAATCATTGCTAAATGAATACCTCTTTGTCAGTGTCGCTCAAAAAGGAATATTTATTCGTTTTTGCTAAAGCAGCCATTTTGTGCATGAATAACATACTGAATCATATGCAGTATATATGTTTACATTTAAAGTAAAGGGGCTCAGGAGTTAGTAATGTACAAAACTCTGGCAGCGTGTTTGAAACCAGCAACTGTCACTGAAGCTCTGTGACCCAGCCAGACTGTGCTCTGTGTTGATTACATGGATGAAAACAGCCCTGCGGTGTGTGCGTGTGCGCGCGCGCGCGCGTGTGTGTGTCAAAAGTGCCTCTTTACTGTCGTACGAGCTGCACATTGTGAGCACTTCTGACACGCAACGTACGGTATGTGCAGTAAATAAAAATAGAGATTGTGTAATATATATAAATATATATATGTATAGATGATTCCTGATTTATAGTAGGTAGGTAGTCGATATGGATGCACAAATAAATCCATTTAGAGCTCACACGCACACACCCAATTCTTTCATTACCCGTCCAATCAAGCAGCATGCTATTTTGCCGGAGCACCAAATTGGTGAGACCTTGCAGCACGACATTTAAACATCGCTTCACCAACTATTGCCGTTGGCCTGTGCGCGAGTGTGCGTGCGTGCGTTTCTCATTGTGCACTTTGTGATCCCTTTAAACGTCACTGGTAATCAAGAATAGGTCATGAAATACCAGGATGAACACTTTGAATATCAGCTTGACTTTTGTGTTGTGTCTTTTAACTCATTCACTGCCATTGATAGTTATAAATGTCAAAAATTCATTTGAACCATTTCCATTAGTTACAATTTTTTTTCTTCCCACTTTTGTTAACAAGTAGTATGAAAACATGAGAACAGATATACAATTTGTGATTAATCGTGAAGTCATGCCCCTAATTTTTTATAGTCTTTTTTGAAAAATCTTGCCAGGTGATTATTTTTTTTAATCTTAATTAATCGCAAATTTTACATCTGTTCTAAATGTACAATACATTTTTCTTTTTACTAGGTATTCATATTCTTGTTAACAAAAGTGGAAAAAATGTAGTTCAAATAGTTCAAATGAATTTTTGACGTCTATAGCCGTCAATGGCAGCGAATAAATTAATCATGGGCAAGAAATCACTCAGAATTGGTTGCATTTTTAACATGGAAGAGGGTTGTACAAGGTCAGAATGTCCTCCTTGAAGATTCATCAGATTCATAAGGACCGCAAGAATACGAGATGGTGGAAAAACATTTCAAGTGGGGTCGCATGAAATATTCCACCCTCCCTCATTAAAATACGTAGCTATAATATGCACACAAAATACTAATTTGTGACCACAAAAAATCTATTAGTGCCCATGAAATAATCATCTGTTTTCACAAAATAGTTCTAATGAACAAAATAATCATTTATTGCCACAAAATACTAATTTGTAAGTGTATAACATGCGCACAAGATATTAATTTGTGGCCGCAAAAAAAGTATATTATGCTCATAAAATGCTAAATTCTGGTCACAAAATCAGTAAATCATGCACACAAAATATTAATTGGTGGCCAGAAAATAAATATAAAGTGCACAAAATACTGATCTGTGGCCACGAAATAAGTATAACATGCACACAAAATACACATTTTAATTTGTAACCACAAAATAAATATAACATGAGTACAAAATAAAGATTTGTGGCCACAAAATAATTACAACCTGGTCAAATTATTGATCGGCACGGAGTAAGTATAACATGCACACAAAATACTAATTTGTGGGAACAAAATACATAATGTGTAAAAAATATACACTTATGGCCACAAAATAAGTATAATATGCGTACAAAATACTAAATTGTGGCCACAAAGTAAGAATAACATGCACAAAAAACAAATTTGTGGCCACCCAAAAATTATAATGTGCACACAAAATAACTCATTTGTATCCACAAAATTGTGAATCCCCAAAATGTAGAATGTGGGAAAGAAAAACACATTTTGCCTACAAAGTACTAATTTGTGTCCATGAAGCAGCTGTGGCTCCGCTGGTAAAAAAAAAAATGGAGTGCACCCTCTCTAGAACCTTTAGACGCCGAGGCAAAAGACCATGGACAGGAATGGGATGGAGTTTTACTATTGACAAGACCAAAATAAGAGTAAAAGACACTTGCCTTGCGGACATTGGGCAGTTTCAAGCAAAGGTTGCGCGTTTGCGCACACAGACGTCCAAGTTGTTTAGAATGAGATTTGTATCACACCCTCCACTTAGTATTTTGTACATACATTAAACATATATCTTTTATTACATACATATATGATGGCCACAAGTTCGGCTATATTGGCGCCATTTACATTTCTTTCCCGCCATGTCATGTGCGGGGCTCCCGAGCTTCCCGTAAAGATGCACCTTTCCCAACAACTGTTTGTGTTGGTGATGTCACTTTAACCTGTTTTTGTTCACCCCACGACGCCAAACAATATCATGTGACACCTCAGATGTGACGCACCCGCACAAACATCTACCTGCGCATGGCGGCGGGATCAAACCCAACGTGTTTACACATGGCCCGGGGTAACTAGTCAGCATAGCTAATCGCTTCAGACACACACATTATGCAACGCCAAGCCCCCTCGACACCCCACGTTAGCCTGATATGAATGCATCGTAGCGATAAGCACTCGGCTGAGATGATGAAATTAGGGAAATCAAAATCAGAGAAGTGGAATGTTTATTTAGAGGCAGTTACACTCTGCCGTTTGACATTTTTGGCATGACGTCCGACGGATTAGGATTGCATAACAGCCAGAGGATATTTTGGCTTTAAAATTAGTTGGGATGCTTGAGCTTGCTCTTCCAAAAATTGAGTAGGATTTTGTTGTAAGAGTAAAAAAAAAAAGAAAGAAGACATTTTAACTACCCGTGTAACCTGTAAAACCAAAGCCTTCCTAACTTGACTGTTAGGCATAATGCATAGAGGAGTCTTCATATCATTGATTAACCTCACTAATTTGTCATTTCTACACACAAGTAAAAAGTAAGCCACTCACGTATATTTTTTTTTACCACAAACTTCGCTATACATGTGAAATTATAAATAGCCTATATTTCATTTTTTGGGCAAAAAACAATATGTGTACTTTAACTCATTCACTGCCATTGACGGCTATAGACGTCAAAAATTCAGTTGAACTATTTCTATAGTTTTAATTTTTTTCCACTTTTGTTAACAAAAGTATGATAACTTAGAAACAAAAATATTGTACATTTTGAACAGATATAAAAATGCGATTAATCGTGAGTTAACTAGTGAAGTCATGCGATTAATCCCGAAAAAATTTAATCGCCGGACGCTCCTAATTCTTAATAATCTTTTCTTCTTTCTTAAAATTATTTTTTTTAATAATCTTTTTTTGTTTTTTTAAGAAAAGATTATTAAAAATTAAGGGCGTCAGGCAATTCAATTTTTTAATCATAATTAATTGCATGACTTCACAAATGTTATATCTGTTCTAAATGTACAATAAAAAAAATCTAGGTTTTCAAGTGGGATTTTTTTTTAAATTAATAGAAATAGTTCAGATACATTTTTGACGTCTATAGCCGTCAATGGCAATGAATGAGTTAATATACTGTATTTCTAACGCTTGGTGGCGCATTGTGCAAGCTTCCGTGCATTTTGATTGGCTATCATTTTCAACATCGCCGCTTTATGCTTATGACTGAATGCACATTTGGAGCTGGTTAATCAATAGAAAAGCAAGCGAGTGTTGGTCAGCTGTTGCCCAGCAACCCTATTCTTATGCGAACATGCTTTGCATCTGGCTTGAATTATGTAGCATAGGTATTGTCCATTGATGTACAAAAATAAAATATGCTGACTGAAAAAAGCATGATTGGATGCACACACATTTAGCGTGTCAGATGAAATTATCTTGTCAGAATGTGACCATTGAGCCACATGAAACCTAAATTGTTTTGAAGCATTTGAACCATGCTGTCACATCTGGATAAGTGGTGCTCAACAAAATAAATAGCTGACAACTATATGCAGCCGTGTGTCATTTCATTCTATGTGTTTAATGTACGTTCATTGGTGGCGATATTGGTTTTTCTAACAGATCATTTTAAATTCCCCTGCGGCTTGCATTTGGATATTTAAAGTATAGTCCTGAATGACGCTGACATTGTGTGTGTGTTTGTGTGTGCTTGCAGCTGCCTTGTGCGCAGAGGTGGAGGAACGTCTGGTGGGTCACCTGTTGTCGGCAGACCGCTACAACAAACTGATCAGACCGGCCGTCAACAACAGCCAACAAGTCACCATTTACATCCAAGTGTCTCTGGCCCAACTCATCAACGTGGTGAGGAAGATGATGATGATGATTGATGGCTATGATGTTAAATATTCCTATTAACTCATTTACTGCCATTGACAGCTATAGACTTAAAAAAAAAAATTGAACTATTTCTATTAGTTTAACCCCCCCCCCATTTTTGTTAACAATAGTATGAAAACCTAGATTTTTTTGTACATTTAGAACAGATATACAATTTGTGATTAATCGTGAGTTAACTAGTGAAGTCATGCGATTAATTATGATTAAAAATGCCCCAAATTTTTAAAAATCTTTTCTTTAAAAAAAAAGGATGATTCAAAAAAATTTTTTAAAAGAAAGAAGAAAAGATGAGTAAGAATTAGGAGCGTCAGGCGATTACAAATTTTTCGTAATTAATCGCATGACTTCACTAGTTAACTCAGGATTAATCACAGATTTTATATCTGTTCTAAATGTACAATATTTTTTTCTAAGTTAATTTTAATAATCTTTTCTTTTAAACAAAAAAAAAATATATATTTTTTTTAAATAATCTTTTTTTTTTAAAGAAAAGATTAATAAAGATTAGGGGCGCAAGTTGATTACAATTTTTAATCATAATTAATCGCATGACTTCACTGGTTAACTCACGATTAATCACAGATTTTATACAATATTTTTTTTCTAAGTTAATTTTAATAATCTTTTCCTTTAAACAAAAAAAAATGTTTTTTTTTTAAAATAATCTTTTTTTTTTAAAGAAAAGATTAATAAAGATTAGGGGCGCAAGGTGATTAAAATTTTTAATCATAATTAATTGCATGACTTCACTAGTTAACTCACGATTAATCACAAATTTGTTCTAATACAATAAAAACAAAATCTGGGTTTTCATACTCTTGTTAACAAAAGTAAAAATGTAAAACGTAAAACTACTAGAAATAGAAAACTACTAGAAATAGCTAGAAATAGTTCAAATGGATTTTTGACGTCTATAGCCGTCAATGGCAGCGAATGAGTTGAGAGGCACCAGGCTGTGTATGAGCCTTCAGTCTGTGTGTGTTTCAGAATGAGAGGGAACAGATCATGACCACCAACTGTTGGCTCACTCAGGTTTGTCTTCTCTTTGTCTCATATTAACATAGGCTGTGCATAGTTGCGTTAGAGTGCCTCATTGAAGGCTGTTTCATGGCTCTAACATGTGGTTGTAGATAAAAGCAAATACATTTTCCCAGATTGTAGCTTTGATATTTGATTGACAGTTGAGCAGGGTGTAGTTTCAGGCATTCAGCAGTGCTCAAGAGCCGTGACAATGGCTTGATTTTTCACAATTTAGAAGCCTCATTCTCATTTTTATACACTGTACTTAAAAAAAAATATATATTTTTTGTACCACTCTTTACCATGAAAATGGTGGAATTCTGGCTTTTTTTCTACCAAATAATCATAGAACATTTTGTAATGAGACAAAATTTGACATGTTTGACATGTTTACATGAAGCGTTTGTCTTTTGTCTAAACAACCACCAGGTTTGGAACGACTACAGATTAATGTGGGACCCCGATGAGTATGATGGCATCAAGAAAATCCGCCTCCCGACACAACACATTTGGCTGCCAGACATCGTCCTCTACAACAAGTATGCTTTGCAACTTACTGTGAAATTCGATAACAGACACGTATGGCGAGACACGCAGGAAAAAAACCCATCTTTTTTCCTCCACTAGTAAACCATTTTTCTATGAAGTTTTTCATATCCTCTTAGTTCATATCCTCTTACTGTCACACACCTCTTTTAGGATAATGAACACATGGCAGCGTGTCAAAATGAAAAGATTATTCCAGGGATAAGAGATTATTGAGACCTTGGCATAGATAAATCCTCAAGGTCATTTATTTTGTTAACTACCACTCAACAGAATTTTTATTGGTCCTTTTTTATTTTATTTTGGAGAAACACCAAAACAAAGAGAATATTAAAGAAATAACACAGATTTAATATTTATATATAGTTGACATAAATTAACTTGTCTTGCAACTACAACAATGTTTAAATAAAATAAATGAAAAATAATTAATGGTTTGAACAAATCACTGTTATAGAGGTCAAAGGTGCAAAATATTGTTCATATAGCCTAAATAAATCAGAATTTAATTTAACAATTTTCTTCAAAACCAGTAATGGGTGAATATTATTGATACTTAGGTCTTTAATAATTCATCCCCAGGAACAGTTTGGTATTGGGACTAACTCATCACTACTGCTCAGACATTTTGGGTGCAGAAAAAGGGTCAGTTTATTTGGAACACTTTCACATTTTCTGTGGTAACAATTGGTCCAAAAATGGCGATAATAAATTAATATTTAATATGATTATTAAAATTGGGGGTGGGCGAGTACATATTCCTGGTACCGGTATCGGGACAATACGATACCTTATTTCAAGGTATTGATAGTACCTACAATTAGGAATTATAAATAAAAAGAATAGAAGAATAGAGAATTGCCATTCATTTTATGCAAATTTAAGGAAAAACGTTACATTGGGAAACCGTATAAAGGTCTTTTATTTAAAATTATCTTTCAGTTTTTTGGGGGGCAAATTCTATATATTAAAAATTACTTGTGGTTTTGGTACTTGGTATCGGTATCGGTGAGTAGCATACTCAAGAGTTCAGTACTCGTGCTGGTATCAGTCTGAAAAAAGTGATATTGAAAAAAAGAACATATGTTAGCAAAATGACTCCATTTATATATAAAACAAACTTGGACATATACAAAAGAGTTGATATTGTATCATTTAACCACTTATCACACACAATGTAGTTAGCAGAACAAAGACCTCAAAGTGTTATCATTCTGCCACATTTGAATGATGACTGAGCGAATCTGATGAAGATACCAAAGACACTTTTTACTGACTTTGACCCAAAAGTGCACTGCAACGGGATGCAAAGAATAGCAAGTAAGACAGGACAGGACATTGGTTGTGAACCAAGCAATGCTAGCAGTATGTGGTGGGAGGGGCTATACAGTGCCAAACATCCCTGGAAAGAATCTGAGTGTAAATGAGAACACGCCCCCAGGAGGATAACATAAACATCAATCATGGACTGAGTAATGCAATTAGACAGGCGTATGTCTAGATAGACATGCTAGCGAATCAACACATAGATGTTAGCATCATTGGTTTAGTCAATTATAAGACCGCCGCCATGCCGCCTCTTGGGAATGTTGATAAAAATGATGATAAATCAATCACGTGTAAATGTGAGACGGGTGCAGTTTATCTGGTTGTGTGGATATGCTTCATGTGTGTTGAGTTCAGCGGTGGTGCACCGCTGTTTATACTAGCCATCAAACTTTCATGAAGACAGATTGCCGGTCAACGTTAAGACCGCACAACAAGCAGAATGGATCCCGAGGCCAAATGATAGAAGATGATGGGGCTGGAGAGCCCAAAGTGAATAAGAAGAAGGTGCTCACTTTTAGTGACATCTGCACGTCTCCATTCCTGAACATCCCTCTATTCCTAGCAACAGAAAGTGAACGTGGTGCTGGATTCCTGACCTACTTTATAATTGATAGTCTATGTATCTATAATGCATCGCTTGGAGCTTCGGTGAGATCAAGTCAAAAGGAAGGTTTCAGCACATTGGAGGCAGGTAAATGGGGAGACTGTTGCCTCGATGCGGCAGTTTGCTAGGATACTAAGGATGCTAACGACATTCTGTAACACCGAACTGGCACCTGTTAAAAGGGAACATTGAACAACTGTGTAATATTCACGGAAACAGTCGCGAAAACAGTTAGACAGGTCAAAGTCCAGATGTCAGGTGGTTAGACGGGCGAGATACTTACTAGAGCAGCCCCCCCCCCCTAAATTCCTTACAAATGGAGAAAAACGATATGGTTTCTTTTTTTCAGAGCTGATAGTGATACCGATTATTATTTGTCAAGGAGGCCGATAAACAATATTGGAAGCCAATTTCACTTTCACTAAAAGGGCAAAACATTGGTGTCCAAAAAACCCAACAAAAAACAAAAACCTGACTATTAACAATTATTATTAGTGAAATGTCTATAAGCATATTTTTATTGAAATACATTTTTTTTATCTGAGACAATAGACATGTTTGTTTAAAAATTCTAACAAAAAAATTATAATCATGGACCTCCCAGGGACGTCATGTCTGAAAAAGTTCAATTAAAACTTAAAAAACAAAACAATACTTGAATAATTCCCTATTGTTTTCCACAGTAGTAAATAAAGTTTTCCAAAATTTCAAAATATCTGAAATGTTGAATTTAAATTCAAACTAAAACAGAAGGTGCAAAGAGTTCCCAGGGTCAGTAGCGTCTTTTTTTGAAAATTTAAATACATAGTTCCCTGAAGTTAACACAGATTTAAACTGATCTTTTGCCGACCATCACATTTTTTTTTTAAAAGAAAAAAAAGGCGATGCCGATATTCGTTAAAATGCGGAATATCGGCCCAGCTGATAACCGGTCTATCCCTGCTTACAATAATATATTTTATGTGCCCCTTCAATTCCAAACACGGCATTCTGATTACTATAACATTTGTGGAAAATGAATTAAGCAACAAAAAACACTTTCTTTTTTGTATCCATCATGGGGGCGGCCATTTTGCCACTTGCTAAAAAAACAACCTCACAGTTAATCAGGGCCCAGGCAACTACCAATCATGGCTCAGCTTGCGAACATCACACATCACATGACCAAACTTGGTCGTGACTAAGCAACTGTGACCCATTTGCATTCGACAGAAAGTGTCAACATGGCCGCCACCTGAGATGAATAAAACCAGGTGGATGTTTAAACGAGTAAAGTAGAACATATTATTGTAAAGAATATTTTTGAGTTGACATCCCTTTTAACCAAATGCAAGAGTGTAGAAATACGTTCTTGGTGGAGATTTAAGCTTCTCTACAGAGATAGCCACTCTAATTTTCAAGGGAAGAGCATTCCTGTACTCTTGCTGCTTTCTGCTTTTGACTCATTTTTAGCTCTCTGAAAGAACAGCATGTTGTGAGTGTAAGGCTTTGGACGGAACATAAAGCACCACTAAGTCAGCAAGATAGGAGGGTACTAAGCTGTGTAATATTTGATGAGTAAGTAAGAAAACCTTAAAATCACATCAGTGGATGTTGATCACCTTTTAACCTTTAAACATTGTGGAACACGATCTTTGCACGTTTCAGTTGAGAGACAATCAAAGAAATAAGGTGACATATTGAATATAGGCTGGATTGTATTGATGCTTTTTTTAAACGGGTTTTTGTTTTCTTCCTCCTAATCTTTCCCCGTCTGTCCCTCAGCGCTGACGGCACCTACGAAGTCTCCTTCTACTCCAACGCGGTGGTCTCCAACAACGGCGAGGTGGCTTGGCTCCCCCCCGCCATCTACAAGTCGGCCTGCAAGATCGAGGTCCGCGATTTCCCCTTCGACCAGCAGAACTGCACCCTCAAGTTTCGCTCGTGGACGTACGACCACACCGAGATCGACCTCATCCTCCTGAGCGACTTTGCCAGCCGCGACGATTTCAAACCCAGCGGCGAGTGGGATATTGTGTCGCTGCCGGGCCGCAAGAACGAAGACCCCGATGACATCAGGTACCTGGACATCACTTATGACTTCATCATTAAGAGAAAACCTCTCTTCTACACCATCAACCTGATCATCCCTTGTATCCTGATCACATCTTTGGCCATTCTGGTCTTCTACCTGCCGTCAGACTGTGGCGAGAAGATGACGCTGTGCATCTCTGTGCTCCTGGCCCTCACTGTCTTCTTACTCCTTATCTCAAAGATTGTGCCACCCACGTCTTTAGCAGTGCCTCTGATCGGGAAGTACCTGATGTTTACCATGGTGCTTGTCACCTTTTCCATCGTCACCAGTGTTTGCGTGCTCAACGTGCACCATCGCTCCCCGAGTACGCACACCATGCCCCCTTGGGTCAAACGCGTCTTCATGTACCGACTTCCCTCCTACCTTTTCATGCGGAGACCCGGCAGATCCAACATACGCGAGAGGTTCCGGAAAAAACACCAACAGCGATCGTTCTCCGAGAAGAAAGCCGGGGCAGACGGAGGGACGGGTTCCCTGGGACTGGCCGACTCGTCCTCGTCCTTCTACGTCAACGAGGATTCGGCCAAACGCTACGGCTGGACGTTCAGCGACTTTGCCGACAACACCGAGTTCAGGAGGAGGACGACACTGAAAAGCAGCATCGACGTGGAGGATGCCGTGGATGGCGTGCGCTATATTGCGGACAAGATGAAGAGTGAGGATGATGATGAAGGGGTAAGGCTTTTCAAAGGAAATTTCTCAATATGTGTCAAGTGTTCATTTCTAAACTAAACAAAAAGGATTTTGTCAACACACACTTTTCACCAGACTAAAACTAGGCTTGGCTAGACTAAAACCCTCATTAATAAATATTAACTGGGACTAAACCAGTATGCATTTTTGTCGACTAATGAAGACAAGACGACAAGACTTCACTTAAAATGACATCATTTTGTAAAATCCTGTCTCTGCTAATTTGTCACAACACCCCCTTTTTCAAACCTGCAGCTAGCGAGTGCAACATGTACAAAACATGAGACAGAGGAGACGGATACACGGTCAAAGATTGAAAAAAAAAGTAAATTATAGTTATAACGTAACATTAATCCATATAAGGTTCCAACAATAATGTTAACCCGACCGCTAACTAATGCTGGCTAACTTACTAGCTCATAGCATGGAGCCATAGTAGCTACTTGTTGATGTGCTGTAATTTTGTGTCAAGTTGTTTTTCATCAAAAAGACAATAGACATTTTTATGTGAAATAGTTTTAGATCTGAAATGTGCAACATTATCTGCTGACAAAAAATATATACGTTGGTGAAATGATTGTCCTGACTAAAACTACCGTAGACAGTTTTTGTTGACTAAAACTATACAAATAAAATTATGTTTTCTTGGACTAAAATGAAGACGAAAATGTTAGCTTTACAGTCGACTAAAAATGGACGAAATAAAAACGGGATGAGGTTGACTGATTATATTAAAAACTAACAAGCGTCATTGAAAATGGACTAAAACTGAGACCAAATTTTAAAAATGGCGGATGAAATTAACACTACTGATGAGCAAATCATTCTTTAGTGAATCCTTTGAGTAAGGCCACTTAAATTAGGCTCTACATAATCAGGATTTTTGGGGCTGATTGCTGATCAGCGAATAAAAAAAAACAACAATAACCGATAACCGATCCAATCACAAGATGGAGAAATATGTCTAAATAACGTGCTCCATTACTATATGTACGTATAGTATATTACGTATATTTAAAAAAGGCTTTACGTGATCAAGATTTTTGGGGGTCAATACACGAGTTTGAAAACAAAAAAAAAAACTTCTTAACTCGTTTTCTCTTATTCTTGTTTAGCAATAGTTTAGTGCATCTGTATTTCCATGTTATTTCAAAAAGTTTGCTTTTGCATCTGTGATTGGCTGAATGTGCATGGGCAAAAGTGCACAAAAATGACGCCTCGTAAAAAAAAATAAAGATATGTTGAAATTAAATAAATAATACACATATGAAGGTAGTTCCTTTATTTGACGTGAATAAAATGTTTTTCGGATTTTTTACACGTAAAAAAACCCAAAAAACATGATTGCTGTTACTTTGTGATTTGATGGTCAAGGGCCGAGGAGGCGGAACTCGCAAAGGCTTTCACAACACGACACGCGACAAGGAAAAATATAGATTAGCTTTAAAGCTCACATAATCACTACGGCAGCACAGAAAGATCCCCGAATGAATGAGGTTGTTTTTGCTGTAATGTCTTATTTCACTGATCCGATCAAGGACGTCATTGATTAATCGCACGAATTATGACATTACAGTCAATCACCAATTTTGCATAAAATGCAAAATAGCGGCCGATCTCAATCCAGACGATCACATCGGTGTAAAGTCTAATTTAAGTAATTTACAAAAGATACACAATTTCACTACTTTATTTAGTCCAAGGCGAGTTTTATTTTTTTTGGGAGGACTTGTGAGGGTAAGCAGTACAGAAAATTGATGGATAGTGTAATAGAAAATGGATGGATGAATGGATTTGGAGATGTACTATTTAATGTTATGCTATCCACATGTTGTATGTATAATGTTTATATTTACAGTTATTCTGAATGAAATATTGTAATTTATATTTTCTAAATGAATATGTGCGTTCCTTACTGCCCTTGACATAATGTAATTATTTTGACAAATAGAGCTGTAGTAGCAAATACTTTAGTTGGAACTGTTATTTATTTATGTAAGTCTTTGTTTATTTATTTATTTGTATTTATTACTCAAATTATTAATAAAACAGTGTTTTTAAAATATATATTTTTTTACTTACACTCAGCTCTGTGTCGTTACAGATCATTGAGGATTGGAAGTACGTGGCGATGGTGATCGATCGCCTCTTCCTGTGGATCTTTGTGTGTGTTTGTGTGGTGGGAACCTTAGGCCTCTTCATGCAGCCTCTGTTCCAGAGTTACAACACCCCCATTGTTGAAGACATGGACCAGAACTGAGGGATGTCACCTGAACTTGGACAAAATAAGTCAATCTTAAAATTCCTACCCCGCTCTCCAAAGCGCCAGAAACAATCTTTTTATCACATGATCTTACTTACAGTACGTCCACATCACCTGACACTCTGATGCACTTTAACCCTCTTCCTCCAGCACCTGTTCTGCTCCTGAACTCACCTTTTTATCCTCTACTTGTCCTGCCATCTTGTGATCAAGCAGGAGAACTGAGATTTATCCGGTTTTGATGAAGAAACTAATGCAGGTTATTGCTGCGGTCTGTGACTATGTTAACATTTGTCTGATTTGCAATCATAATTTCTATTGACATTAGAGTCAAGGAATAACTATTTGTCCGAGTTCACTCTAAAGTTCTTTGATGAATTTTAGGTCAAGTTCTTCGGGACTTAACTCATCCAAGCTGACATCAATGGACTTTGCTTTATGCACTGGGGCACACTGCACAGTCATCCTAAAAGAGAAATGTGTCTTCCCCAAACTTACAGATATGCAGAATATCCTATTAAGATTAATAATTAAAATTTAAGGGCAATAAAGGGAGGAAAAAGTGTGCCCAAACTTAGACTTTTTTTCCATATATTGTAGTATATTGTAGATTCTCTTGGTTCGTCCCAAGATACGTGAGTGGAGATAAATACAAAAAAATGAGGTTGCAACCATGTTAATCAAGAGTCATGAAAAAGGACATTACTGAGACATGTTCTTCACTTGCAAAAAAAAAAAAAAAAAAAGTATATCTGTTCTCAGTATACAAATTCAAACATGAAACCAGTGAGCTGGGTCTTTTTTTTTTTAATCAACAAAAGCATACAAAGATAAATGGCATTGCCCTCAAGGGCCCCAGAAGTTTTACTTAAACCTGAACAGTTGTGCACTGAACATCGCATAATATACCCAGATGGCATTTTAATGACATGTAAATGGGCGCAAACCAAATTAATTGCGGCTCAGTATCTTTTTTCTGCGTTGACTTCTTTTTGCATTCTTTTCTACTCTCCTGTCTCCACATGCATGAAGCAAAATCCTAGTTTACTTTCCCAAGAGCCCAAAGACGACAAAAAAAACAAAAAAAAGAAAGACTTTAAAAAGCAAACACGTTGTGCCAAAAGGGAACTAGCAATGATGTGGATGCACAGAAGAAGATCACCTCCATGTGTCCTCTCCGAGTAGCACACATGCTGCAATATGACTGAGCAGCGCAAAGAATGGAAGAGCAGTTTGTGAGGTTTCACCATTTACGGACTCAGACTGGTGCACAACAAGCTGAGGGGACTGCTTGTGAGACGGTAAAAGCACAAAACTGATTTCCATAAGCATCTCACTTTGTCTTGTAAAAGGTCCTAAGAAATAATGAGTTTGATACCACCATCGTCAAGGAAATAGCAGCAATAATATTCTAAGCTAACGGGAACGAACGGCCTTGCATCTCTTGCTTTTCCTCTCTAAAATTCTAGTCTGTTCTCAGAGAAGCCTTCGTGTGCTTATTTCTATCAAAAAGAAGTATGTTACCTTCGTTACATCTGTCACTGAGGCCAATGTGTTTAAAAAAAAGAAAAAGAAAAAAAAGAATTAAAAAAATACAAATAATAAGGTGCACTGTTGCATCTTTTGTTTCGTCTGAAATGTCTTTGCTTGTCTTGTGGGTGGATGTAAGGAAACATGAGTCGATGTCAGCTCACTGGATCATTAAAGGAGAGTGAAAGCGACGCGCTGATGTGATGAAACATTAATTGCTCATTTGCTTCTGCATTGCTTGACTCAGCAATATAAAGAGAGGCACCACACCATTGAACACATTATTGTTGTTGCGTAAAGGTTTCCTGTCCATGGGTTGCAATTCTCTATCAATCTTCATCAAACTGCCTTGTACTATTATCCGGTATCTAGCCGTCCGTGTTTTATACTACTTGTTTTTATTAAGGTAATTTTTTTATTAGGGTAGTTCTTTTGAATGGCTTCTGACACAGCAGACAGGTCTAATTAGCTAAAAATAATTGTCTGCTATTCTATGTAAGATAGTTGTGGTGTAGTTATGGTGTCCTTCGGAGGGCCGTTATGACTGCGGATATACAGTATATGATATATTATCACATATACACAACAAATTGATGGATAGCAAGCATTGAATTGAGATGGCAGGAAAAAGAATTGCAATTTCAATTGCAGGAAGAAGAATTGAAATTCAAAGAGATTCAGGATGCAAAATTGAAATGTATTTAAAAATGAAGCTTTACAGTCCAGTATACAAGCCTATTAACAACAGGAATTTTATAATTTACAATACTCACAATGCTTAATGATAGTAAATAGTAAAGTGTAGTAATCGTTTTTTTTGGTATTAATTTTAAAAGCCTACTCAGATAAAAATAAATAAATAGACCATTAAATGTGTAAAATGTTTGAAAAGGTAAAACATCACTTAATTTCTCAGAATATATTGTTTTAAGTCTTTAAAAATGCCGCCGAAACATTTTGGACATTTTATTTGGATCACACTAGTGAAATACTGTACATTGTCTCATTCTCACTGATAGTATGCGATGAGAATGATCTTCTCTGAATTGCATTGAATTCAATTCCACTTCCTGTAATTCAAATTCAAATTCTACATCCTGTGGGGTGGAGTCAATTCAAGTTCAAATCCATCCATTGAAATGAATTGAATTCTGAAATTCTGAATTTTGCACAGCCCTGATAACTAGTTTTGAAATTAGAAGCCAGGAAATAATTGTTTACCTATTTTTCAATTTATTTGAAAGGAGGGACTGGTAACAAAAAAATGCTTGCAATATTTCATATCAAAATGTTGTTACAAGAAAAGACAATTTGAAAGACACACGAAGTCAACAGAAGGTGAAGATAAAGGCCCTGCGGTTACAGGATTGTCTCATGAATGTATTTGTGGGCCACATGAAATGGTGTTGCGGGCCGGATCTGGCCCCTGGGCCTTGAGTTTGACACCAGTGCTCTAAATGGTCTCACCCCGCTTTACTCATCATTTGAGCTGCTCCTTCACTACTTTGCCCAGTGCCTCGCGTCAGCTGTTTTTTTTTTGGTGTGAATTGGGCATTTTGTTCCGGGTTAACTACTCATAACCTGCACACATTTTACAACCCCTCTCAGCATTTCAACCAAAAGTTCAGGATCCGCCTCATGCAAATACTTTCTTTGCTTAGCGTACTTTAAATTGGTCGGCTAACGAAAGGCTTCACTAGACAATCCCGTCACCGCAGGGCCTTTAACTTCACTTTCTGTTAACTTGTGTAAACAAGTGTCACTATCAGCGCAATGCCGACGACGCACACGTGCACACGATTACAAGCCTGGAAAATCTTGCGTTCTCTTGTCCTCGTTATCAGATAGAAGATGATTCCTAAAACTGTGACGCCAAGCCTAAAATGGAGCCTGAAGGCATCGTACAAATGTGGGCATTTCTTGGCATCATGCCGCCGCCAATCACGTCACGTTTACACAATTCCTTGTGCTGATGCTAATCCGTGACAGTGATGGCCACACAACGTCCGAAATGGGAATGCACGCACACACAAACATACACACAAACGTGTGGCAAACAGCGACATAATCCCAATAAACGTTGCGACAGGCGTGGAATTAGAGTCATATTCAGCAATTATAGCGCAAAGTTATACTTGCACATTTCTCTGTGTGGAGCCACATGACTCATAAATACTACGATTTTTTGACATCTGCGTCAATTTCCATGAAAGGAAATATCAAATAAATTTCAGGAGGTGACAATTTCCTTTTGTTGTTCTTAATATATTTTGTGTGCCAATAATGAATATTTTTTTGTCTTTGCCTTTACTGTATGTCAAGATTACACTTTCAATGAATTATAATGTGAAACAAAAGCTAAATTCCCCATGAAGGAATGACATTTTCAACTTTAGTAATAATAATAATAATAATAATAATAATGATAATAATCATAATAATAATAAAAATAACATTTATATAGCACATTTGAAAACAATAATAATAAAAACAATTATAATAATAAAAAAACAAAGCTTTTACAGCCAAAAAAACAATTTGTTTTATTCTTAAAATGAGCCATTGTATAAAAGTACGTTTTAAAAAGGCTAAAAATGAAACGATGTTTCGGACTTTACGTCATGAGGCACTCTGATGGAGAACACACTTGCACATTTGCCTCATCTTTGGAGCAACCAGAAGGGCGTCACCCGAGAATCTGAGGCCGCATGCAGGCTCATCCAAAGTTGGGTTATATAGCTTGGAGCTAGACCTATGACTTCTTTAAAAAGTAATCAATAAAATGTTAAATCAACCCTAAATCAAACTGGAAGCCAATTTGGCGATGCTAAAATTGGGATGATATGATGATTCGGTTAGGCTCGCTTCTGCCTTCTGAAGCGCTGTGGGCCAGAGAGTGATTTTTGATTGATATCAGAGAGGAGTGATTTGCAGTAATATAATCATGAGAAAATTTGAGTTTGGATCAATCTTTCACAGTCAGATTTAGTATTTATTTATTTTATTTTGTCTGTGATGAGTATGTGGAAGATCCATGACCAGGCGACTTTATTGATGTGGAGGTTTTGAAGGTGAAATCGGAATATTAAAAAAAACAACTCGTAAATTTTGGGCTGTGTGTGTGTGTGTGATATATATATATATATATATATATATATATATATATATATATATATATATATATATATATATATATATATATATAATAGTTCCAAGTCTGGATTTAATGATGTAGGTGGAGATTTTCCTGCTGAGGATTTTTTTTTCAGATTTGGAGGTACTGAGTTGGATAACGTTTTGTTCCATCCATCAAGTGATGTCAGGCATCACAGTTAAAGGACACTTTGTGGTGCTCAATTATTTGGGTACGGCGCAGCATACAGTACAGTTTGCTACAGTTAACTGTCAACTTTAATTAAAGTCAATTGATCAACCCATTCATCCACTCATCTAGCCATCTATCTGCACATCTGCCTCACAGTTGTGAGGTTTTGGATTTGAATTCTGAGTAATCCAGCTTCCTCCCTCATTATTATTATTATTATTGTATGTATATTATTGAACAGTCGTAAGACAGAAAAAAAAGAAAGAAACATATTAACATTTTGTCTTCAGTAGCATATTAGCTATTGGAGTAATCAAAAGTAATCACGTTACATTGAGTTACTTTGATAATATGATAATTGGATGACATTGCTAACTACATTAACAGGTAACTTCTAACTGTATCGGAATACACTTTTACAGTAAAAGTCTCAACCTTTTATATATTTTGCTGGTGATTACATCAAAAGGGCTGTAGTCAACTTTAGGCTGTTGTTGTTCACAAAATAAAAACGTTTTTACCCCATCGCAGCTTAAAACAGTCATTCGTCACTCTAAAAACTGTTGGGTGAAAAATAACTCAATTATAGATAAAAAATGGACCGATCCTCTTTATGGGTCAATTTCACCAATTTTGCGGGTTGTTTTAAATGACCCAATCTTTTGACCCAAGTAAAGGATCCTGACCAGAGTTGTTTTATGCTCAAACACCCATTTCCTGACTCAGAGTTGGGTCAAATCGACCCAAGTAGAGGATCGGTCCATTTTTGACCCATAGTTGGGTTATTTTTGACCTAGCTGTTTTTAGAGAAAGCATAAAAGTCCCACACTGTGATTTGGTGTTGTGATGTACTTGATGGAAAAGATGACGATGAATTAATTGACGTTGAGAAAAGGATAGATGATGAAGCATAGTCATAAATCTGGAGGCCTGGACCTCTTCATGTTCTCCTATTGACAAATCAATAAGTACTTATCCTCTGTGCAGGCAGCGCTGCTTGGAGTCCATGTATGTGCATGCGTTCTCTACTACCTGTCATCTCATCTCCCATCTTAGGACGCCAGTCAGCAAATACAATATACGCACGCATACCTTCACGTGTGTGCATCCCCGGAGTCGCCTTTGATGCAGTCGGGTGAGAGTCAGCAGTTAAATATATACACGGCAAGGAAGATAAACACGCGGACATTCATATTCATACGTGTGTATACTTTTGACGCTGTGATGCAGCCTGGCAAGTGTCAGCAGCTTGATGTGTTTCCTGTAGTCCGCGATGCCGTCCATCTCGCCCATTATCTTCCGCAGGACCGTTACGATTTATCTCTGCCATTTCAGCACCCAGGTCGATATTTATGCACTACATAACTGCATTAGAGAAGGTGCGGTGGGAATGCAATTGCGTCAGGGGCTCATCCATCCTGCAGGCCCAGCTGTTGACCCGGGGAGCAGACAAAGGCGGTGTAAACCTTACGGCAGGTTCAAAATGGCCTCAGAGGTAACTCCATAATGTTCCTCATTCAGTAATAAATTTTCCCTCAAGTTGTTTTCTCTGAGGGGCTGAAGTTCTCAATGCTGCTCGCTAGTGGTTGTTTGAGTCATTCCAACTTTCTCTTTCATTTTACAGTATTTTATTTTATTCCATCCATCCATTTTTCTTAACCGCTTAATCCTCACTCGGGGTGCGGAGGTGCTGGAGCCTATCCCAGCTGGCTTCGAGCTGTAGGCGGGGCACATCCTGAACTGGTTGCCAGCCAATCCAGGGCACACGCAGACGAACAACCATTCACACTCACAATGCCACCTATGGACAATTTGGAGTGTTCAATTAACCTGCCATGCATGTCTTTGGAATGTGGGAGGAAACCGGAGCACCCGGAGAAAACCCACGCAAGCACGGGGAGAACATGCAAACTCCACCCAAGAAGGCCGAAGACTCGATCTCACGTCCTCAACACAGTGAGGCGGACGTGCTAAACAGTCATTCACCGTGCCGCCATTTTATTTTATTTAATAATTAATTAATTTAACCCCAGGTACTAGAAGGCCAGTCGAAACAAAAAGAAGAGGTGGCAAAAGTTTTCACAGTCTGCAAATATATAAAATAATGATTTTAGTAGATGTGCTGATTCAGCGCCTGTACATAAATAAAAATAAAATAAAATAAAAAATACAGACTCTCAGTACAAAAGTACAAAAGTAACAATTAAAATGAATTTTATGTTATATACAATACAGTGCTGCCTAGCAAGTTTAACTAATACCGTGACCTGACCACACTCGTAATTCAAAACAATTATATCTCAAATCGGTATCTATCTATCTATCTATCTATCTATCTATCTATCTATCTATCTATCTATCTATCTATCTATCTATCTATCTATCTATCTATCTATCTATCTATCTATCTATCTATCTATCTATCTATCTATCTATCTATCTATCTATCTATCTATCTATCTATCTATCTATCTATCTATCTATCTATCTATCTATCTATCTATCTATCTATCTATCTATCTGTCTATCTATCTTTACTATATTGTAAGTGTTGTCCACTGTATTGCACTGAAAATTTGCAATATAAAGCTTTCTTTACATTTCCATAGCGAAATGAATGTTGTTGAAAAGTGTCAGATTCTGACATGCATAGTCGCAAGAGACGGATGATGAAAGTGTCCTTCCGAAAGCCTTGTGGGCCCAAACATGACTTAATTACTGTGAGAGCCTTGCGGTTCACGCAGGTGTAAGTATCCACCACTAGTGGCTGCAGGAGGCCACCAAGTGGACAGCAATTAGTCAGCACTGGATGGATGAAATAAATGAGGCAGCGCTGTTACTGCCACTGGAATGAGAGGAAAGGGGGGGGGGGGGGCTTCCCTGAAGGCTCGAGGAGGTCAAGGGTCACAGGGAGACTGACAGAAAGGAGATGCTGAGAGCATTTTTTCTTTCTTTCTTCTTTTTAAATGGGTCATCAGAAAATGGCGACACTGTTGGGATTAGAGCGAGCAGGCTGAAGAAGGTTTAGATTGTGAGGTTATAGGTCAAGTTCCTCATATTGAAAGAAATAGCCAGACATTTTATGGTCACATTTTCAAAGTGTTCCAATTTCCCTACTTTATGACAATAATACAGCGGCACATGTGTGCTTAAAGACAAATAGCACCGTATTGTAAAATTAGATAAATATAAACGGCAAGAAATAAACCGGTGGTTGTACTGTGCCTTTAAGGAGTTTTGGCAAGTGACATCACCACGTCGTCAATTTGGTGTGAAATCTGCTCCCTGCTCCTTGTGAATGTTTTTATTTTATATTTGTGTTTGTCCCATTCAAACAGTTGAAAGTGCAACCATCGCTTCCCTTCTTTTTCTTAAGCTCTCAAAGCAAATAATCGCCCAAGCAAGCCGTGGCACTCGTAAGTCTCGCTATCACACGTCAGTCCTCAGTTTTGCAGCACGTATAATGATTCTCATTAAAAACAGGTAATAATACATCAAGTAGAGATGTGCATGAACGAGAGCGCCCTGGAGGAGGTCAGCGCGAATGAATGAATGAAAAAAAAAATCATCCGAACCAGAGTGAGTGTCACGTTGAAGCAAATGGATGAAGACGTTCCCGTCTGACACTCATTGATGTAACTACTTGCACTTTTCTGCTTCCTGTGGCCGCCTCCATCAGGGCCTCGAGGTCCTTCTGCTTCCTCTGACCTCTTCAATTATTTGCCTGCTGCCTTTCAGCACGCCTGTCATTGTGTGACCACATGACGACAAAGACAAGGACCAAAAAGACAGGAGAGAAGGTCAAAGGGTCACAGTCCATCTGACTGCATTGCCGAGTTTCTTTTCCTTTCAGCTGCTCACATTCGAGGATCTGGATGTGATTACATGCGCAGCCGCTGACTTTATAATCCGATTTATATCACAATCAGCATTACTGGCCAGTTATTGAATATTACGCTCATATTAACAGGACATGGGGGCGCGTAAGGAGGGAAAGTGAAGATAGCATGACTCTAGAACTTGAATGAAAACGTTTTTTTTTTAAGTGGAAAAATGTCAAGTACACCAAAGACAAAGAGTCCGGAGTCCAAGTGGATCTCATCACCAATAATTTACTCTCAAAAGCAGAGGAACAAATTTATGAGCATCCCCTGGAAAGACTAAAGCACAACAGGCAAATTACAGACTTTTACACAAAATGGTGTCATTTGGGCCATCCCCTTTTCTCTGATTGGTCAATCCTGGATGGCTGATTTGTGATTGTCACAAAAGCGATGAGACTTGCTTACTTAAAGGTGTCATAAGTATGACGTGGCTTATTGTTGGGCTTTGTGGCTCACTTGTTTTTTTCTGCTGTTTCTACTCGTTTTAATGTTTGCTTTAATGTCTCCATCCCCTAAACGGTGTCACACTTCCCTTAGTTTGTTTGAGGTTCTGTTGTTTAACTAGAATCCAGGTTTTTTTTATCCTATTTTTATTTAAACAAAAAAGTTCACTTATGGATTTATATAGTTATGTTGGAGGCAAACTTTAAAAAAAAAAGAATAGAAACTAACACCACAATAACATGAATAGACTTGAATAGTCTGTGTGAGTTGAATTGTAACAGCAAATTTATTAAACAACGTTTACAACCACTGTTGTCCCCGAGGTTTGTTTAATAATAACTTTTAACAGTGAGGGTTTAACAACTCCCTGATTTATTAAATATCATGTTTAATAATTACAGATTTGTTAATTTTATCATGCTAAATAAAATGCTATGAAAATAAATACAGTACAATTAACAAAACAGTAAAACAATCATCATCATCATCATCATCATCATCATCATCATCATCATTGCTGTACTTAATCCCAACCAGCCTTTATCTGCATCATTATATTCTTCTAAAGTGACTTTTGCCTTAATAGTCTGCATTGTCAGGCATGAATTATTTTTTTTCTCTCTCCTCCCATCCCATCACATTTGAAGGCAGCGTGGATTAAATGACAGCTTTACACTGAGGATGACGTGCAAAATGCCTTAAAAGGCCGGGCTGTTTGCATGCAATTGCACGAGATCGCATCCATCATGTCCACTCTCGTACCTTCCTGCTATTACCCTCTTTCGGTTTCCTCCGGGAGGCCTGTAACTGTAATCAGCGCGGCTTGCAATCTCCCGAACCCTGACAACAACCTTAACTGGCTTGCCTTCCCAACGACAAAACTAATTGAGCTTAAAATTGAGGACTGAGCCGTTCCACTGGTCGTCAGACTCTTGGCTGCTGACCTCCACAGCGGCGAACGTGCGAGGCTGCTTCTTGCTGCCACAAAGATGCAGCGGCTTACATTGCATCAGAACCACTTATCCAGTTGTCACATGGGACTAGTGTGACGTTAACATCCGTGTGACGAGATGGAGCAGGAAAAGCTGTGTCAAACTTAATAAAAGTGCACCGCGTGTGCAAATCCTTACATTGTTAGTGGATACATGTTGGCTTCCACCTCAGGGTTATCCAATGTAGACCATACGAACTGCCAGCGATAGTGAATGTTATAAAAAATAAATCCTTGTCACTTCCCATTTTGTCTACCAGACTCCTCTGCATGCATGGCAGAGTTGTCACATACATTCACTGATGCGCTGCATTCATTTAACAGTTTGTTTATTATTGTGGTTGCAGTTTAAAGTGGTGTACCAGTGCGCTAAAAGGAGTTTCGCAAAACAATTGATTTTGTATGACACATGGGTTTAAAATAACAACCCCCCTGGGCAACATTAATCGGCTCTGTGTAGCTTTCCTTGGCATGGAAAGAGGAGTTCAGAACATTCAGATAAATATTTGATTTTTTTTAATCTTCAAGGAAATGTTGTCCAATGCCTATCCCAATATCAATAAAAGTTGTGATTTGATTTTAAAAAACAACAACTCAAACCCCAAATGTTTCGTGATGATACGCCCTGCTTGGCCATCATTGGCTGCTGGTGATCACGCTACACATGCATGGAATTTGGTGCGCTCAGTAGTCGTCTTGTGGCTGTTGTGATGGTATGTCGTGGGATTTCTTTATTGTAATTCCTTCATACTATGTCAAGCAAAAAAAATAAATAATAAAAATATTCATTGTGTCCATAGTCAGCTTATGATCCATTTTTAAAGCTGAGCACCTGCTACTGTAGAATATGTAAAAAGAGGCAACCTTCTAAACGACTTCCTTGTCAGGCATTAACAAAGCATTTCTGTACTTGTTCAGTAAGGAGACACAATAGTCTGGCCATGAATTCACTGCATTCTGCATAGTGCCCATATGCAATTATCGCTTCCCATTATTTGATTGGGATGGATTGTGCAGCCCGCACGGCTCTACTATTACAGAGCTGCTAATGCTTTAAGCTGCCCAAGCATTGCTGTTTGCATAAAATCAATTAAGTGCCTAAATGGGTCATTTCCAGTTTAGCTGTTGGTGTGTGCAGGTTGGAGTACGCTCTCTAATAGTGCAGTTCTGTAAAATGCAGATTTATGCTTGAGAGAAACACTAACAAAAGTTATACAAAAGAAAGCATGCTCAATTAAAATGTTATTCAGTATAATAACCTTCTTGGACTCCAATCATTTACGCCTTTTTTTTTTTTTGCTGACCTAACTAAAATCCGAAGCAAAAGCCTACAATTAAAAACAATTAAAACACGTCTGTCGTGAATTTGACATGACCTAAAAATGTTTATGTTTTTAACAAACAAAAATGAACACTCAGTCTAGAAAATTGATGAGTGAAAAACGATTAATTTGAGAACTTTATTAATTGTCGTGTTGTTAAATTCCGCTCCAGTCCTGTAAGTGGCGGTGATTCGCTTTGCAAATTCGTTGCAACTTGCAAACCATCAAACAAATGAAGGAGAAAGGCAGAACGGCGAAAAACAAAGCGGTCATGAAACGTCACTCACGGACACTTAACTTTGATTATGTTACTAAAGTGTGAACTGTTAGGCTCCTTCCTCATCTTTTCTTAACCTTTCACAAAGTTTGCTGAAAATCGTGTGTGCAATATCTTTTATGCGCACGCAAACGCAGCCATACTCGCAGAAACAAACCAGCAGACGCACGCAACCCAAAACGCGCCTTCTTGAACATTTTCAACTTCCTTTGTTTTCTTTGGTCCCCTCGGGTCTCCTGACGGCGGTGTTCGGTTTAGGTGAACGGTATGGGATTTTTTCTAATAGGTTTTTGGTGAGCTAACGAATACACACACACTCGCAGGCACGCACGCACGCACGCACATACTCACATACTCACCCACATACAAAAAAAATAAATAAAAGAAGCGCCTTCTTGAACATTTTAACAGACCCATGGGCGTTTTGGAACCATGACTGCAAACTTATCACCTCTGAGTCACGATGGGTGAGAGCAAGAGAGAGAGCGAGAGAGAGAGAGAGAGAGAGAGAGAGAGAGAGAGAGAGAAGGAGGAAGGGAGGGAGGGAGTAAGGAAGGAGGGGAGGCGCCGAAGTTGTCCGGCGAAGCGCACCGCGAGTCCAAACCTCTCCTTCACTGCGCGTAAAAGAAAAAACATGCTTCTTTAATCGGAAGCGTGACTGGGGTCCGCAGCAGATCACTTTGCCAGGACATCCCATCTCATCGCCATCACATTTTTAAAACCCCGAAGAATATCCCAGATTGCCCGATGCATCCATGATTCTTCCCGGGAAAACAAGCGTCGTTCTCTTGCTGGTCCTCCTCACAGCGCAAGGTAAGCGCACTGGATGTTGCTGCACTTGGAGATCAAAACAACCCAAAAAGTAGCGATTTACACGCATGACACTAGTTTTAGTTCATTTGTAAACATTTGGTTGCATGGAAGGAATCGGTTTTATTTTTTTTGTTAGGGGAAGCAAAGTGAGGTGAATGTGCATTTGTGTCCATCATTCCTTCTGGAGAGGGAAGATGATGTCGTGTAGTTGGTAACCAGACTTGAACAGGATGTCATAAATAGGATGAAAGACGGGAAGCCTCTCAGTTGTTGCATAGCAAATCAGTCGAAGGTAAATCATTTTGTAAACATCATATTTATTGTGTGGTTAGACTACGGTGAGAGTTGGCTACAAAAGGTAATTATGGTTGATTTTTTGTTTTTGTTTTGTAGTACGAGCCCAAAATTTGTGTTACTACATTGAAGTGAAGCGGGGAAAAAAGGCGTAATTGATGTACTGTAATGCCATCACACGTGGGCAAGGAGAGCTCTTTATTTTGCATGTCTGCCTATGACAAAATGGGGGAAAAAAACTTGATACCTTTCCATTTAATTACACTCAATATCCAGTTCATCCCCATTTAAATTCCCATGGAATGTTTTAAATTTCAATCTTTCCAAAATACCACAAATTCCCATGAAAATTTACAAGAAATCTGCCAAAAATGTTCCACCCCTTTGCGATGCTACTTACAATTCAGTTCACATTGCAACCACTATAATAAATACATTATTTCCTATTTTGGGGGGGGGGGGGGGGGCAGTTTTACAGGTTTTGTCCATGCTCTCATATAGCTGCAGCTATCCCTAATGTAGTGGCCAGTGTGAGCACAGAGCTATGTAAACATATTCATACGTCAACCCCTGGAGCTACTGTGCATCTTATAGTTTGTAGAAAACACACATACTGGACTTAAAACAAACACGGTTGATGTTGATGTTGTTAGGCGGAGGCAAGAAGCCCTCAACGTGAAAGCGTTTTTTTGTGTCACTTGGCTGAACTTATTGCATTGAATCATTCTCTAAACTTTGTGATTTTCATTTCAGTTTGTAGTGTTTGATGGATAATTCTATTTATAGCCTTTCCTAGGGTTTCCCCCGGTGCTTTATGAGCCTGGCGGCCCGCCAGGCTACACGTCCAAACACCCCCGTCCCCTCTGAGGAGTAGTAGTAGTACGTTCCCGGCTGGATTTTTCTTCCCAGGCTGTCCCTGACCACCAGGTTTAGCAAGTTTTCTAGGGGAAATCATGCTTTCCATATAGAAATTCCCCCCCACCCCAATTTTTTTTTTTAAATTACATTTACAAACCCCTGCGATTGGCTGACGACCAGTACAGGGTGGGTGTACCCTGCCTACTGCCTGTAGGCAGCGGGAATAGGCTCCAGCATCCCCACGACCATGGACATTTACACACCGTTTACATTTTTGTTTCATGTTTTAAAAAATCACAATAAAAGAATGCAAAAAAATTGACTCCTTTAAAAAGTGTAATAAAGATGAAAGTCACGTTCACTCACTATAGTATTGCTAAGTTGAAATGTGCCTTTAAGGGGCGTGGCCAAGTGAGTGACATTGGCCATTTACCACTGGGTTATTTCAGTGTTCTCGTCTGCTCCCTGTGAGTGCTTTCATTTTGTATTCATGTGTTTAGCTGAAAGTGCATCGGCAACTGCTACTCAGATCAGAAACGTAGATGTATGTAATAAATATTTGATATTTTGCAGTGGACATACTCATTACTTCTTTGTCTGCGTGAAAATGACTTTGCTTGGCCAATTTATATGCTGTTACTTATATATATGTGCCGTTTGTGTTTCTTTCTGCTTGTTTCATTTGGTATCTTTTAGGGGTGTGAATTGCCTAGTACCTGGCGATTCGATTCGTATCACGATTCATAGGTCACGATTCGATTCGATACCGATTCATCCCGATACGAATCTATAAATTGATTATTGCGATTATTTTTTTAAACTCAAATTTAGAAAATACTAATCAATTGTACATGCTTGAGATGACGCCGACACTGTAAAATTTGTATGAACATTTATTTATTTATGTGAAAATTCAGGCTTATAACTGAGCCACTGCATTTAACAAACAGGTTTGAACAGCACTGAAATCAAATATTAAGGCTTAATGTTCCATTAATATAACATTCTTCCATGCTTAATGTGTGAATCCTAACCCTAAGTAAGACGTTTTGTTGAATATTCCCATAAAAAATTAATGTTTAAAAATCGATTCGGCCGCATATCGAATCGATTTGAGAATTGCACGCTTTAATATGGCGATATATTGCCGAATCGATTATTTCCAACACCCCTAGTATCTTTGATACTCCCTTTGAACAGTGCGTAATAATAGGAAGTAAGTGTACATTAACGTCATTCGTTAAATGGGATGAGATATTTTCCGTTATGTGTGGGTTTAAATCACCCACTTAGCGCGTTCAATACCTAACGATTCCACCAGTTTCTAGTGTGCTTTAAATATCTACTTTTGTCATGGTTTCCCTTAAGTGGCTCCCCAGACACCCATTTCAGTCATTCAACAGTGTTACGATCCTGAATTTCATTTAATTCACAGAGTAAAGTGAAGATAATTTCCCAGGAGATGGTCTTCTCTCGTGAATAGGAAGCTCAGAGCATAATGAACATCTTTCTGGATTATATATGATAACATCCTTAAATAACAATAATGTGAATTTGGGTGTTCCGACTGTGTCAATAACACTTTCTCAGCTTGTCAATCAAACTGCAGGGTGTGACACAGCTACTGCATCTGTGGGGGAATCGCTGCTCATACCAAGTACGTTTAAAAGTTGCTCCCAAAAGATCCAAAGTCTCTCCCAGGAGAGAAGAGCAGCACATAGATAAGAAGTATTTTAGTTTTTAGGAGTGTTTTGTTATGTGCAAATATTTTTTAAACTTTTCACTTTCAAAGAGTGCAAAAATAAATGTGATGCCCCCCCTCCCCTCGGGAGTAGTGCGAAGTGCTTCCCATTGTCACACTGTAGTCATCAGGTGCACCAGGACGAATCACACGCAGCCTTGAACTTGACGCATACGCGCGGATCGACTTCTCTCTTAGCTCCGCTTCAGCTGGATTGCAACTCGTCAAAACAACACCTCCCCAACATTGGAGAAACGTCAGGGAATCGGACAACTGCTAATTGCCGTAGACACAGAGTCTGACAGAGGAGGGCAAAGGAGAGGACATCTGCTGTGAGTTGTCGCAGTCCTCTTGGTTATTTGGGTTGAAACTTAAAAACCAGATTTTGCCCTCTCCTTCGTTGTTCAAATCCCCCCATTGGCCAGGAGGATTCTCAACTGGACTGTGTGGGGGGGTCTGAATTGTGTGCTGCAAAAGATATTGTCTCCTGCCATCCATGATCGGATCATTTGTCAACACAAGAGATGAAACGCTGAACCTGCAGTCAGCCGCATCAAGCTATTTCCGAGGAATAATCGGACCCCAGTGGCTTGCTTGGAGGTGTGCGGCAGACAAGCTCTAATATTGGCAGTTATGACATTCACAAAAGAAAGTCAGCCTGTGGGTCGCTTGTGGCGCACGTCAGCAAATTTGGAAGATGAGGCAGTGTCTTAAGGTTTAGGATTTAGTGATTGAAATCAGCTGAATTGCATAATATGTTTTAGCGGCCCGCAGCAGTTTGCCTGATGAAGCAGCTTAGAGGGATGTCCGGCCAAGGTGGCGTAAAACTGATCTCTGTGAGGTTTTGGGATTGACCCTTTATCTTCATTTCCTGTTTTTTTTTTTTTTATTGGCTTCTTAGTATAACACGGAGGAGGCGGGACTTTTGACTTCCGACTTTGTTTCCGTTTCCGGTTTGCGACGTGTGCGCCGCGTCCCAGTACTTGCGCTTCCGCCTTTGTGCCCCTCGGTTGCGCGTTCCCGTCGACGGGTGCGAGGCTGCGAGTGGGTAGTGTCTGTCTCAGTGTCCCAAGCATTTCAGATAGCCGAGACGCGCTCCCGCTCAGCGGTTGGGGAGGTGCAACGGTGGGGGTGCGAGTGTTGGAACGCGGCCAGCAGTGGCCGGAAACGGCGCTGATGTGCCTATTGCCTGTAAAGATTATACACAGCAAAAATTGGAGAGTTAAAATTGCAGAGTTAAATTTGTGAGAGTTCATTTTGACTCTCAAACTGTAATTTTAATATTTCCAGAGTTAAATGGTGTCCAGTGCAGTGCTAATCCCCTCGAGCACACGAGGGCCTGTGTCCTGCATGTTTTCGAGGTTCCTCTTCTCCAACACACCTGATTCAATGATCAGGATAATTATCCGAGCTTAAATATGAATCAGCTGTGTTGAATGTGGGAAACCTCGAAAACATGCAGGACACAGGCCCTCGAAGACCGGACTTTGACACCACTGACCTAGAGTGAGATCAGTAGCAGACGGTCCTTTCTTTTAAGAAGTCAGCTTTTAAGAGTATTTGAGAAGAGTTAATTGTCTAAACCTGTAGTGTTAACTTAACTCTGCTCAGTGAGTTAAAAATAGTGATAGACCGATACGTTTTTTTCCAAGGCATATACCGATACCGATTATTCGTAGTCAAGGAGGCAGATAACCGATATTTCAAGCCAATGTTCATTTGCAGTAAAATAGAAAATATTTGCGTAAAAAACCAAAAACTATTTATTTTAATTTTAAACATATAAAGAGTTGAGAGCTTTGTTTAAAAAAATACAACAAAAATTGCAGGGAGCTTCCAGGGTCATCAGCATGTGTTAAGCTAAATTAAAAACTAAGCAAGTAAATTGTTCCCTAAAGATTTATTTTTTACTGTAAATTAAGTTCTACAACAAAATTTCTTAATTAATTAATTAATTTATTTACATTTTTTTTAAAGTGTAGGGAGTTGTCAGTGTCGGCATAATTTTTTTTTATAAAGTGGAAATTTTAATAAATCCATGAATTAAAGCTCCCTGTATCTCACTGAGCAACAAATGCATACAAATGTAGCTAATTTGGGGTTTTCGTCAGGGTTTGTAAAAGGTTTCAAAAGATCTTCACATACAGTGAAAATTTGTCTGAATATGTTCGAAGTGTCTTTGCGACAAGTAAAAACCGTCTGTGAACATCTTACAAAACCTGATGAAAACCCTAAATTCGCTACGTTCGCAAGCATTCACAGTTTAGTGAGATACCAGCTTTATTGGATTTCTGATTCGTAAAAAGGCCGATGCCGATGTTTGTCAAAATGCCAATTATCAGCCGGGCTGATTTCTGGTCCATCCCTAGTCAACTCATTCACTCCCAGCCATTTTCACTGAAGCAACCCCTTTAGCTCCCGGCTGTTTTACTGGATTTTGACTGATTTTGCAAGGTCCACAGAATATTGTGTTCTATTGGTATAAAAACATGGACACCTACCAAAAGAAAGATTAGAGTCTCTTCTTTCATCATTATTCACATTCCTGTTCAAAACACTGGGGAAAAGAGCTTTTTGCAACAAGGCCCTGGCTGATCTCTTATACTGCCACCTGCTGGATGTTTTTTGTAATAACTACCATTGCTTTTAACGACCTCTTCAGGTCAGAGGCTGCATCAAAACCTTCTGTATGTTCTAGCATTTAAAAAACACACACATAAAAACGTATAAATACGTTTTTGGGACTATGGCAATATTTAAAATAGAACGTTTTTATACGTTTTTGGGAGGAAATTAGTTAACAATGTACTCTCTCCCAGTGTGAAACATTTTCACTATTTTAAAAGTGTTGATTGAACTCTGGAAAGTGTATGGCTACTTTGAAAAAGTGTTAAAAACAACTCTGTGAGCGTTAATTCAGCACTGGGCTTTTTGCTGTGTATATAAAAGTTCACGATTTGCCTTGTAATTAATGGTGGCTTGAAGTAGAAGACACAGTGCCACCTGCTGGATGGATGGAGCGCTGCTTTACGTGCCATTCATGTGAAATCACCTTTGGTTAACTTTCTCCCTTTGAGCAGCTTTGTTTACACTAAGCCCGTGTTGTTTAGATGTGCTTGCAAACAGATGTCTCCTTGCATCTCGGCGTCACCAAGCACGTTGGCTCTTGCACCAGACTTAAATGCTCCCGCGAGTTTGATGCTAGCAAGCAGCTCTCCAGTTTCGCTCCCGGATGTAATGAAGTTGCGTTGAAGTCTGACAGGAAATCATCAGAACGCGCGTGGTTGCGCGTGGCTTAAGGCCCATGCGGGGGATGCGGGATCTGCTTAGCACGATTGCCGTATGATTCCTCGTTCCTACCCACACCGCTTGCGTACACACATTCTGAATTACAACCGCGGGCAGAAGCAGACGTCTCACTCTACCGCCCATGGATTGAATTAAATACATTGTAGCCCTTACAGCATGAACACACACATTTGAGACTTGCGGGAAGTCGGAAATAAACAACTGTCAAGTAATGTCAAATTTGCTTTGTTTTTGGAGGGGCAATTTCATAACAAACTTAATGTATGTGTGTTTTTTTTTTTTTAGCATTCTCTTTTAAGTCATCTTTTTTTCTCAAGTACTGTTCGTAATGTAGTGGTCAATCAATACTGATTTCCAGACGGAACAATTTTCTGAAATGGTTGCATGGGAAATGGAATAGTGGCTACAGTATTCCTTTTGTTTCTCCTTTTTTTAAATGTCGGATTCGACAACATTCAATTGATTCCGTTGTCTATTTTGTAGTCTACATCAGCTGAGATGATGTAGACCTATTACGCAGGCCATTCCCGTAACTTAGCACCCACCTATAGTATCAGGTCACGCTCATGTGAACACTGATGATTCGCTAATGTTGTGTGTAATCGCCTACTTTGCTTTGGACACACTGCAGAGACGAGAAGACATTAGCAGTGATCACTACATTGGCTGCAGCTGCAAGTGCAACACGTTCTCGTCCCAAGACGCAAGATAACGACTCCGTTCTCACGCCGTGAATGCTGACGGTAGATAAACGGAGATATTGTTGCGCAAGTGATGTTTTCGTTGGTTGTCGTTTGCTAGCAGAATCATATGAAAAGTGCTTAACTGATTGCAATGCAATCTTATGATTGGGATTGGGCACATGCCAGCTTTTTTGTTGTTTTGTTTTTACATCGTGATTAAGATCACAGGTCAATATATATATATATATATATATATATATATATATATATATATATATATATATATATATATATATACTAAATAGTCATGGCCTAGAAAGGATTTTCATACAAATACTGTACAGCATGCTGTATATAGGATTTTACAATTTTATAAGTGTTGCTTAGTTAAAGATTACAGCGTTCCAAAACCTATTGTAAACAAATGATCCCTGAAAATTTGTAAACATAAATTGAAGAAAAACATCATGATGCATAATCAGGGTTGGGAGGGTTACTTTTAAAATGTATTCCGTTACAGTTACAAGTTACTTGCTAATTTTTTTAAATTATTAATGTAATCCAAGTACCATAATATTAAAGTAATGTAACTTGATTACTTTGGATTACTTTGGATTACTTTTGGATTACTCCAATACCGAGTATGCTCATAAAGATAGAATACAAATAAATATCACCACAATATATATTCTATACAATTATCCCATGTTATTTGCAGTTGATAGTGACCCGGGCAGCCTACAAATAGCAAAAATCCTTGTATAATTAAAAAGCATGTAGGCTAAAGATAGGTTGATTGATTGATCGATTGATTGATTCAGTCCATCCAATGAGGATGACGATGCGTGACATCAACTGCAAAATTAACTTTTATCCCATGAGGCTTTTGTAATTTGTCTTTAAAGTCACAAGTGCTTTTACATTTCAATATTAACAATGGCAAACTTTTTTAAAACACATATATGACAGTTCACACTGGTAAAAAAAACTAAATGGTTATAAAAACAAACAAGCAAACGAACAAAAAAAACAGCAAATTATTACTTTATTATTATTATATTATTATTATTATTATATTATTATTATATTATATTATTATTATATTATTATTACCCCCACTTAGTCACATTTGATTTTGCCCATTATAAGATGTGTCCGTGTTCTGTTCATGACCCCCCCGCACCACCAAACCCTTCCGCCCTTTACTGTGCTCCCACTTCTGCTTGCCTCACATTTTTCCTGGAAGGCTTCTTGGCTCTCTATCTGCTCAGCTCATCCAACACGACTCCGTGTTCACTGGAGATGAAACACACACAAAAAATGTACATCTGTCTTTTTCTGTGCCGTGTGTGTTGTTCTCTTACCTGATCTGACCTTACTTTTTGTATGACTTTACAACACTTATGCACATTTCTTGCGGACTTGATATAGGAAGACAAACGTATCATATATGATACTTGAGTGTTTGAGGCCTCTGTATCATCAATGTAATACTTTTTTGTTTTTGTGAAGCTGTATCAGCCTAAAATGAAATACACGGACTAAAAATATGCAGTAAATGTAACAATTTTGTTCTTGCCCTCATTTTTCGTGTGCTGAACTCAAAAATCCAAGACTTTTTCTATGCACACAAAATGTGTATTTCTCTTAAATCTGTCTAAAACTGTGTTGGTGAGCACTTCGCCTTTGCCGAGATAGTCCGTCAACATCACATATCATCATACTGATTAATGATTATTGCACAGGTGTGTGTTTGGTTGCCCTAAATAAAAGGCCACTCTTAAAATGTGCAGTTTTACCGTACTGGTGCATATTCAGTATTCATTCTACAAGAACTTAAACTTAGGTTAAAATTTCATAAATATAGATCATATCATCGCTGTCCTGGGAAAAACACTTATGTCCATTTTTGTCTTTATTTTTATTTTTTTTTACATTTTTACGTTTATGATGAAAACTAAATGCAGACAGGGGCGGAGCTACATGGTGGCAAGGGGCCACCCCTTGTCACTCTCTGACCACCCCATACCAAAGATAACATTTTGGTTTCTTCATATGAATAGATTATTATTACTGATTATTATTATTAGTTTTAATGTTAGATTTGTTTATGTTATTATTATATATTTTATTTTATATTATATTATATTTATCTTATTTATTTATTGTAAAATCGCCCTGGCCATCCCAATGGGGGAAAAAAGGGAAACAAGGACATCAGCATTTTTTTATATGACAGAGATGATATGTATATATGATACAAAAGGGAAATTCTTACTGTGTATGGACATTGATTTTGTTTTCTTCAGAAAGCCCAATAAAGGGTCAGTTTTTCATCTGTCAATGGATAATGGATGTAATTATGATGGTTATGGTAATTATGGTTAAAGGTGAGGTAAAAAACAAACAAATCAAACTTCATTTCTTTCCTAGTCCCAAACATACTTTGGCTTGTAGACATGTCATCTTTGTTTGATAAATTAGCATTCTCAGTGAATCAGACATCAAGTCCCACATCCTCAGAGATGAAAGCATGCGAGCAAGAGGCCACTGGATTTCATGCATCACTGAAACAAAAATCACATGCTGTTCGAGGCAAAGGTGAAAGCGTGTGTGTCGCACAAAACACACACACACACACACAAGAGCACATAGGAAGCCCCATGCATGGACCATGTGTTGAAATGAGTAGTTTGAAGCACCTTATGTCGTTCATTGTCACAAGCAGGACATCAAAAAGCCTCAAAACCTCTTAATTGCTGACACGCTTCCTCTTTTCCTCTTGTCCGCACACACACATTCACGCACACTCACGCACACTGTCAACCGTGTATTATTGGAGGGTAATTAGTTTCCAGCGCTGACTCCCAGCCTCATCCCGTTAAGCACATGCCTGATCAAAGAGCCTCTCACAGGCTTTGGCTCTTTGGGTTCCTGGAGCCACGAGATATGGAGGCACACTGGCTAATTCTCAATCATTGTGGCTATTTGAGGCCGAACACGCGTGACTGCTCCACTCGTTTTCATTCGCCCGAGAAAAAAGCCTTTGTCATCACGTCCACGTCTGTTTCGGTCTGTGATTATGCAGTCTGAAGCTTGAGAAATGTGAGCAGGTTTCTCAAGGCTTCAAGATTAGTCAATGCACTATTTTCTACTAACAGGTGTCATCCGTGCATACATTTTCTATAGCACGTGTCGCCTATCTCAGCTGATTTTGGGTGAGATAGGCAGGCTACACCCTGGATTGGTCGCTAGCCAATCACAGGGCACATATATGGAATAAATGTTGGTGAATTCTGATTTTCGTATCAGTACATATTAGGGTTGGGTATTGCTAACAACCTCACAATACGATACGTATCACAGTACAGGGGTCGCGATACGTATCGCGATACATATGTGCCCAATTACTGATCTTCAAGGAGATACGTGTCCTGATATTTTACATGAATTTACTTGCATTTTTAGTGTAAAAGTCATACGTATACCTAAATGATATGTTTATTATGCTGGATGGCAAAAATGTTTTGGTTAGCAGCTCTTCTGGTTTACCACCAAGCTGGTCTAAATCTTCACGCATTGCAGAGCAAGGAGCAGCTTTCACAGACACACCGGGAAAATGTATGAATAGGTATGAGCCGATATGAGTAAAATAAAGTATTAAAATTACAGCTCTAAAAAGTCTATTTTGGTTTTAAACAAAATAAGAAAAATTGCTACATTTCGAAACATGTACCATGTTTATAAGTAACTAAATGTTGATATTCTTTCTCTGATTTAATTATTCTTAGCAAGACACAGTATCCCAAAACTGATGGGCTATTTCTAAAACAGACTTCATACATACACTTTTATTTTTTTTTATCATTATTTTTTTTTTTAAATAAGTAGGCTACCATGCAAACACCCAAGGCACTCGTGTCCCTGCCATCTCCGCTGCGCTTGTGCGACATGTGGACTAATTGAAGGCAATTGACTTCAAAGACTGCAATTGTCGAGAATCTAGTGTGCCACTAGCGTACTGACTTTACAAGGAATGAGCAAAATAACCAGCACCTCTCTGGTTTAATTTTTCAATTAAAAGTAACTCCCAAATATCAGTTTACAGTACATTGCTTCACTGTATGGCCCTCATATAATACTCCCTTTCCCCTTTAAACCCTCTTTTAGGTTGTTTAAATTGCTCTTGATGTTATCTGGAGCTCAGTCACACTGTATCACGTTGAGCTGTTATGAAATCTTCATAAAACATCTAAAGTCATGAATGTTTTACCACTGACTGTGTTGCTGCCACACGTGGCTTCATGAACACACTCTTAGAGTTGCACAAACCAAACCTCTCCTAAAAGCCTTGGGAAATACGCCATGATGTATAAGTTGGACACCAGCTCAACAAAGGCCAAAGGTTATAATTAACTTTTTTTTTAAAATCACTACTTATGTACTTTGTGGCAAAAGGAATAATGGGAATCAAAGTTCCAGTGGAGAAAAAAAACAGCTCAACTTATTTTTCAACAGTGAACACAAGGTCCAATTAATTGACTGATTATAATTGCTCTGCTTTCCCCTCACCCAATTAGAAGCGTAGGCAAGGTTGTGAGAGTGCACGGAGTGTTTTAAAAGCAGGTACCAAGCAGTGAGATTGCACGAGTGTCTCAGGAGGGCGACTGTTTCATTACTCCGGAAGACTCAGCTCGCCTCTGCAGTGACCCGAAGGAAACTTCTGGACAGCCATTTTGTTCGGTGCCAACTTTTTTCATGCAGAAATAGAAGAACATTTTAAATCACCTATGTGAGATAAACACGTAAAAAAAATAATAATAATCATAACTTAAATATAGATAATAATGAGGTGTCAAATTTAAAATAATGGATAACTTCCTTCATACTTTTTAGTTGTTGTGGTTGACCATAAACCCAGTATGTCAATATGGCTTACATAATTCTAATTTTTTTTAGGATTTAATTTATATTTATCATTAGTAGGGATGTTAAAATTAGTGCATTCATTTTGAGTTAATTTAACGCCACAATTTTTTTTTTTATGCGCAATTAGTGGAAAGCCTATACTGAGGGAATTTCCAGGCACAACGTAGCAGACACGTCCAAAATTTAGCAGTAATACATTTAATAATAATGCATACATTTGTGGAGACTGGGGTGAAGTTGTATTTTACAATTTCAAAAATGTGCAGAATTTCACAAGTTACTTCATGATAAAGATTAGATAGCTCTTAGCTCGTCTTACAAATGCAATTGTGCCATCTAGTGGCAGAAAATGACCTCAACACAAATCAATATCAGCAATTTTTGTATTTTAATTTAACTCAATTTTCCCCGGGGACGACCCAGGACACACTGGAGAGACTATGTCTCTGGGCTGGCCTGAGAACGCATTGGGATCCCGTCGGAGGAGCTGGTTGAAGTGGCTGGGGAGAGGGAAGTCTAGGCTCCCCTGCTAAAGCTGCTGCCCCCCGCGACACGACTCCGGATAAGCGGCAGATGGATAACTCAATTTTATACATTATTATGAAATTATTGTATCAATGACTAAAAGATGCAGCCATATTTCTATTAGTTTAACATTTTTTCCAGTTTTTATGTTAACAAGACAAGACCACATGCATGTAGATTAAGCATTCTGGTGTGTTCAAGCATGCAAATTGAAACAAAAATATTAATAATTGTTATTTAATAGAAGAAACCGTAATTACAGATAATCTTTTTTTTCAATGAGATGTTTGGGGCCACTGGAAATGTCAGGGCCCCAAGCGATTGCCTGAGATGCTTGACCGCCTACGTGTGGCAAAGTTCTGTTTTATTGATCAGCAAATATTGGAGTTGTGAAGAGAGACAGAAATCGAAGGCAAATCGGAGGTGAGGTTTCTCCCATATATATACGCTACGTATTTGTAGAGGGAATTCAAATCAATTCAGCAAGTTTAACTATGACATCATGGACAATCTTAGATTCAAAGAGTAGACTAGAAAACTATAAAAATAACGTCATTTAATCAATATGTGTTTATTTATTTATTTCCCCATGACCGCACGTCCCTGTTAAAGGAGGTTACCCCCCAAGAGCTGTGACATTCTTGTGCAACGTTGCATCGAAATACTTGTTTTCTCAGCTTCCCTCCTGTCTTACCTTTTAATCTTTCTTGGAACACTTCAGATTGAAGTGTCAATAAGGTAACCTTTCAAATAAATCAGCTCTGTTATTTCCCTGGACGGGTCAGAATGGAGGAGAAACACAAGGCAAGAGCCTGATGCACACCACAATGCAGCTTTTAACGTAGGATGTCTCGATTCCATCCTCACGTGTAGTCCGAAGGGCAATAAAGGTACAACTTCTTTATGAGTTTTAGAGGCTAAAGTCATAAAGAAGTTGAGACAGCATAGGTCTCGGTAGATTCAGCTTTATGTGCATTTGTTGTTTATTAATAGCTACCTATAGCGTCGTAAAACTTTTTCCACACTGCAAATCTATAAGAGGATTAATGATGATAAGAATACACTAAATTGGGTTTAAACATGCCTGGCATAGTGCTCTTTTGAAGCCCTGTAAGAAAATAGCCTATGAAAGCTGCATGTTTTATTTATCCTATGGTGAATAGGAATGTAGCTTTTTGCGCGTACATGGGCTTCTACTCGGTGAAGCACTTCACCTCCATATATAAAGTGGTTAGTGCAGCACAGGAAGCACAGGTTGATGTTCCGGTACTGTGCTTGGGAATGGGCTGAATTGTGTGTGCAGCTTAAAAGCCTTGGTGGACGCGTCGACCTTCAAGTAATATGACTTGATCATTTGTTATTTTCTTACTGTATGTTTGCTTAGATTGACTGTCAAGTATTTGTAAAGCTGAACCGAGGCGAGGTCATTTTCTGTTGTAACACAACTGTATCCCATTGCACAATGCAAGGTTTGGCAAGGCATGCTTGGTAAGTGATTGCTGACCTCACAAATCTTCCATATTTTCCATCATGCTAATGGCCATGGATATGGATGATCAAAACTCTCATTTTGATGACTCATGTTTTGTCTATTTGGAGGCTAAGCTTTGTTAGGACACTGGCGCAGTGTGCTGGTGGTGTGAGTGTTCACTGTCCCAAGCGAGGCAACATTTTCTGCTCGGACAGGCGTGAGAGGGTCTGTATGCCATCCCACGCAGCAGTGTTACTCCTGGCACTTTTCCACAATGTGACCTTCAATCCAGCCTTACAATGCGTACGCTATGACTAAAAGAGTCTGTCGTTTTCTTTATGTATTTGACAATTCCTTTTGGCATGAAGTCATGCAGATTCTGCAAGGCTTAGCTCAAAGGATATTTGCAATCTTTTATTGGCATGACATCTTTAAACACCAAAATCCTTTTTTGTTTACTTTTGCTAATCCAGAAGTCAAACCAGTGAATTTGAGGTATATGTCTGTTTTATGTTAAATCTTGCATCGGTTCGTGAATTTTGCGTTCAACTCATGCATTCAACAGTCATGACATTGCTCTCCCTCGATCAGAACTTTTCAGTTTTTAAGTACAACCCATAATTACCTTTCATTATTTTAACAATGATCATTATCTGTTTACGTCTCTTTTTCAAAGACAGACTGTTGCACTTAGTGGAAAACAACATTGACACGATTGTATTAAATTAATGTTGGTCATACTACATAATAAATTCCCATTTTATCGGTGTTGTTCAAACTGTCTGTCTTTGCATTTTGTTTTATTAGGCTGTTTTGCGTCCAAAGGGGAGGACCGTTTATTTCGGAGGTTATTCCGAAGGTACAACCAGTTCATCCGACCAGTGGAGAATGTGTCAGATCCGGTCACAGTGGAGTTCGAGGTGTCCATATCTCAACTGGTCAAAGTGGTAAGAGGAAAATTAAACAATATTCTGAGGAGGAAAAGCAAGAATATGTTTTATAAGGCTACATAACAAACATTTTCTTGTCAGGATGAAGTAAACCAAATAATGGAAACCAATCTGTGGCTGAGACATGTGAGTTGCATTCATGGGTCACCTGTAATATTGTAACAAAAAAGATTGTTTTTGGTAATTTTTTTCCCTGCTGTCTAGGTCTGGAATGACTACAAACTAAGATGGGTACCGGTTGAGTTTGATGGAATTGAGTTCATCCGAGTTCCATCCAATAAGATATGGAGGCCGGACATTGTTTTGTACAACAAGTAAGTTAGATTCATCAGTTGGTTGATGTTTTGATCATCTTTGTCATTTGATTGATGACATGGATTAATTAAAGTTTCATTGAATGTATTTATGTTGTTGTTGCACCCACTTTAAGGGAACCAGAACTATGTCTGTTTAACTCTGATTTAGACGTGACTGAAATTGAAAACTGAAATTTTCATGGTTGTCTCATGTCAGGCTGCAAAAGGAGAGATGGCTTAATCTTTCATTTTCCATTTTTAGACACAACAGATTTCACCCTGATTAGATCGTACAATACTCTCAGATATGGCATGTTTATTCTGTCTGCTGAAGTGGATTTACTACTAAAGCACTTGAATAAACCTAAGGCCTCATTTTTGTATTTAGCTCAGTGTGTGCTGACTTTTCCAATTAAATGCTGTGAAGACCTTTACACGAAATGACATTTGGGTTTCTTGTGGATGCTGTCTTCTAGTGCTGTGGGAGATTTTCTGGTGGAGGACAAGACCAAGGCTCTGCTGAAATTTGATGGCACCATCACTTGGGTTCCCCCGGCTATCTTTAAATCCTCCTGCCCCATGGACATCACCTACTTCCCTTTTGACTACCAGAACTGCTCCATGAAATTTGGCTCATGGACATATGACAAGGCCAAGATTGACCTGGTGCTCATTGGCTCAAAGGTATGAAGATCGTTCATCTTGTGTACCATTATAGATAGTATTCACTGACGTCACAGGATCGCGAGTCGGCCCCTTTTGGTGGGTCAAATTTCGAGCTGGTGGGTCAAATTTCGAGCTTTCACTGAATGTTCTTTTGCTATTGATGAATGTCACCCCCAGCTTCATCTAGTGTTACTTGTGTAAGCAAGAAGTATGCAGAAGATTTAACTCAACACTCTTTGCAGCGGTACATGTTGAAACGTTTGATTAGTGGAATCAATTGGATTAGCCTACAAACATTTTCCGATGTTACAGCCCGGACTGGACTTAATGGCGTCATCACGTAGCCTATGCCATGACGTAGGATGGCTCGATCCCAAAACACGGACATTCTTGCGTCTTCTGTACTTTAGGCTTTTATTGTTGCTATGTTCATTTATCATTTGCGAATTCGAGGGGAAGAATCTCAAAGACAAGTTAGCTAGTTTCCCGACTGCGCTAGCTACTAGCGCTAGCATGTTGCATCAAAAACAACAACACATTTTATTCATCACTTATTTTCCTACACTTCAACAATTTAAACTTTAGGGCTGGTGATCCCAAAATCGAACATCTTGACCACCAGATCTATTTTTAGCCAGAGCTAGCCACGGCTAGCGGCTCACATATTTCACACTTACCTCAATCAACATGGTCAGAACACACTTTGGTAGACTTTATCGGTTGGAAATCCTTTCAATTTATCTTTGAAATTCCGGACACTTCTTTGTCCGTTCCCATTCGACATTCCATAGACCCGTGAACGGCACACAATATAAGGCACATGACGTCATGTGGATACTATCTATATGCACCGAAAAGCAACCCGAGGCTTCCATTTAATTCAAATTTGCACCGATCCAGGTGAACCTCAAAGACTTCTGGGAAAGCGGAGAATGGGAGATCATAGACGCACCTGGTTACAAGCACGACATCAAATATAACTGCTGCGAGGAGATCTACCCAGACATCACCTACTCCTTCTACATCCGCCGCCTGCCGCTCTTCTACACCATCAACCTCATCATCCCCTGCCTACTCATATCCTTCCTCACCGTGCTGGTTTTCTACCTGCCATCCGACTGCGGCGAGAAAGTCACCCTGTGCATCTCCGTCCTTCTCTCCCTCACCGTGTTCCTGCTGGTCATCACGGAGACCATCCCCTCCACGTCGCTGGTCATCCCGCTGATCGGCGAGTACCTCCTCTTCACCATGATTTTTGTCACGCTCAGCATCGTCATCACTGTGTTCGTGCTGAACGTCCACTACCGCACTCCCATGACTCACACGATGCCCGAGTGGGTAAGGTCCGTGTTCCTCGGGGTGCTGCCGAGGGTCATGCTGATGAGGCGGCCGATCGACCAAGGCGGCTCGTCGACTCCCAGCATCACAGCGGGGACGGGAGGAGGAGGGAGCAGCGGAGGGAACAAAAAGAGAAAGAACAGTGTCGGAAGCGGGTCAGGAAGTGTGAGCATTGGGGGGATCACGGGAGGCGTGGCGTGCCCACCGCTGGATGGTGGGGCGGGTGGAGGAGGGGCCTCCTCAGTGGGCGGCTCCATGAACTGTATCGAGTATGGTGAGATGAACCGCGACAATAAGCGGGAAATGAACAGAAGATGTCCCTACAGAGGCAAGGAGGTTCCAACACCTGTTCCTCCTCCCAAGGCGCCCCCATCATCTCAGGGCCCTCAGAGTCAGAGACCCCCAGAGTCAGAGCTGCCCAAACTGCCAAGGGCCTTGAACTCGCCCTCGCAAGTGAACGCCGTCGTGGCATTCTCTGTCATTTCGCCTGAGGTCAAGCAGGCCATTGAAAGCGTGAAGTACATCGCCGAGAATATGAGGACTCGCAACAAAGCCAAAGAGGTATGATCAAATACACTGCTCAATCAGCGTATCATTTATTCTTACCATTTTAACCCCTTCGGACCTATAGACGATTGCGGTGGACATGACATATTTTCGTGTCTAAAGCAATAAAAACACATAATTTGGATGATGTCAACACTTCTGGTTCATGATTGGATCCTAGCTAACCAATTACAATCTCAAGTTGATTTAAATGATGTTCATTTTAAAAATGTTACATCAAAATCAGTAAAATAAATCAAAGAATAAAATTTAAAAAATGAAAAAATGCCCAGCAGAAAAAACGCAGATCTGAAAGAGTTAAATTGGCAATTAAAAAAATTAAAATATGACTCGTTTTGTTGTTTGCATTTAAATCTGACACACACTAAAAAGACAAATTGTCATATAAAATCGTCATATTTTCCAAATCCCAATCAGCCTGGATTGCAACTAAATCCATCAAATGATCCAACACCCACATTTGAAAAATAAATAATCAGGCAATGTTTCATGTTTTGTTAGATTTAATAACAAATATTAAAATGAGTCACTTTATTTTATCAGATGACAACTGAAAAGTCAACCCACACAAAAAATTCTTGACCAAAATATATTCTATGCAACCCCACTAGTCTGATATCAGAAGACGGCCATTTTGCCACTTGCTATCGTGTGAAAATAGTGGCTCAGGTCTCAGCTAACAACCAATCACAGCTCAGCTTCAGAAAACAGGTGAGCTGTGATTGGTCTTTGCCTGAGCCTGAACAACAATGATGTCGTCTTCAGTCAACAGCAAGTGGCAAAATGGCCGCCCCCTGAGATGGATTTTGCTTCATAACTCATATTCTACAGATGTAATACTAATCAGAATGTCATGTTTACACTAGTGACGTCACATATAACATATTGTCAAGAAATGTTTAAGGTTGACTTGACTGTTACCATCATATAAACTTTATGAACCGTACAGACGATTTTTAAGTTGCATTTTGGTCCATAGATACACACTGAGTCAACCCCGCAGTTTACCCTATGTGTGTCTCTATGCTGAGAGTGTTAGCATGGGGCTATAAATGGAGAGTAAAGCCCCCTTGTTGGAAGGGCTTCTCCTATCTCATCCTCACACTCTGGATGGGCCTGATATGTTTGTTGCGCCATCTTTTCTTTGTAACACCGCGATCTGGCTGTGAAGAATAGCCATGCAGGCTCCTGTCTGGGCACAACAATACAGTAGCCTTGATCCGATTGTGCACACCTGAATGATCAAAGGGTACACCAGAAGCACACACGCTCACACACAAACACGCGCACACAGGCTTTGACCTCATAGCAGTTTACTGTAGCTTGTGCTAAAAACTAATTATACGCTTACATGTGCAGCCACCTCAGTAGCTTGACATTTGTTTGGTCCACATGTGTTGTCCCAGTTTCACAGGAGGGAAATTGCTTTATTGGTTGAGGTTATGTCTATCTCTGCTATTGTAGAAGGTGCAAGTTGAACGCAATTTTTTCACGGCACGCTGGTAGATATTTAGTTTTTCAGCAAATAACGGAGGATAGGTTTCCCAAAAATTCGACAAACAGGCGAATGCTGAACCATGAATATGCAGGGTTACCTGTAATCAAATATGGTCATATAAAATTAGCATTTTATGATTTCTATTGCTGTATCTGATGAGTATGTATTAGTGTACAACATAACTAGCAGCCTCAAATTATTATTTTTTGTCCTCAATAGGTGGAAGATGACTGGAAGTACGTTGCCATGGTCATCGACAGGATCTTCCTGTGGGTGTTTGTGACGGTGTGTGTACTGGGAACACTGGGGCTCTTCCTCCAGCCGCTCATCAGCTTTTTTAAATGAAAGACACTTTCCACGCTCACCACTGTGGGAAAAATCTCACCTGCAGGTCTTTCACATCACACGTCGGACTGTCGTCCTCTTTGCCCTTTCTTGTTCCTCCCCGGCCCTCGTCAGTCATCACCTCTCGCCGTCAACTGCACATCCCCACACTTGACTTTCCCAGAATTCCTCAATCACCCCGTGCCTCACCCCACTGATGTGCACGCAAGCCATCGCGTGTACTTCCCCTATAACTGTTTGTTACAAAATAACATCTGCTCTCCTTTTTGATGACTTTGTCCTCAAATGCCAGTAATGTCACCTTCCTTGTCTTCCTCAAGGCACATGGTGTCTATTCTCCTTTTTATTTATTTCTGTCAAAATGTCCTCTCAGCTATTGTGTATATATGGTACAGTGGTCTTGTGGTCATAATTGCTGCATAGGATTTGACCACCAGTTGGATATTTTCACCCTTATTCTTATATTGTAGATCTCACTGATCTTTTAAGGGTTATACTACTTTTATACAGTGACGCTTTGACATACGAGTTAAATACATTCTGTGATCACACTCGTAAATCAAAGCATTCATACCTCAAAACATCTTTCCCCATTGAAATGAATGGAAATGCTAATAATCTGTTCCAGCCTCTGAAATAAACTCAACACAATTTTTTTTTAATGATTTTTCAAAAGAAAAATAGCACTCGATAATATTGTACTTTATAAAACATACAATATATGACATGATTAAGCACATAGAGACATAGAGACACACAAGAGTTTCACATCCGACCAAGTAAGATGCAGTAATGTTAGTCATTCTTTGCACTATTGTCTATCCTGTCCATGTCTTGCCCCACCCTTTGTGTTCAGACAACATCGCATAAAGTGTTAAAGCACTGCAACACCAATGCTATTTGTTAGTCCGTGCATTTTTTGTTAGCATTAAGCTAAACAGACAGCTACTGTATGTGGTTGTTGTCAATACATAATGCGTAATACGACTTGTTGTGAAGTGAGTTGAGTTGATTCACTGCCGCCACACAACGCTCAAATTTTGCTCGCAAGTCAAAGCACAAAATCAGCGGAATAATGACTCGTATTTCGAAAACTTGGAAGTCGGGTCACTCGTATGTCAAGGCACCACTGTATAAGAGTGCACTGGAATTGAATTTAAGAGTATTTGTTCAAATCAAGCACAGTAAATATTTCACTTCAGTAATTATTGTCAATTGTCACTGTCATTAATTATGACCATTTTCTCGTATATTCACACATGAATAAGGTCAAAATGATTTTTTGGGGGGAAAACAGTACACAGCAAATAATCATTAAAGAGAGCACACATACACTGTCTTCAGAACACCAGAATAGAAGACAGAACGATGTCATAATATAAAGTTAGTATCAAAGAAAGACAATCTACTTTTCAGAAATTGACAGCATGACACTTTCATATTGAGGTACTGTACTTCTTTCTAACAAATGGATCATGTGAAACACTGCCTGTTGTTTCTTTATTTTCAAACACCTTGTAGAAATGTTTGTGAAATACAGGTGAGAAATGCATGGGCTGGGAACAGGAGACACGACTGAGGTTTCATATTGGTTTGCATCATCATCATCATCATCATCATCATCATCATCATCATCATCATCATCATCATCATCATCATTATCACAAGGAGTAGAATTATTAACAGTGGAATTTACTATGACGCAAGAAACTCATGTATAGAAACACTTTGGATTACATCATGGAAATTAAACTTTGGGGGGAAAAATTGTCTGTCAGTTTGTTGCCGTTCTACTGTAAGAAAAGAGTAAAGGGGAGAAAAGTAAATTCCACAGTAATATCAAGAATCTCTCCTCGAAAACACATTATCAACTCCATTAGGTTTTTCAAGCATCACATAGCATTAGCTACAGTGACTAAGTAATAAGAGAAAATTACACCAAGCTGCACTCAAGCGAAAGCGTATGAAATAGGTCTTGCTTCGCTCTTTAGTCAGTGTTCGGGCTGTATTAAATTGAAGAAATTACACTTTGTGATTATGCACACAGTATTTTACAAATTTCAATTTTGCACGCATAATACCCAAGTGCTCAAACTTATATATAGCCTTAATTAAGCACTAACTGTAAGCTACAGTCCTAGTCAAAAAAGTTGCTGATTGAGAATTCAGATCATAAAGCTTAACATAAATTCCTCATCTCTCAAAGTATTTTCTTGTTGTTATATATATATATATATATCAGTAAGTGGCAATGATGGACCAACGTAGATGAATTTGAACTTTATGGCTGTATATGTGGTGATGTTTGATTCCGCTTTTTTCCGACTGATACCAGTATGAGTACTCAACTCTTCAGTAGTCACCAATACTGATACCAAGTATTGATAGACCACTAGTACTTTTGATACATAAAATTACCCCCAACCCCCCAAATAAAATAATGACAGAAAATACCTATATAACTCAAAATAGCATTTTTCCTTAAAATTACATGAAATGAATAGGCCATCGAGATACCTTTAAATATATATATATATTAAAAAAAAAACTACCTTGAAATAAGACTAGGTATCGGCTTGATACCTGGTATGGAACTCACCCAGCCTTGTATTGACAATTTACCGTGGTTGCAAAAAGTCAAGATTTCAATAACCGCTAATACTGTCTGTCACCGGTAATGAGCTCTTCTTTCCTTTTTTGAGGGCGACTTAAAAACTCCATGCAGTTGAGTTGAGTCAACGAGTGGCCTCTTCACTTAACTCGTTTTTCTCCGGGAATGCACATGCACGGGGGAGAAGGGAAGAAGGGCGAGGGCCCCACCACCCCTAAGAGGAAAGAGACACAAAGGGTCATTTAACAATTTGCAGTGCCCTAAAAAAAAATTGAAAATAAAATAAATCAATAAAACTGAACATGTCCCCAAGGACAACACGAGTAACTGGGGTCTGTTCTAAAAATAGCTCACCAGTGATGACTTGCTAAGTAGAATTAAAACAGAATGTCAACATTTATTTCTTTAAACTTTTACATAGTGCATGTTTTTATTTACCCAAATATAAAAAATAAAGAAAAAAGAGGACATTTTAGAGTCGCAGTTTTAATACAGTGATACCGTGATATTTTTGCTCACGGTTATCATACCGTCAGAATGCTTGTAGTTGCTGCTACAAATTCTGCATAATACTGTTGAATCCCTTCTGTAATTCACACACTTTAAACAAGTTGGAAAAGTGAACTCCTCGTGTCCTCTCCATAGCAAAAGCACAGCACTTTCTTCTTCTTCTCTGCCTCCGTCTATCAGCGGTCACAGCTTCAGCCCGAATGTGTGTGTGCATGTCAGCACTGACACGCGCACACACATTGAAGCTTCTTGGTGGTTATAGACACAAATTCCCCCTCAAGTCCGATCGCAGCCTGCCTTCAAATGGGCCCAACCGCTGGCTCTAAGCAACTCAACCAGTCACATTAAATCCCCCCCTTGCGTGCAGCACTTTTCGACGTGTGCGTAGGGGAAGACTGCACGACACCTGCGAAGTAAGAAATGGAAAGTGTGAGCGTCAACGTATGTTTGTGTCGACGTGATGCTGGGGGATTACTTGTAGAGAGTCGAGTTAAAAATACAGAGATGAAGCCGTATCCCATCAGTTTCAGTTTTGCTCATGGAGGGGGTGGTCACTTCGGCATCGGGCTGCCACACTGTGAAGTGATTCCGGCTAAATTTGGAAACGGTGTGACACTTCTGCTTTTTTTTTTACTGCGATGCCCTTTCAGAACATGTGGAATTTGATTGGAAATCGGCGATGGCGTTTGGATGGGCTTTTGTCATTGTTTATAATAATAATCCTCTATCCACACTTTTGTCATATTTCTACCAAAATATGCCTTAGCTAATCCGGCTAATAAACAACCAGCAATAAATACCTAACCTAAAATAGTAAACCCGACAGACGGTAAGCACCTGAACAAATCTGCAACGCATTTTTCACCTTCCCTGTAAGATGTGAAGGACAACAGACAAGCTGCAGGTTGAAGAGGGGGCGCCTTCTACAAGCCGCTTCACCGCATTAATCGGAATTTGTAAGTGTGACAATTTGATATTTTCAAAGCTTGAATAACTGGACTTCTTGTGCTTGGTGGCCGTCGGAGCAAAGCTGAGCACAGCAAAGCTGCGGGTGCTAAATTGAGGGATAATACATTATTAAGCCAGCCATATGGATGAATATTTTACATGGCTCATCCCTACGGACACGTAGGGCGGCTACGAGATAGCGGCTATCCACAATGTTTGTTTTGGGACATATGACATTTTATTTTGATATAAGACACAGCATCGCCTCAACTGCCAAAAGACTCAATATCCTTGGTGGAGAAGTTGCGCAAAGGTGAGGACGCGGCAAAGGGGCATCAGCTGCGGACTCGAGCATGCAGTGAAGAATGTGTGGCGCTGTTGGGTAAGACAGCGGCAGACGTTGCCGAATTAGGGTCTCTTGTGCCGCTGTGAGCAGAACGGTACGTGCCAGAGGCCGCTCGACCGTGGATAAGTCGAGGAGACTCTTCTCTAAATAATTCATTCCGAGGGGGGCCTGCTGAATGCACTTACACCCCCCCCCCCCCCACACACACACACACACGCACACACACAATAAAAAGTGTCCACATGAGTGCAGAAAGACCGGATGCATATTTATAGACGAATACAGGAGCATTGTCGAAGAAATTAAGAGTATTTTGGTGTAACAACAGAAAATGCTTCTGGCACTTTCTTGGGTTTCACACTCAAAGGTCACGCACAAGATTATCATTATGTTGTCATAATGATGCAACGAGTCGTCCGTCGTCATAGCCGCTATGTTTTATTAGTAGGACATTATAATGTTGCAAGTAATAATACGTTGTTGCCCCAAATAAATGTTTTCATGCAGGTAACACCAACATCGTGATCATGATTCATATACAGTTTACCGGTATTTGTAGTTCATGCAAATACAAATCTAAGCTTTATCCAATTAGTTTTTGTAGTGTAATCAACCAGAAACAATGCTAGCAAACATTTTTCCCTTTATTCTTTTTCTCACAGTGGGGAAATTTACAGAATTATTTAACTGAAAGGAACTAGCGAAAAGTGTCTTGAATAATTTTCACACAGTGGATATAAAAAGTCTACACACCCCTGTTCAAATGCCAGGTTCTTGTCATGTAAAAAATTGTTTTTTAAAATGGGGGGGATACATTACATCAAAAAATATTTTCACAATTAATGTAACCAAAAAGCTATATTACTCATTAGATTTTTTTCATATTTTCAAGAACTGAAGTAAAAATAGAGAATTGATCAAAATAATTTGCACAAGTGGGATGTGGCTGTGTTCAGAATGAACCCATCATGTTCAAACCCACGTGAAATGGGAGTCCGCACACAGCTGCCACCCTGTAAAGTGCCTTTGACTAACACAAAAAAAAAGTTCAGAGGTTCTAGTAGGCTTTTCCTGACATTTTGTGAAAGTTACGTGCAAACACTGGCTACTATTTCAAAAAGCTGATGATTATATTCGCCTTGACGAAGGCCCCCGCCGTGCTTCACTTTAGGTGTGATGTTGTTTCGGTGATGAACATTGTTTTCAGACACATCTTTTGAAATGATGGCCACAATGTTCAACCTTGGTTTTAATTGGCCAATAACAAAAGCTCCCAAACACATGTGAGGAAAGCGTGTCGAGCGGCAGACTGCTTGGCTCAAAGCAGCTGAGCCACATTACATCCTCTGATGGAAGAAAACAACAAGTAAAGTGACGACTGCTAACTACGAGCTCAAAATATGGTCAACAATTGCAATCTGAAAATTGCAAAGGAATTCAAAGGAGAACAAATATGTTAGTATTTCATCATTGCCAGCAGCTGACACAATACCAACTGTCAAACAGTAACAAAAGGCTATTTGAGTCTGAACTGTGGAAACAAGACCACAGAGGATAAAGGGGAGAAATTGTACATTCACTTGCATGCAATTACAATTTTTGTTACCACAATTGGTTCTATACTTGGCCGTGGAATATCAGAATATGTCACTCACAAGCCAGTAGGCAAATCATTCACACAAATTTCATTCAGGATCCAAGGTTGCTGTTTAGGCCAAATATGTCAGAGGGATTACATAAACAGAATTTTAATGCAATATTGGTCCAAATCCACAGAGACATCAAATCTGGCAATATTTTATGAAATATGATAACAATAACTTGCAAAAAAAGGCAGATGTGATGGGACCCAAGTGAAAGCACAATTTATTTTCTGAGTTTTACGCTAATCTCACTTTTTGGGATGTTTTTACTTCAAACATTTCATGATAATATATTAGAACCTGTTAATGAGACTTTATTACTGGTTTACCTTTAAATAAGATTCATATGATCATTTTAAAGCTGTAGGTTGTGTATGTACTTTATGTAATCTCACTAAATTAGATTTTTCCTATTCTATTGGAAGATCCATTTTCTTAATAAGTAATATTTTCCTAATTGTATTCATTTATTTATTTGTTTGTTGTTTATTTATTTTCTAGGCCACATTTTGCTGTCACATCCACTTTAATACAGCATCCACTTTTGTTTTTGTGTTGTCCTCACGCTTTGTGCTGATCTTCTCTTTTTTAAGCATCAACACATTTAAGCTTCCTTCCAGTGAAATGATGAATAATGAATGTTGAAAGGTGCATTATCCCTCTGCCATCTACAGTACAGCATATCCGTTAAAGGCAGACGATACATCGCGATAATGTCAGCCAAAAGTCGAGGTCCGCTTGATGCTGTCACTGCAGCTCTAAGCGCACGTGATGTGTTGCATATGTGACGTGACAGAAGACGCATCATTATCTGTCGCTCTTGTCCAGAGGCGGCGGATGGTTATACAACATCTCTTTGACTCCAAATTTCACTGTGAACATGTCAAGTCGCAAGAGACACACTACCCACACTCACACACGTCCGAGGGTGCCCTGCAGTGTTGAGTAACTACAGTGTACACTGTATGTTCGATACAATGGAGGAGACATCAAACACACAGGTCAGTACAGTATGTACACTGGCACAATGTAATGAGCAAAAAAGATACTGTACGGTATATACAGTTTTCTGCCTTTGCAGAACTAGAAACCTCAATGTATACCGCCAGAGCCATTTTTTTTTTCTTGACAAGAACAATAGTTGTTTATTTAAAGGAATCTCATTACCGCCTTAAAGTCCGCTAGCTTACATCATAGAAAAAGCCATAGACGGGCTAAAAAAATAAATGTAATATTATTGTGGTCATTAGAGTGTTTGACAGGGTTTTATTTTTATTTTGAGATTTAGTCTCTTCTTCACCAGAATATGAATCTGTCAATATTTCAAGATGAACCGTCAATCGTCGATTGCTCAGCAAAATGAGTGTCTGGTATTCGAGGTGGGCATCCGTCAATGTTACGTCATCGTCAATCCGTCACCAAAATGGGATGACCGTCATTGACGGATTGCCGAATTTATTGACGGATTGCCGATTACATTGACTTTCGCCTAGGGCACCAAATCACCTAAGCTGGCTTGAAGCCTCTATTTTAAAGAATTACTTATATGCCAATCTGTGGCTTGTTGTGCAGGGAGTTGATTTGAGTTCAGCGCTCGTATCTCAAAATTTAGTTCGCAAATCAAAGCAAAGATTCGCTCAAAGAACAAATTTGCATCTCGGCGCCATTTCTTGCCGTCCATTGTTGACCATTTGGACCTGCACTTTTCTGTACCTACCTACCTACATACCTACCTATATACACACAAGCGCATTCAGTAAACAGACATTCATGCAAATACAAATACAGATGAGACACAAGAAGCACAGCTGACTCACATCTGATGACAACATGTTTGATGTGCCAGAGTTCATTCTGCCAACTGGCTTACGGCATGCGCACACACACACACGCAAACACACGTACTTACAAAAAGATTCAAGGATTTTGAATTTGGAATATGAGGTTCACTAATATGGTATGTTGGTTCATTTAATTGTCTTTCAATTTGGGAATTGACAAAAGAGGATTTATTTGCTCAATTCATCGAAACATTCTTCATTAAATATGTATATTTGGCCCAGTTTGATTGCTTTCCGAGAGTCGTAAAAAGTCCACTACATGCTATCATCATCAGATTTTTAAATACTTAAAATAACAAACAAATTATAAGATAAACACCTGCAGGCGTTAGGCTGTTTCCTCTGTTTTATCAAACATCTTTGCACCCAGCCGAAATATGCACAATCTAATTACGCAACAACAGAAGACACAGTTAACCAGTCCATAACAAAACCCACCCAACAAAAGTAAATCCAGCGCATGCAATAACTCACTGCAGCACAAACACACACGCGTCTACAAACACAGCTGTACAGAGTCGTCATGGAAGGAACCGGCAGGTTTGCAGCCCACAAGAATTTTTGTTTCCGAATGATTAGATGGGAGGCGGACTGGACGATCTGGGAGGCAGCAGCTGCTCGTCCCCCCGGCTCCAAGTGGAGCAGAAAATCAGGATAATTTCATTGTGATAATCAGCCTCCCGTTCCCCCAGCCCCGCCCATCATTGTAACCCGCGATGAGGACAGAGGGAGGAGATGAAGATGCAAAACAGCAAACATGCGCTTTGTGCTTGATGAGTTGTACTTTGTGAGTATGGGCACCAAAACATTTTTGGTTGTTTCACCTGCAGGGGCTGTAGATTATTATCTTTTTTTTTTTATCGTATCTGATGCTACTATAGTTAAAAAAATAATAATGCTGCTCCAAAAGCAATCGTGGCTTTTGAACTTTCCAACTAGCTCAAACGTAATTCTCTTGGAAAGAAACATGCACTTTGCTCATAAAACAAACACGTGATTGAAAATATGCCAGTATCTGTTCTTTAAATTCTGAATTGTTCTACTCAGTCACTGTTGTCTTTATGCTAAATGGTCAGCTAGGAATTACAATGGCAATTGTAATACAGCAGTACACCAGGCCACCGTTGACTGCAGGCCACGCTAAATGGCTTGACCTCTGTCATGCAGGGAATTTGGTGCACTCGGTAGTTGACTTGTGACTGTTGTGACGGTATGCCGTGTGATTACTTTATTGTTGTATTCCTTTCATACTATGTCAAGACATAAAATGGTCGGAAGAATAGATGCAATATGAATTCACATGTATAACAGAACGTGTGGTGTTCCACAGGGTTCAATTATGGGGCCTCTGCTGTTTTCATTGTATATGCTGCCCCTGGGTTCCATTTTACAAAGTAGAACAACAGTGGTGCTCTAAAATATCAAGTTGAGTTGCGTGACAGGGGTCAGTGTCCTAACAGCATGATGTGCAATGCCAAGTTGAACAATTCTAGTCCAGCACAAAACTAAAGGAACACTTCCTTAAGCTGAATGGAGATGGGGATTACAAGAACACAACACTTTCTGAATTCAAGGTGAAGAGAACCAGATTCGATGAAAAGTCTGCTCTTCTTCTTCTACTTCTTCTTCTTTAATTTTGCAGTGTTATATATATATATTATTTTTTATTATTATTTTTTTTTATTAATTAATTAATTTATTTATTTATTGTGACTTGGAACAGGATAAGCAGTATAGAAAATGGACGGATAGATATTTATTATAATTCACGAACCCAACAACTGAATAATTAACTGTTTATTTAACACGTCAGCTTGACATTTTTACTTTCTTCCTACAAGTTTCTCAGCACATGCAACACTATCAAAAGTGGAGTCATCTGGCAAAACCCGCTGCCATCGGTGACTGTTTGTGTGTGCGTGTGCCTTCTCAATCATGGCAGTGTGTCTATCTCTTTCTCATTTTCATCAGTCATTTCTAATCGACAGTTTTATACTGTAAATTTGTCATTTGGAGCTAGTGAACATTTGGCAGCACAAAATTGTTCCGGTGTTGTTCCCATGAGTATTTTCACGCTTCAATGGAACGCCCACAGACATCCTGTGAAAGGTACTAATTTAATGACTCCAACATGTATAGAAACATCTGTTTGTCAGTGTGTTTGTATGCAGGAGTCCTTCCCAAACTGTCCTATATGGCAGCTGATTGAATGATGATGGACGTTCTGCACTGTATGAATGTCATATACGTTTTTAGGAGTCAGTATCTATACGCTTTATTTTGCCTTTTATAGTGACCTACAATAATAGCATGTGGCAGAAGTTGACCTGTACAGACTTGCCCTTTGGAACCAGAGGGTCAGGTTCAAAGCTTGCTGCAAATGAAAGTGATAAAATGTGCAATAAATAAAAAACAAGAACTGAAAGACACATTAACTTGACACAGGCCTATAGTTAAACCTGAGCCATGTCAAGAATACTGTTTTTAATAATGTAATATCAAATGCGTAATCAAATATGCAGATAACTGCAATGTACCTTCTGAACCTGGCAATATCAATATGATGTGTTTTGCATGTTCAAAGGACGCTCTTGGACATGGACTAATACATGCCTGAGTCATTCTTTTTTTTTAGCACCCTCTAGTGGGCATCTATGGAAGTACATCCTAAAATGAAGCATCATCAGTCACCAAACAGCAGGAACATTGGAATTCCCCTTTTTGTTACATTATACACAAGTCAATTAAAAATGTTTTGATATTAATTAAAAATTGAAAGGTCTTAGACTTTATACCATTAAATATTAAATGTATTGGACCCGCTCTAAAAATAAATAATAAACATTGCTCCACGTCCATTCCAGTGACTCCACCCCCTCATCCTCTCCTCCATCCCACCTCCTCTTCCACCTTGTGACGCTCCATCCCGAAGTCAGCGTGTGCACCCCGTCTCTCTTCACGGTTTGGGGCCGTAGCCTGTCCGCTTCACTTGATGGGACCCTCGGCGTGTCTCCGGACCATCAGATGTTAGCGAAAAGCGTCTGCAGGAGCGCAAAGGACACGATGAAGTTGGCGCTCCTCGTCGTCCTCTCGGCTGCATCTTGCCCGCTCGCCCTCGCCGCCAGCAGTGGTAAGAAATTATGCAAATGAAAGCGGGTATGGAAAGTCATTTGAGCATTTATTTAATATCCTTGATATCCAGCTCAAGGTCAAAGGTACCTATACTTTATCCTCACCGGTAGCACAGGTCGGACGCACTATAGAACAAATGTGTCTTATTAAGTTACTAGTAACGTTTTTCCACTAGTGCTTTCCACTACTGTACTATGACATATTTCCACACACAGGACAAGTTTGGAGTACGGTAGCGACATACTACAAGTAGTACCAGAGAAGTAGCAGATCTTTACAACTAGCATAATAATATAATGTCATGTAGTATTTATTTTTGGAACTTATCCTGTGTTATTTATTGGCTGAACAAATCACTTACTTGCTGCTTTGGTATTCACGCCAAATAAATGACATTATTGCTTTGGTGGCATCTTGGTGTCAATGATATATGTACGTAGAAGTGAGTTGAGGAGTTTCTCTCAGATAGAAGTCGTGCTTTGCTGCCATCTGTGGCATCTATTGGCAATAACAAACCTTTTTTGTCAAGCTTCAGTTGCTTGTATATTTTCGCCATCCATGGCAGGTCTTGGGCCGTATCCTCACTCAAGAGCAGGAGTTTACTAGAATGTCATGCCACAGTTTGAGCAAATTTTGGGACGTCCTTGATATCTTGGTTAGGGGTAGTTTACAAACTACGCGTGTGTCAGGTTTTGCGTTGGGTTGAAGACACAGATAAAGGAAGGGAGGCAGGAGGGACTCAAAAACAAAAGAACCAAAATAAACAAGGTGCTTGGGTTCTCAAAATACAAAATTAACAAAAGTAAAAAAACAATTAAAAAAACAAAAAATACTGAAATAGAACCCCGACAGCAACAAAATGTGACAGGGACAACTAACTAAAGCAAATAAGCAATGAAGAAGGAGGCAGAAGAAGGCAACTCAAAGACAAGCAGACTGACAAGACACAGAGAATCAGTGGATAAGAAGACAAAAGTGCCTGAGGGAGTTGATTGGAAGACACAAGGAAACTTGATGACAAGAACAGGTGGACACAATAAGCTAACGAAACAGAAAAAAATTAACACAAGGAAATCATGACAAAACTATAATCAAAACTAATTCAACAGATGACAGATCATGACATGGTGGACATTTGGATGCTACCAGTAGGTGCCCCGAGATTACTACTGCGTGGCTAAAGTGCAGGACTACTTTACTAGAGAGGTTGTAGTAGGCCCAAAGTAGCGCTAGTAGTGGAAACATGCATTCCTCTAAGACTAGTAAATTGAGGATAAACGGTTCAGATAATGATCTGTGTATTGTTGTGGTGCGCATGGCGCATGTTACTTTTCTGTCTTTGTAGTTACATTGAAAATGAACTTCAAAGAAGATGATCACAATCTAGTTTTTGATTGACAGTGTCAAAGGGCTTTTCATTTAGCAATATGCTTGTTTATGATTGTGGGTGGAACAGTATCTTATAAAAAAAAGAACGGACCCAAAGTATTAGAAGCATTTGTCAGTAAGTTAGGTTAGCAGTGCACTTTTACAGCGCTGCAATGTAAAATCACAATAATAAACATACTGGTCAGTATCAATCAGAACTTGATTCTATGCTGAATCTCGTTAAATTGTGCACGTGTATCTAATAAAGGGCCTTACATGTCAGGGTAACTATATATCAGATTGTCACCGAATATAAAATAATACAATGCAAAGTGCTGATCTTTCCCTACCAAAGCTCAAGAGAGTTTAATTTTGAGCAGCCTGTAGTAGCCTACTGTGGAAAAGCAGGATTAAGTCATGAGGTTAATTGCACATTTGTGACTGTTTGAGTGACTGTATTGCATTAAAATACTTCCCGGTACTGTATGTACTGCATGATGACTGCAGTGATGACTGCTCAATTGAACAATATGATTACACATATACATTCTATAAAGAACGACTTCCACTCTCTAATGCAGTCCCAGACTATCATATTCATTCTTCATTTAATTTATGGTTGTTCTTATGTTTCACTGTCGCTGCCCTCTTTCCATTCTAGCGCCAAATGAGTTTGTATCCTTGGCGGAGATGGAGGACGCCCTGCTGAAGAATCTCTTCCAAGGCTACCAGCGCTGGGTGAGGCCCATTCAACATGCCAACGACACCATCAGAGTCCGCTTCGGGCTCAAGATCTCCCAGCTGGTGGATGTGGTGAGAGGGAACACGCCAATTGCTTTAACTTGCGTTTTACAACTTCACAAATGTAAACTCGCTTTCATCAGGTACACTTGCGCAATGTCATCAAAATCCAAGAACTGTTTTAAAAAGTTTGCCAGTTCACATTGTTTATTATTGGGTTGTACATTTCAGTAGCGTAGTCATCACACTGAATGGTGAAAATCCATTAGTAGATGCCTCTTGATGCCACAAGATGGCAGCAAAGCGCTATATGAAGCTTCTCAACTCACTTAATGTAGTTCCTTAGCAACAAGATGCCACATTATAGCCCCAAAGCAATACTTTAATATTAGACAGCCAATGTGCCACAACTATTATAAAAATAAATAATACTAAAAAAATAAAAACAAAATAAAATAATAATAATAATAAAAATGTTAACTTCACTAGAAGGGTATTTTTATTTTTATTTTTTAAATGAAGCTGAGTTCAGAACTATCCAAGTTCCTGAATTCCTGAAAATAGATCCCGAACACTTTCTTCACAGATCCACATGCATCCCATCTCTGACTGGAGTGCTGTTTTAATATTTCAGAGGTTGCCGCTGATAGGATGAAATGCTTTGGTTTGTTCAAAGGGAGGGAAAATGGAGGACGCTAATGGATGAGCTACGCTCCTCAGCGTGAAATATTCATCCCAACCATTTTGGCTCCCACCTGCCACATGAGCTGAATACAAAGCCCTTTCTTGGGTGAGAGAAAGAAACCGTTTCAGTCAGGTGGTCCTTTTGAATTTTGGACTAAAGAGAGAGGGAGTGCGGCGACAATGTGTTCTGTGTTGTCCCTCTGTGCTCACATGATTGGCTGCTGCAAAGCTCAGTATTAGATTATACTTCACCTCTGCTCAATGTGACGGCCGCAGCGTCCAAGTGAGGTTGACAGCTAAGGCCGGGGCTCGTCGGAAACACTCCCTCACCTGCAGATGTCTGCAGCGTTTAAGTTGCCCCCCCCCCCCCATCTTATCCTCTTTCTGAGTCTGTCCTTGCTTTTCAGTGTAAGTGTTTAGTGCTCTTTTTTTTTTTTGCTGTCCTTCATTTAAGCTCCTCAGGCCAGTCTGACTGTGTCAATATAAACTGAACATAATTATCCTTTTTTCCCCCCCCCCAAGCTCTTGTATTGATTTAATACACTTGTGCACGTGTACTGAATGAGGTGAATGATTGGTATAATTCTCTCAATGCAGTTATATGCACTATTACTCTAAAATTGTTGTCCTTGTCAATTAGCTTATGGAATGACTATTATAGTTATACAAATACAACCAAATTAATTAGGCCCTATTCCATTGATTAGTTATGTGGTTATCTCTTCCTAATCACGTCCCTCTTTTATTTGTGTTATTATGTTTAGGATGAAAAGAACCAGCTAATGACGACAAATGTTTGGCTTTGGCAGGTAAGCAGTAGTCAACATTTACAGTTCTATAGCTGTTTATTGCTGTTCAAAAAACACATTGTCAAATTATTAAACACACATTTCACTGTATATGTGATAAAGGTTTTAAAGCCTAATGAGGACATGCACCAGACACGTATTTAGCCCTATTTGGGGAGTGCTTCAAATTGAATTTAAATTTGAGTAGATACAGATATATTTGACTACGTGTTCTTTTTAACAAGCTAGAAACTCATAACTATAATACATATATAAACCACAGAGCTTAAAAGTCATATTCAAACAACAAAAATACAGTACACCCCCCCATTTGATTGAAAATGGCTTCATCCAACTTGACCCCTCCCATCTCTGCTTTTGCTTACAAGCAAGCTGTGCAGAGAGCAATGCGTGTCATCCTCCTCAGTCCATTCACGGGTTATGTCTGTCGAGAGTGGTGAAATCAAGTGTTCCTTACTTACACCAGAATATGTGAAAAGTATCATTTTATATGTTTATATTTTAAGTACTTTTCTCTTTTGAAGAACTTTTATTAGATTCGGTTTACTCACTGACTTCCCATGCAATTTTTGGAGCGGGGAGTAACCCCCAAAACCACCACAAGCGACCTATCACAACCTCAACCCTCTTTGTACCACCCAAGCACCCCCAAACGTCTTTATAGCACCCCTGAACCTCTGACCCTAGAATCGCCTCTGACATGCACTATAGAAAATGAATGACACAACAATCGATGTTTCCTTATGGCAAAAGAAAATCTGCATAAAACCACCATAAGTTTGTTTTGATGCTTAAAGCGAATGAATACAAAAGTGGTGTTGAGTAGTGTGTTTTGTTTTGTGTGTTGAGCAGCAATGGATTGATTTCAAGCTGCGTTGGAATCCAGATAAATATGGAGGCATTACTTCCATCCGAGTTCCATCTGAAAACATTTGGCTCCCTGACATTGTCCTGTATGAAAAGTAAGATCCGACATTTTCATCAGTTTTTCCACTAAAATGCAAATAAATTATGTGCAAAAAAAAAGAGAAGGAAACCCAAGTTCTTAAAGTGGACGTCGACCCTCACATTTTCTTTACAATAATATGTTGCATGTGCTCCCAATAGTTTAAACACGTTATTCTGATTAATATTGCGTTTGTGGAATATGAATAAAGCAACAAAATCCAAATCCATCTCAAGGGGCGGGCATTTTGACACTTGCTGTCCACTGAAAATGACATCACAGTTGCTCAGGTAACAAACAACCAATCACAGCTGCAAAATTGTCACCCTCTGAGATAAAAAAAAATGGGTGGATTTTGCTAATTAACTCATATTTAACATATACGCAATATTAATCAGAATACTGTGTTTAGATTAGCAGGGGCACATACAACATGTTATTGTAAAAAAAAATTGGGGGCTTACTTTATTAATGCAACGACTGTCAAAGTGTGGTTCTAGGGCACCCGCTAATGGTATGCTAAACAATCACTAAATTAGTTGAAAATTGTAATTCAATTCAATGTAGTTTGTCAAGTATAGTTCAGTTGTATATAAGTAAAATGCATTCACATATATATATATATATATATATATATATATATATATATATATATATATATATATATATATATATATATATATATATATATATATATATATTTATTTATTTATTTTAGAACTGTTTGGCTTAAAAGATGTAGGCACATTTTTTTTTTGCAATATATTTCGCCGGAATCATTATTTAAGTACAGTTTTTTTATTCTCCTACATTTAATTTTTTGGGCTAATGTTCAAAATGTGTGCATAAAGTTAAACTGACTTACAATAATATTAGAAATACTTTTTAGAAATATAACCTCGAGTTCTGTTTTAACGAACACTTGCACCGACGACGCTACGGCATGTAATGTTGGTTATTATGGTAGTACTGTATTCAGAGAGTGAAGTTTTTTTGAGGTGGTTACCTGGTGTAAGAAAAGTATGAGGAACCACTGCTTTAACATTGGAAGAATAATTCACACTATACGTTGATTATCAAAAGTTGGGTACACATTTTATGGTCCACAAAATTATATTATTCATCAACTGTTCTACATGAATGTGCTGTTTTATTATTATTATTATTTTTTTTAAGGATTTACACGTTTCCAAAATACACATTCTGTGACTATGATTTTTCTTCAGCGCTGACGGGCGGTTTGAGGGCTCCCTGATGACCAAAGCCATCGTCAAGTACAACGGAGTCATCACCTGGACACCGCCTGCCAGTTACAAGTCGGCCTGCACCATGGACGTCACCTTTTTCCCCTTTGACCGGCAGAATTGCACCATGAAGTTCGGCTCTTGGACCTACGACGGCAACATGGTAGACCTGGTTTTGATTGACAACCACGTGGACCGGAAGGACTTTTTCGATAACGGCGAGTGGGAGATCCTCAACGCTACGGGCGCAAAAGGAAACCGGAAGGACGGCATGTATTCCTACCCCTTCCTCACGTACTCCTTCATCCTGAAGAGGTTGCCGTTATTCTACACGCTGTTCCTCATCTTCCCTTGTCTGGGCTTGTCTTTCTTGACCGTGCTGGTCTTCTACCTGCCGTCCGACGAAGGCGAGAAGCTGTCGCTCTCCACCTCTGTCCTCGTGTCGCTCACCGTCTTCCTCCTCGTCATCGAGGAGATCATCCCCTCGTCTTCCAAAGTCATCCCGCTCATTGGCGAGTATTTGCTTTTCATCATGATTTTTGTCACGCTCTCAATCATCGTCACCGTCTTCGTCATCAACGTGCACCACCGCTCGTCGGCCACCTACCACCCCATGTCGCCGTGGGTCCGCAACCTCTTTCTTCAGAAGCTGCCCAGGTTGCTGTGCATGCGAGGTCACATCGACCGCTACCATTACCCGGAGCTGGCTCCTGAAAGTCCCGAGGTGAAACCGCGATCTGGAGGTCGGAGAGGAGGCCAGAGGGCGAGCGGTGGACAGGCGGCTTCCGATGGAAAGGAGGACGAGGCCTGGGCCACCATGCTGGAGAAGGCCATCTACTCAGTACGCTACATCAGCAGACACATCCGCAAGGAACACTTCATTCGAGAGGTAAGATGACCTTGCAAGGTTTGTGGGGGAAAGTAAACTACTTCTCTGAGGGCATAAAATGGCAATTAAGTCATTCACTGCCATTGACGGCTATAGATGTAAAAAAATCTATACAAAAACAAACATATTTTTACTTTTGTTAACAAGAGTATAAAATAACTATAAAACAAATTATTTTAGATTTCGAACAGATATAAAATGTGCGATTAATCGTGAGTTAACTAGTGAAGTCATGCGATTAATAATGATTAATAATATTAATTGCATGACACCCCTAATTTTAAATATTTTTTCATTTTTTAAATCTTTTTTTTTTAAATAAAAGATTATTAAAAATTAGGGGCGTCAGGCAATTAATATTAGTAATCGTAATTAATCCCATGACTTCACTAGTTAACTCACGATTAATCACACATTTTATATCTGTTCGAAATGTACAATAAAAAAAATTCTAGGTTTTCTTACTCTTGTTAACAAAAGTAGAAAAAAGGTTAAACTAATATAAATAGTTCAAATTAATTTATGGCAGTGAATGAGTTAATTGCCCTCCCCTAACTGATTTTTTGGAGTTTTCTTTTTACTAATTGATTGCAGCAATCAATTTGGCCTTTAGCAGGTTTTTAAAAATAGACATTCTTTGTTTTTTTCAAGTTACCTCACCTGAAGTTTTGTGGCAGTTCCTCAACACTAGTCAAATAAGAGATTCCCTAACCCTAGAAATTACTGAATTTCAATTTGTTTTGTACAATACATGTGATGTATTAAAGAGACAGTGTGTCGAATTTATTGCCATCTAGTGGTGAACTAATAGAATGCATTGACCTAAGTTCAAAGCGCGAGGTGCTTTTAGAAAAAACGCGCATTTATGGTGCCACAGACAGATAAACCAGCCCCAAGGAGCAAGAACTCGCTGACGAGGTTAAGAAAAGTGGCTAGCAAGAACTGGCTGGAGCGGCTAACAAGGGCGGCTAGCAGGAGAAGCTAACAAAAGCTAGCTAGAGCAAAGCAGAGTGAGACAAATCAGAGGACTCAGCGATGACCACCTGCAGGCCCCAGCTGTGGACGGTAAGCAGCGGTCGCGGTAGCAGAGGCTATCTACGTTCACAAAGTTCTTCTCCCTTAGATAGCCGTAGCAGATGGCGGCAAATTGTCAGCCTCCCGTAAGGTCCGGCGCAAACTATATAATATAATTAGTCTTACAATTATATGAAAAAATATACGTTGATGTGATAGAACATATGTTTTTGCAGATTATTGAAATTAAAACGTGATTTTCAAAGTGAATTTATTATTAGTTCACCACTAGATGGTGCTAAATCCTACCCACTGTCCCTTTAAAATACTCAGCCAGTATTTCTGTATTGAACCAAAAATCTCATGGCACCCCCCCAAATATGTCACATTAAGTATGAATATATACCTTTTTTATTTTTATTTATTTATTTTTTTCCTTTTTTTTCTTCTTCTTTTTTAGTATGTGCATGTGCGTGTGTATGTGTGTGTGTGGGTGTGTGTGCATGTGTGCGTGCGTGTGAGTGTGTATTCATTAGTTCCCCTAAAACCTATTAAAAATCCCATACCGTTCACCGACACCGAATACTTCAGAATCCAGCTAGAGTCGTGAGGTTGTCAGGAGACCCGAGGAAGGATCAAAGAAAAGAAAGGAAAGTGAAAACCAGCACCGACCAGACATCACCTACTACCCACCGGGTTACCAACCAGAGTCTTTCACCAACCCCAGAAACATCTAAATTCCAACAAATCAGGGAGACCTCAAGAGACCAAAGGAGAGACTGAGGAAAGGAAGGAAGGAGCAGAGTGAGATCCACAGACACCAGCCTCCACCGATTCAATGACCAGAGGAAGAAACAGATTGTGTCTGAGTTTCGATAGATGCTGGTGTGGTGGATCTGGCATGCATGAAAATCTCCACCAAAGAGGGGCGCCGTCGACCCCTGCCAGGACAGAGCAAGCGCAACACCTCAGGGCCCCCCAGGCCACGGCAGCGCCAAGGGACAACCCCCGGGCCCCGCAGGGGCCACCGGCCGGAGAGCAAACCCAGGAGCCAGGAGTGCCCCCCACCCCAACACGGTCCGCGCCCCCAACCCAACTCAACGCAGCAGGACGGGGCACGGCATGCCCGCCAGGCACCCCACCGGTCCACAGCCCCCGCTCCCCCCACGGCCCCCATTCACCCCCGCTATCCACCCCAACCCAAGTATGAATACATACCTAATGACGAGCTTGTCTCAATTTGCTCAGAAATATTGTTACACCATGTGAAATCTGGCCCTGTTTAGTTGAACACGTAGCTGATATGCTTGCAAGAATCTCTGACGAATTCTCTTGTGTGAATGGCAAAAAGTGGATCCAGAGGTTTATTGTACCTTCTGCCATCAAATGGAAGGGCATTTAATGGTTCTGCCTGTCACTGCGCATCTCTGACATAGATAGGTAAAGGACTATATCTGTAATTAACAAATAATGAGTCTCATATAAGTGAAATTGGATGAGATTTGGGAATCACTAGACGACCACAGCGCTCTTGATGCATTTCAACTTATGAGTAATACATAATGTATTCACCTACTTGCTGATTTTATTTTTGGATCCTATCATCCAGTGGGTAAGGCGTGAATATTACTTTGTTGTATAGTTTTTCAGTCCGCACATCCGCTTAATGTTGCTGTGTAAAGGAAAATCACTAACTACTGGAACTGCTTGCATATTACGACATTTTCTTTTTTTCTCCCTTTCTTTTTTTCCCCCAGCATGTGAATGGAGAATGTTGTATGTGAAAAACAATCTGTTATTAATATGCGGTTATATTATAAATGTACCATATCCTTGTTATACTCACATTCCTCTTCTTCTCCCAGGTGGTACAGGACTGGAAATTTGTGGCCCAGGTGCTAGACAGAATCTTCCTGTGGGCATTCCTGACTGTCTCCATACTTGGCACCGTCCTTATCTTCACTCCAGCTCTGTATATGTTCTTCAAAATCCCGCCACCAATTGCAAGCGAGGATCCAACTTCAAGCTCACAGCTTTAGCACAGGCCACTGATATTTCAGTTGATAAGACAGTAACAATATTTATTAAAGGGGGATATTTTATCCTTGTAATAATTCTTTTGCACTTATTTATCACGCACTGGTCTTCCACACAGCTCTGTCTGTTTGAAACTCCTGTCTCTTCAACGTGTTCACATACAGATTGGTTTTGTTTTATTATTATAATCACCTCTTTACTTTTATAATTAGCATTGACAAGTCTGTATCATGTAACTGGGAAAAAAAGAGATCCCCTTTGAAGAACACTGACGTTTTTGTTGGCTAATTTTATGCTGTATATACAAATATTCCCTGCTATCTCTGCTTGAAATGTGTATTTTCATCATTTACACAGAGTGGCTTCCATACACATATATTGAAGTTATCACTGACTATAGTAAAGTCATGAGGGGGAACGACTGGTAGAAAAATGTCTTATTATTCATCCATAAATAGTCTTGCAATAAATTGTGTTTTAATCAACAACATTGCATGCATGGAACTTGTTTGCATAAAAGTGTAGCAGATACAAGACGGGCGACGCAAGAGTGGTCAGTATGTGACAGTACCCCCTAGTGGTCGCAAAAAAATAAACAGCAGTAGTTCTTGCTTAAAGGCCTTTTTTTTTAAATATCCTTTTGATTCCTGATATATATGCAGTATATATGTTGTTGTTTTTTTGCTCACAACAGAATCAACACTATTTCCATTGTCCATAATAATGATAATAAAAAGAATATGACTTGGCCATATATTATTATTATGACAAATATTTATTGCAGCAGCAACAATCTTCTTCATTCATTCACCAAATTTACAGGATTCTACCTCTACACAATAAGACAAATCTAAGATGAGTCAGCATGTTTCACAACAAATCTAAACAGTTTTTCTGCATTGGAATGAAATACCAAAGAGAGTCTCAGCCAACAAAGTTCTTGTTTCCTTCATATGATTTGTTTCCTAGCTGTGATGTTATTAGGTAGGCAGTGCAGCTAAATTATTACCATAAAAAAAGGTTAAATTGCCACTCTCAATTGCATCTAAAAATATATATATCTACAGAGCAGAAACACGAAACATTCCCCTGCCATTAGCCACATTAGAATCATGTTTGTCTCCCATGTCAACACTCATATCATTTGTCTTCTTGTTTTCTATTTGCGTCCTCCCGTCTGGCTGTCCAAGTGAGCTCTGGCATTGCGCAACATCTCCATGTATAGCCTGTTGTTCTCACTGCAACATCAATGGAGAAAATGTTTAGTTATGATAAGACTATGATAGTAATGACATCATTGATGATGCAAATTATGCCAGCTCAGCCCCAGGTAATATAACTAATTAAAATATCAACCCAGAAAATATCAAAGTACAACTATACATTCAGTGGTGTTTTTATATGTTAGAAAATGGTGGTATCCCACCCACTGGTATGAAATCAAGCAGGAGAACTGCAGTAGGCTACTCTTTCTTAACATATACAGTCATGTGCTTATTTTTGCTCATTTCTCTTCCAGGGAAATGTAGTAAAAGTCACAGACAACATTCATATTCATTTAAACAGAAATACAATCTGTCGTACACAGATGGATCAACACTTTGCATTTATATATGCGCTTGTTGCTAGGCAGAATGTGTGGGGCGCAATCCTTTTTTTTCTTCCAAAGGCCAATAAATACAAAAAAATACCGGTATAGTGTACACTTGTCATTCACCCTATGGTTGCCTTTGCTGATAAGAAAGGATAGGGAGAGTTGGCAAGTACACTGACGATTTCAAATACCGTATTTTTCGCACTATAAGGCGCACCTTCAAAGAATGGCCCATTTAAAAATGGTATCCATAAATAAGGTGCACCGCATTATAAGGCGCACAGAATAGAAGCTATTGTAGTGGGTGGGGTTGCGTTAAGCGCCCACGAGATGGAGCTTACTTAACCAATATTGATCCACATATAAGGCGCATAGAATTATAAGGTGCACTGTCTGTTTTTGAGAAAATTAAAGGTTTTTAGGTGCGCCTTATAGTGCGGAAAATACGGTATACATTTTCTGGCTAAACAAGTTTCAATCGTACCTCGAGCACTACAAGTGAATAAGGGCTCTATTTTCGTAGATGTAAAAACGGGTGTATTGTCATTTTTGTGCCGGGGAAAATCTAGTCTTAACATGTTAGGACTGTGTTGCACCTTGTTGGGAATTTGGCAATTTGGTAACAAGAAATAGACTCGGTAAAGCCAAGTCTAACTTGTGGCGCACTTTTGAGTCTAGCACAATACCAAAATAGAGAAAACTCCAACCATGTGCACAGTTAGACTGCATGTTGTGGTAAACTTAAGCTAGGTACCAAAAAGTAAAAAATTGCCAATGGGCACCACATAAGATATAATATTGTGTCACTTACTCTGCCACAGAGCGGTCAAACATTAGGTTGCCCATATCCATGTAGAACTGGGCGTCAGTTCGAAGGGCTGTCCAGTACTCGTTAGCCTGGGAGACAAAATCAATGTCATATAGAAAGTAATGATTTTTTGTTTTGTTTGTTTGTTTTATTGCCGATGACTATAACGCATAGTCAAGTCTCTGTGATCAAGAGCAAAATAAATGAAGTAATTGACACTCCACTAAAAAGTCAATCAAACTCATCAATTGACTTCAACATAGTCATTGGCACCAAGATAGCGGCAAAGCACTACATGAAGCTCCTCAAGACACTTCAACGTAATTCCTAGGCCCAGACAAGCCACAAGAGGGTGCCAAAGCAACACTTTTAGTCCAGGGAATAGGTGAGTTTTTCAGCAAACTTCTTGTATGACCTAGAACTAGCAGCAATAATGTCACCTGCTCCTGGATGGTGTAACCCCACTGGTTCTGTGAATTGTGGGGGTCCCAGTAACCCGACTGTCTTTTCAGCCGGATGAAGCGCTTTGCTTCCTCTTCTCTCACGAACGGGGCTGCCAGAACCCCTAAAGACAAAATGATCACACAAGGTGGACAGTGTTGAATTTAACACGATAGTAAATAAACCAATCAAAGATTGTACTCATTTATTAATTTTTGCATAATATTTTTCTCCCCTACTGCTACATTTTTACATTACATTAACCACAATATCAGGTGCACCTGCGCAATCCCACACAAGAGGTTTATGATAAGTTTGTAATGAGATATTAATGAATATACATCAATTTAACAATGTGTTTCTTACTGAGTGAAGTTGTGTAGTTATTTTTGCCAAAACAAAGCGATATGGCCGGTCAGTGCAAGACTACACATTTGAGTAACTTATTATCATATTCATTATTGTACTCACCAGTCAAAAGAGCAAGCAGTATTACAAACTTCATGTCTTAAAATGAAAAAAAAGAAAGTATTTTAGGTGCATAGTTCCAATATAAAAAAATCATTAGAGGAAAATAAAACACAGTACAAATTTTAAATATCCAGAGAAGAGAAGTTCAAAATGTACCTGTAGAGCGAACGCTGATGTCAGCTCCAACCTGAGAACCTCACAAATGAATGCGGACGAGAACAAGAGTTTCTTTCACCGAGACGCAGAGAGGAATGAATGAAGTCAAACAAACAAGACTCAGAAGGTCGCCATCCAAAACACCCCCCCCCCCCGCCCCCCCCCCCCCCCCCCCACACACACACACACTGCTGCTTCACTTCGGGAACAAGCAAGACTCTGAGATTTATGATTAAGATGACGACTGTATGAAGTAGTCGTCAATGTGTCGATAGCTTTTATATGCATATTGTTGTTGATAAACAATTCCACTTTTTAATGAGCTGACTTTTTTTGATGCTACAGTAAAAATGTCATATATATGAAACCTGAATAACTTTTAGGGATGATTTCAGATTTAAGAAGCTACAACTGTACACAGTGTTTGTTTCAAGAATACTTCCCTGTGCTTCTTTTTAATAGTAAGTCACGCCACATTATCTTGACTAAACATGCGTTGTGCTCTCTCTGACTAGTGACTACCATTGTTTTGTCTTATCCCAGGAAGATGGTCTGGTCCGTTGTCGTCATCCTCTGATTTAATCAAACGGGGAACTATCCTCCCAAACAGAAACATAATAAACTGCTAAATCAGGCGTTAGTCTTTTAGTTATGCATTAGCATGTAAAGAAATCAATGTATGATTATGTCTGTCATTTATCTTCACACACATTCTACCAATCAGACTCACTATTCATTTTAAATGGCGCAATCTCTGTCTCTCTGCATTTGTTTGTGTGTCAGTACAATAATGTTTCCTCCACTGGGTGGGGTTCTGACTACGTTCGTGACTGGCTCCAGCAAGCCCTTTAACCAATGAAGCACTACTGTAGAGGTACACTGCGCCATAGTGAGATCTGTTTCTAATACTTTGATGACCTTATGTGCTACTCATTGAGTTTACTGGAGATCAGATTGCATTAGATTGCACAGCTGGAACCAGTGAAATGTTCTGTAGATGCATGCATTGTTTATGGTGGTTGTTTTACTTCAAAGAGTCATAATTATACTGCACGGAGACACCGTTTTTTTTAATCACTTCCTTTAATTTAATTTACTGGGAAAAAAATTCAACATTTGTTGAAGGGCTTTCACCTTCCTCCCAAATGATACAAAAATGCACATTAGGTTAAGTGAAGACTCTCATGTGTTCCAATTTAATGTATATGCTTATTTGTCTGAGCAATGACCAGTCCAGGGTGCACCCCATTTCTCACCCAAAGTCATCTGGGATAGGCTCCAGTTACCTACAATCCTAATGAGGATAAACAATATAGAACAGTGATTCTCAAAGTGTGGTAGGTGTACCACTTGTGGCATGTGGACTTCAGTTCAGCTGTATTTAGTCTTTTTAGTACAATACTTTTGCATCAAATGTTTTAAGTGCGGTTTGTTCTAAAAAAATATTGTTGTAACATTTTATTTATTTATTTACTGCATTTGAATTGAAACATTCCATATGGTTGTTGTTTTTATTTAAGCACATTGTTAATTAGCGAACTATGCATGTTACAATAGCTTAAAAATAATATAAAATTTATGTTTTATGAGTAATTAGGAGTATTTTGCTGTTCAGGATGGTGATGCTTGTAGAGTTTTCTTTGTGTGTTTTTTTTAGGTGGTAGCCAACTTGTGGTATAATGTTTGAGAACCATTGTTTTATAAGTTGAAAGATGGATGGATGGATCTAAATACATCAAACAACAATACATCATCATTAGCTATGATCCACCTCTACAAATGAAAAGGAAAAAAAAACACTTTTGTATCCAAACAGTAGCAATTGCACATCATTAGAAAAAAAAGAAGGCAACAAAAGAGGGAACTATAAAAAGAAAAATGCACGCAGTTGAGATAAAGAGCCATGATAAAAGGGTGAAAAAGCAATGCCACAACATTTAAGTCCATTAGTGGAACACTGCTCATGTATTAAAGATAAGAGAATTAACATCTCCCTTTGCTCTTTGCACCATTTTCTACACTTAACTCGTTACTATCTCTCTTCTGGCATCAACCCACCAAGTAGATTATATTTCTACTGTAAAATAACACACCATTATGCAGGTCCACATAAACATTATGCATCAATGGTCTTTCCGTCATCTATTGACATGCATGTTTTAATTTTTAAAGACTTTTTATTCCTGCTGCTTATTTTACTGTCTTGGTGGCTTAGTTAACATATCTCAACTATTGGAGCTGAAACTGGGGAACTTTTCGGAAAGATGTGGTTGTATGTGCACAGCTGTGTGCGCAACCCTCAAGGCACGAGATGGGGTGAATATATTTAGTGCAACTACACCTTTTTGGGAAGGATATAGACAATAATACTCTTAATTACCGATCCTGAGAATAATTTGGTGTGTATGACATCATCACTGACAGTGACAGTGGAAGTTGGGAATCAAATTATTTGAGGGAGTAAACCTAACTGTCATCGATAGACCAGTTGGTGTGTACTTTTCTTGTATTTCTTTTTAAAACCAAGTTGTAAGTTTGACCCAGTTTGTCAACTCTGCTTCCTTCCAGGCAGCAAATCAGATCATCAGCTCACCAGCTCTTCTACAGCCCTAGTGTGCCACCCAACTCTCATTAAAAGTGAAAAAAAAAAACCACAACTTGCAGTCACCGATTGCTTATCAATAAACTCATCCACCTACGACATGCTCAGTCACTTTAAACCAACAATAAGAAAATCATTCAAGAAGCCTTACAGCAAATAAAATCTAATAACATGATTGTCTTTCAAAAGAGTGCATCGATATGTAAACGTGTCAGCAGCACTGCTTTTTGAATGAACCAAAACAGGGAAAAGAGTGAGTCAGTCAGTAAGAACATTTGCGAAGAACGAGTTTTTCCACCTCATTTCCTCTCGGATTCTATTTCTGCCGGGAATTATCTGTGGAGCTCATCTGCTTCTGAGCCACACTGACCTAGAATAATGAGAAAAACAACAAACACTGCGAGTGCTGGAAATGCTGGAAGTGTAAACGTAACAAAATAACAATTTACTGCAACGACAATTCAATGCACCTTCAAAATATACTCGTACAATTTTCACACTACTATACCCACAGGTGGGTAGCGTAGCAAATTTTTTTAAAAAAAGTATGTGTAGTGTTATTTTATAATAATATAACTCAAGTGGAAAATAGATGGATGGATAAAAGTAATAAGTAGTCCAAATAATTACTTGAGTAAGAGAAAAAAATACTCAGAGAAAAAATTACTCAGTGAAAAAATACTGGTGAGTATATGGTGAGTAACTTCTGGTTATTTATTTATTTATTCTAAAAATAACAAAATAAAATATGAATCTGCAAATTCAGATGCTGCTGAACAATATCACTTAATATACTGTAAAACAATAATAAATACAATCTTTAACAAATAAAATAAAATAAATAAAATAAAAAATTCAGCTAGTATAAGAAATGATCTTATACTATTTTGTTTCCACTTGTTGAAGAGCATAATATATGGCTATAAAAAGTCTACACACCCCTGTTCAAATGTACAATTTATCCAAAACAGTTACATGAGTAACTTTAAAGGAATAACTATCCACATCTGCAAACTGAAACCACAATCTTAACATACCGCTCTGAAAGTGAAAATTAAAACTGAGCATTATTAGCCTTGGAAAAGGGAGAATTTCTGATATAAATTCAATTAATCAACAAGTCTGCAGTGTTGAGGAAATGAGCCTGTGTGTGCGGCTGCGTGTGCTTGGCATATTTGACTATAATTGACTTTTGAAATAACCATGAGCTGACAAATGAAGATTCTGCACCCAACCCTAGAGCGTCCAATCACTTCAGAAAGAGAGGAAAGCCGCAGGAAACAAAACAACAAAGTGGGAACATCTGCAAACCCGACTTTACTTTTGGGAATAGGCTTGTGGACTTGTGATCTGCAACTATTGTGACTGTGTCTCATCATATAGGCTTTTATGTTTCCCCTCATATGTGTATTTTATTTTACATGTAATACAGAGTAAAGATGAATTAGTGAAAATGAATGTACAATATCAATTCATATATACTCACTACGCAGCATTCATTCAGCGCTGATTAAAAGCTTTGTCATGTCATTTGGACGATTTCAAATATCGTATTTTTCGCACTATAAGGCGCACTTAAAAAAAAAAGGAAAAAAATGGCCTATTTAAAAACGTTTTCCATAAATAAGGCGCACCGCATTATAAGGAGCACAGAATAGAAGCTACTTTAGTGGCTGGGGTTGCGTTAAGCGTCCACGAGATGAAGCTTACTTAACCAATATTGATCCACATATAAGGCGCATAGAATTATAAGGTGCACTGTCTGTTTTTCAGAAAATTAAAGGTTTTTAGGTGCGCCTTATAGTGCGGAAAATACGGTATACATTTTCTGGCTAAACAAGTTTCAATCGTACCTCGAGCACTACAAGTGTGCGCCAGCGTGCAGTCTGGTGAACGCGCTTATCTCCACTTGTTCTGGATTGTCAATAGTGGGCACGTTGCCCCCTCCCTCCCCTTTCCTCCCTCGCTGCCTCTCCTCCTCTCTTCTCTTTCCCCCGCCTCTCTCCTGCCTCTTGTTCGCGCCACCCTCCAAAGACGAAGAGCATCAGCAGCAGAGAGCCCGCAGCCAGGGCCAGGATGCGGTGCCACAAGTTTTGGGCCGCATGTTCGGTTGGATTTTACGTGTGGACAGCCTTCCTTTTCAAAGGTATGTAATAGGAACACATTATTTACAGTACATTCTCAAGGTCTGTTCAGTAAGGGCATAGGTTGGAGCAAATAAGGGGGGTGGGTGTGCTGATTATTTGTGGATTGTTCTAAGTTGTGTTAAAAGTTGAAAAACAACTGCACTTGCAGTACAACCAATACAATGAATTTTTTTTTAGAGATACTTTTCACCTCAAATCATTTTAGAAAATATTTATAATAATTTGACACTTTAGATTACCTTTCAGGCTGTTCATTATTCACTTGCATTACACCTCTCCACTGTGAGATAAACAATTACGGATACTGTGATATTATGTTATACATATTAGATATAAATTATGCATATTGACATACACTGTTTATTGTCTTTCAATATGCAATATTTTGCATACATATGCATTAAGTTTCATACACTTTACATACAGCATTATATCACTTTCAATAATATTATACTTACTACTACTACTACTACTAAATACTAAATTTGTCTATAGATGTTAATTTGAGTGTGAATGGTCATCCCTCTACATGGGCCCTGAGATTGTTTGGCGACCAGTCCAGGGTTTGCCTTGCCAAAGTGAGTTGAGATAGGCTCCGGCTCACCCACAACCCTAATGATGCAGTACAGACAATGGACAGAAGATGCATACCGGTGAATCATTTCATAAAGTGCCCCTCTCGTCATCATATTGAACGTGTCAATGCAGACGATTACATGTGACCTGCACATCTGTGTGCATATGTGCATAAATGCGCACTATAAATAACATATGCACAACATCCATCCCATCATATGAGTATCTTGTTTAGCATCTAGGTAAATTAAAAGTGTGCTTTTTATGTTTTTTTTTTCAAAATATATATATATTTTTTTTAACTTTCACTCACTAAATCCTGCAGAAGCATGGTGACCTAATGGTTTGCTTGGTCTGAGGTTCGGGGTTAAAATCTTGGATCAGGTGATTCTGTGTGGAGTTTACAGTGTTTGTGTAGGTTACTCTCTGAGTACAAAAACATGCATGTAAGTTAATTAAAGACACCATTTTTGACTAGTGTGAATTTGAGTTTGAATATTTTTTATCTACAAGTACCCAACAATTTGTTGGCAACCAGTTCTGTGTGTACCAAAAGTAAGATAGATTTGATAGGCTGCATCTTACACTCTAAAAACAGTTGGGTCAATAGTAACCCAATTATGGATCAAAAATGGACCGTTCCACTTTCTGGGTGAATTTGACCCTACTTTCTGCATTGTTTTATACAAAATGATCACATTTTTTGACCCAAGTAAAGGATCTTACCAATATTTATGAGTTGTTTTACGCTAACCCATTTCTTGACTCATAGTTGGGTCAAATTGACCAAAGTAGAAGATCAGTCCATTTTTGACCCATAGTTATGTTTTAGAGTGACCCTAAAAATGACCTGTGACCCTAAAGAGGATATGCGGAATAGACAGTTGATTGTTTTGACTGTTAGAATTACATGAAATGAAAATCAAATTGCTCTGATATTTTCTCCATTTATTGATAAAACAGATTTTATGTAGAACAGCTATTAGATGGATAAAACGTAAATATAAATAGCATGTGGAAAAACAACATTTGAAATATTTGGTCGTACAATCAGTTTTCACGGAATGTGCAATGCTGTGAACATTTTAATGTAGTGTAATGTACAATGCTATTGTTTACATCAATGCTCCTCTCACGGTTCCATAAACAAATGTTTGCGGACGATGTCAGCCTTCTTTCATGAAATGACCAACGAAACACAACAGTTGCCTCATTAGCATGTGCTCACTCTCCAGGCATGACCAATCAACCCGCGCCTAATCACACTGCTACATTAGCGTTACAGTTGAATTGATCACAAATTGATTGGTCATTCATGGAGAGTGTGGCACAAATATGACACATCATCACACATCAATATTACAATATAAACTGTAGCGTTATATCGTACAGTAAATGACACTCTAATTCCCAGAGTGCATTAAATGGCTGTGTTTAATCAAATTAAAGCTTTGCAAGTGTAGCCTCGGTTATGGTATCATCTTTTCACATAAAATATAGGCAAACTTTAGAATGCTTCTGCCTCCACACCATGATGTAAAAGTTTAGTAACAGAATACACTTTTATCCTGCGACACCTTCACTCAACTGCCACGTAAATGAAATCGACAAGATGAATCAACAGACGAGCAAACAAACCCTCAAAGAAAGCTACTTTTCGATTCTTATCCCCATTCACCGCTGAGTTTTTGCTAACTTTGAAGACAACCTGTACAGAAAAGTCAAAGTAACTTTCAAAGTCACATGCATCAAAACAACATTCATACTCTGTCTGGGTGGGAATATGATTCAAACGACCGCTAGCCTGGTGTTGTGTATCAAGCTTACTCACATTGTCCAACTTATTGGAATGATCTTTTATTTTTGACCCTCACAAAGGTTCAAACGCTCGTAAACCCGAGTGTGCCCGGCCCAGATGATGCAATATTAACTGCATCATTTCCATTCAACGCTTCATCTCTCTCTTGGTGTCTTTCCCTGTTTTTTATTCTGTACTGCAGACTTTAATACTTCCCCCCCAGTCAGCAATAAGTGACTCTTCCCGTCACTTTGCTCTTTAATCATGACCTATCTGTAGATTAGACTATTTAATGACTTGTTCCGAGTGTTACCCATGGCATAAGGTGGTTTATGTGGCAAGCTTCAGTCACTGATGACACCCCAAAGCAATGAAAAAAAATCTTGTGACCTTCATCTTTCAGTGTCAAACATGTCAAACATCTCAATAGTGAAGTTGATGCTCCACTGGTTTTATTGCCGTGGCAACACTAAGTCACCTACTTTAATGAACTGTAATACTGCTGGACTGGGTTGGCAACTATCATGTTGGGTTAGTGCTAGCGTCGGTTTTGACATAGGAGTTCAGTACTCGTACAAACTTTGCTAACTCACATAATCACACACGTGTTAAACTTCACAATAGTAAACAAAACACTTATTGTTGCTTTGTCTTTTTTGTACAGTTTCAGCTTTAGAAGGATTTGCGCTGGTCAAGAAAGGGTTCAATGAGCATGAAAGTTGTAGACACATTGGAGGTCTTTGCTCACGGATTAGGATTAAACATCAAGTGGTTTTAGGGCTGTGATCGCTTACCATAGATTATAAAACTCTCCTATATGATTCAGTCCAGCCAGAGAGCCATTAAGACACTTGTCCATATGTTCTGCTCGTCACGTCACTCTTTTGAAAGCAGGAAGTTCTCAGTGATTTAAAAGTCCTTAAATAATAATAGAACGCTACAATAAATCGGGGAGACCGGGGCTAGTTGTATCACGGGTAAGTTGTCACATTGCAATTTTCTTTTTCAATGAAAAAGTGGAATACTAGTTTTCTTCGTATAAATGGTCAGGGGTTGTGTACTGTCTGAGAAGAGAATAGCACATTGTGAGCTGATATGAGTGCCAGTTATCTGTTTTGCACAGCCCAAAGTAAAAATGTTCAACTTCATATATTTTGAAACAGGCGTCGTACATTCTAAATTCTAGCAGCAGAAAATCATGTGGACTCGTTAGAGGAGAGATCTTGTCATCAGATCGGATCTTGCATCTTGTCATGCCTGAGTCACTGCTCTGTTTTAAGCTAACTTTAAACTAGCAAGTATTAGCCAACATGGTAGTTTGGGGCAACTTTTCTAAGTGATTTGGGGGTTTGTTGTCACATATACAAAGACTGGGGCAATGAAAAATGCACCTCTGTTTACGTATGCCAGATTGTTCTTCAGATGATGAGTCTGAAGAGTGAGGAAATTAGTTTGCCAGGTTTTGTTTCATTGTTTAAAATTGACTTTCCAGTTGTTGGAACTGCAGTATGCCCACATTTAAGGACTGGTTTAAGTTTCTTGATGAACCATTCTTCCATTAACCAAAATGTTTTGTTTTGTTTTAAATTCAATTTAAACTCAAATTTCCAGTTTAAGGGAAGCAAAACAGGCATTTTAGGCTGAGAGCTATGACCTATATGCCAGGAGTTCCTCAGGACTTTATTCTATTTTATGTTAAAGCTTGCTCAATGACTATGGTCAATTTTCAAGACCAATGATAAACAATTTCTCTGGCTGTAAAAATAAACAAACAAACAAAACAAAAACAGGAGAACAAGGATAATTTTACCATTGTTTTATAAGTTGAAAAATCCAATGTGACATCTTACCCCATATAGTGTGACAACCTACCCAGTGGTGGGGCAACATGTCACGTTGGATTTTGCAACAAATAAAACAATGGCAAAATTATCCTTGTTCTGGCTTATAAGTGCACTGACACAAAGTATGAAAACGACATGAATAAAAAAATATATATACCTAAGACTTTGGTCTTTCATCTGGTATTCATTTTGTTTATATATGATGTATTGATTCCAAGACATATATAAAAGTATAAAAAGTGATACAACTAGCCCCGGTCTCCCCTACCTTAAAATTCCAAATGTTATGATTGTAGTTAATAATCACATGTGTAATTATGATTTAGTAGGCAGCATCATCATTTAGCAGGAATCTGAAGCTTTTGATTTGGCGACATCTTCACAGAATGTTGCTTTCCAGTGTGCTGATACGCTGCCTATTGCTCAACTTTGACTTCTTTTGAAATTATTTTCCAATGAACTTGTGCCCAGCTCACCTCCGCTCGCAGATTATTTAATAGGATGATTTCCTGGGTTTTAGATCGCAGCTTCTGAACACCTGGGAGCTTCACCGCAGAACTCCCCTGATCTTCTTTTGTTGACCTCATTTTTGCGTAATTGTTGCTAATAAAGGGTCCAGTGAGTGTATTTTACCTCAATTGATCGAGAGTCAGATGTATTTTAGTTTCCTTTCTCTTTCTGAAACAAAAGTGTGTCACTATTATTTATTAAACAACAAAGGCTGCTTTGGGAGTTTATTTTTCAGCCGGTTTTCACACGGGGTTTCATTATTTGCATTACTTTTATACACACGTATACACAAGCCAACACATATTCGCACCAAAATAGCTGGAGATGTGCAGAGTTGTCATTTGGTTGACTCACCACAGCCCCTGAGGGAGAGGTGGGCTGTCAGAACATTTGCTGTGCAGAACTCGTCCCCCCTTGCCAGGTCTAGATTACTGCCCCAAAACACTGAGGGATCAAAGCTCCATTTTAATTCTCAAATGTGACATCATGTTTTGTGTTGATCCGATCAAGTCTGTTTCCTGTCTGTGTCCCATTTGTTAGAATTTGTGTCCTAAGAATGGTCCCCTTTAAATGTCTTTAATCAAAATTGATTTAATCTAATGCAACTAATTAGATAACCTTTTTTGGTCTTTTTCTTGCGGATCGTTTGGCATTTTGTTTATCCTCATGATTCATATAACCATTGTGACGCTCATGACGCTATTCTGTGGCAAAGCCTGAATTGACCATGTGGGCATACAAAGACTAGTTGTAATTAGTAGATAGAGGCAAAGACTTATATTTTTGTGACGGCATAATACCTTTGCACGTTGGATCAGTAATGCTACTTTTAGAACGTAATTCGGAGTATTTTTTTTCCGCACAATGTTGCATTTAATTCCTGAACAATACGCTTAAATTGCTGTCTCGGATCATTTAGATCAGCTCATTTACAATCAGCAAATAAATGTGTGCGTCAGATGCTGCAGCCTGAGCGGGTTTAGCGCGACTAAGCGCAGACACAAAAACATCAGACATTGCTGTGCGTTTGAGTGTATGCTCATGAGTGTGTGAGAGCCTGTGAAAGGGAGAATGGGTCCCTGTGGCAGTCTGTTTTTGGATAGACCGCCTCTGATGAGTGTGTCTCAAAGTCAGGCGCGACGTTATCGCCGGGCTGTTTGACAGCAGCAGAGAACAATAGACTGATTAACCCCAAACAAATGCATTTACATTCAAGAAGGCACACGGCCCACATGAAGAGAGATCCGACGAAATTCCTTCCTTCCATTTTTAGGTGACACCAACTAATTGGAAACGGTGCCAATCATGTTTTTCTTGGCTTGTTTATTTCAATCCAAAACCCAATTGGCTGTGGAATGTGTTCATTTATTGCACACACAAAAAGCAAGTGGATTCAGGACAGCCAAAAGACTGTGAGAGAAGAGAAGGAGATCAAAAGAGAGGATGCTCATACAAAATATACTAAAAATGAGGTTGCATAAATTAGAGCTTGATGCGCAACACTGATGGTGCATAAAGCATCGAGTAGGGAGAAAAACAGATGGAGAGATTAAGGAAGATAAGAACAAGTTTCAGATTTTTTCCAATTTAAATTTGCATGTGACATTTAAAACCCTTACAATTCCAATGATTTTTATCATAGGCAATATGGGTGGTCTGTCACCTGCTGCATTCAAGAAAACTGGGAAGCACAACGGAATGATATTTAAAGTCATAGTGCACTAAAACACTGTCTTCATTTATCACTTATTCTATTAATGAGTACACATGGGGTCATGTCATTCAGCATCGAGCTTCTCAAACTTCTACATCCATGACCATTCAGGTTCTCATTGTGAATGAATTGGTTATTTTGAGTCCATATGCAGCCAAAATGCATCCTGGGTTCAACCAAAATTGACCAACAAATTGAATGGAGTTACAGACACGAGTAGCGTATCATGATTTTTATCTTCCATAACGATTAGTTGATTATTGTGTCTTGTGTGTCACAGTGTGGACTCACTGAAAGTAATATGCAAAGCATGGTTTCATCACTGTAATCCACACATTTTCATTTTCTCCATATCTCCATAGTCATAAAAAAAGTCCAATATTCTTTCCAGACGAAATCCATGTAGAGAAGATTGCATTAAAGGAGCAAGAAAAGCGTGTTAGTTTTTGTGCTGTGCTACAAAAATAAAAGTCCCACGCCTCACAGCCCCCCTGTGGTGCTGACACCCTTGGGCTTGCTTTAGTACCCAGAGGTGTTCTGGCTCTGCTTATTAAGTCAGAACTAATTCTATGTGCAGACATGCAAAGTTTTGTGCCATTTCCAGTACACACTTCTTGACCTTTATGTAGCATATTCTGCACATTCGACCCACATTTCTCCATGAGAATAATTGCGGTATCATTCCCATTAAGTTCAAAGTTTACACATCTACACTGCTCGTTTAGTGTGTTGTCTCCTTTGCTGTTTTGAATAGAGTATATCATGTAGGGTAGCTGATCCAAAACGGCAGTGGTACATGTTCTTTTTAATTTATTTGTTACATCGCCTTTTAACAACACTCAATAAGTGTTTGTTCTTGCTTGATGTACAACTTCAGTTGCTTAAAGGAACAGTAACGTGAAAAATCAACTTTTTGGAGCATTTAGCCATGCTAAAATGCTAATTCCTCGCCAAATACATCACCAAAGTGGAGTTTTCTTCCATTGGGTGCGCATTCTGTCCAAATGAATTCAAAGCAATCAATTATATTATTTTTATTTATTTTTTATTTATTTTTTATTTTTCTTTTTTATTTTTCTTTTTCTTTTTATTTTTTTTTCTTTAAGAGCTCAGTATTGTTCATTCGGAAATTGTTCATTCGGAAATGTCATCGTCATTGCTCCAATCAATTATATTATATTCACATGATACATTATGCATACATTATATTCATATTATATTCACATTTGCAATGCCAATTGTCCGTTTTAAATCCCCCGTTCCTTGGCTGACACTTGCGAAACTATAAGTACAATTTCTGTGCTGTTGAACCTAACTGAATGAATGGTGTAGTGGTTGACATGCTCACCCTGTAAGGATAAGGACCTGGGATCATGTCCCATGCAGGATTTTTTTTTGCAGGATTTTTTCTCTCTCTCTCTGGTTTTGGGCCCTGCCATTTATCCAGATTCTCTGAATCTTTTGATGGACTTCAGATGATGAAATCCCTAAATTCCTTGCAATTATACGTTGAGTAATGTTCTTCTCAAACGGTTGGGCTTTTTGCTCATGGAGTTGTGAACTTCGCCCCATCCTTGCTTGTGAACAACTGAGAGAGTTTCAAGGATGCTCGTTTTATACCCAATTATAACACTCGCCTGTTTCCAATTAACCTGTTCACCTGCGGAATGTACCAACCATGTGTTTTTTTAGCATTCCTCAACTTTCCCAGTTTTTTCTTGCCCCTAGCCCAGCTTTTTTGGAATACAATTCCTAATTAGAGAATACTTGCAAAACACAATATCATTTGAACTTTTGCATCCATTTGAACATTAAATATCTTGCCTTTGTTGTGCATTTGATTGAATATACGTTGAAAAGGATTTGCAAATCATTGTTTTATTTACATAATGCACCAACTTCATTGGTATTGGGTTTGTACGTCAATTTGAGAAAAAAAGCCTTATAAGAGATAGACTGTGGTGACTCAACGTGCATGGTGAGAAAACGAAAAGGAAACAGAATGAAGGATCAAATAATTACAAATATCTATGCTTCCTTCTGCTACCGGAATTTCTGTATTACTCCTCTCTCTGGGATGCCTCTCTTCATGCCTGGTGGGAGCCACACATGGTTTGTTTGTGCATTGAAGACAGTCATTATTTTTTTCCCTGTGAGCACAATTTCATGAGACAGGCAGCAGCAGAGGCACCAACCCCCCTCACTACTGACTGTATTATTTTGTTCATGTTTGTGAAACGACGGTTGTGGTTGCTAATGTGTCTGAATACACTGTGCAAAAGCAAAAAACTTTTTATGCACTGCTTGTTTCTTCAGAGTCTTTCTGCAGCCATTAAATAACCTGTGGTTTATATTGTCTTTCATCAACAATGTAACATGATGACAGACATGGTTGGTGCAAATAAGTGTTCGCAACTTATGAGCTGTTTCTCAGGAGGATCCTGGACACAAAAGCAGAATGTCAGGTGGGTGTTATTGTTTGCTGTGAGGATTAGTTGCCTTGTTGTTTGGCAACAGATGTGATAATCTGAGATGCGATGATTGGCATGACAAATTGATTGATCTTTTTTTTTTTGACAATTAAGAATTTTGACATCTAGAATTTAGGCAGTATAGGAGAGTTGACGTCTGCATCTCAGCCAAGAGATTATAGGTTTGAATCTTGGCACAGGTCTGTGGTTTGCATGTTTTCCTCCTGCTTTCACCCATCTAGTTCACTGTCCAAGCAGACTGGTGTAGAAATGTAAATGGCAAGTAAACCTGTACAAAGTTGAGTTTGGCGCGGACCCTTATTGAGGGGGAAAAAATCTAATTGTAAATGCTGAAATACTGTGTATAAATACTGCTCAGATTGGCAGAAAGTGAAGGCTAATTTCACCAAGCTGTTAGTTAGTTAGTTGGCTCCAGCTATTATGATCTTTGGAGGAGGTGTTTTTATCATGAGGCTGTCATGCTCCTATATTTTGAAATTCCTTTATTATTTTTATTTTATTTTATTTAGTTATTCCATTTATTAACTCTGAATCCAGCTCTTTTCACAGTTCCACTTTTATTCTTTGAGAATAATGCCTAATTGTTAACAATTGGGTTGTATGAACATTTCTTCCTGAAGTCAGATTTAAATCTCCTTTTTAATCATTTCTGCCACCCAAAAATGTATATTCAAACACATTTTTCCTTGATCAGTGTAAGAAAACGATCCTTATGTTTTCCACGTGTTCGTAAAATCAGACTGGAGGTCGGTGAAACGGGTCCTTCGAAGGATTTATTTTACAGAAATTTTTGGACACAGACAAGTTACAGTCAAATCACTGACGTTCCTCCCACTTGTAGTCGTTCTTATAGTTTCCGCATAGCAGCCCCCAAAAAAACCTCCCCTTCCTCTTCCTCTTTTGTTGCCCTTAAGCCCCGCCCCTCTCCAGTGCCGCTCCTAAGTCCCAAGACAGACAGTACTCAATACACATGGACAGATGGCCGATTGATGTGGAAATATAGTAGGTTCAGACAACCTGGCACCCCGACAGATGACCAACCGGGCGGAAACACAGTAGGCCAGACAACCTGGCACCTTTGTAGTAAATACAACTTTACAAAAGAATAGATTATAACACATTTTCTCCCCCCGAAATAGATGGCTAATTACGTGGGAAAAGGAAGGAAGAATCTTCAAACGTTCCGTCACATTATTACACTCATCAAGCTTTACTGAGGAAATTAAAACAGTTATGACTAAATCTAAACAGTTGTAACTAAAATCAAAACAGTTATAATTAAATTGAAACAGTAAAATGTCAACATCAGTAATATAAAACGTTTTCTGAAATGCCAATCTCCATTATGGTGCACCTTATAGCTTGCTTTGCTTTGTCTGACCTCAAACGCTAACCTGCCATAACGCTCCCCATTTTGGCATTAATGGGCCGATCAACACCCTGCCAGGCTGAAGGCACGCTTCTTTACTCTTCGCAAAGCTGGGATTGACTTGATCTCATTGTGATCCAGCTGTGGATAAGTGCCATGTGGATGACGGCTGGATGGAAGAATTGATGGATGGCCTACCTGAACTGGACCGTGCTGCTGTCTAAATGTTGCTATAAAAAAAAAGAAGGCTTTACTGTATGATGGAAATTAGCCACTTCGCGTAACTTTCCTCTTGCTATGTTGGTCCCCAGGATCTCTGCAAGGAGAGCACCAGAGGAGACTTTACAAGGAGCTGCTTGCTAACTACAACCGACTGGAAAGACCGGTGGTCAACGACTCAGCTGCCATCCTGGTGGAGCTGGGATTCACGCTTCTGCAGATAATAGATGTGGTGAGCAGCATGTACCGTATTTAGTATAAGTATTTGGTATTGAAAGATGTGCCGTTGAATGGTAAACTGTTGTTGACAAGTTTTTTTAGGGCGGTCATTTCCTAATTCTCATTTAAAGTCTTTAAAAAAAAATGCAATTAATTGACTCCATCCTCATATACACATGATGTCAAAGAGAAAATAAACAAATGTACCGTAGATGATCATAAAGCAGCAACAACATTGTCCTGTTCATAAAATGGCTACAAGTGCATCTTGAGTGTTAGCTCCTTATTTGTTTTTCCTTGAACTGAATTGAAGCGGTGGCTCATCTAAAGCTTGTACCAATAATCCAAAATTTGGAAAACTCAGAAGTTGAGGTAGCCTACCTGTAAATTAAAGTTCCACTGTAATCCATATCTTAAAGATTTGTTCTTTATTAGGAAGGACTTTATCTTCTGTGGCCGTTTTTTAGTCTAATGTGGTAAATGACTGTACTGTTAAACACTGGCGGAAGTAATGCACTTCGACTGTTCAACTTGCTGATGTATGTTCATACATATGTTCTTGAAAGTAGTTAGCTAGATTGAATCGGACAGCCACAACAGTGACCAGATGCCCTGGAATACTTTGTAAGGTTAATTTTCGATTTGCCATTGGGAGCTCCTCACAAAAGAACAGCAGTTCTGTTTGTTCTTGTTGGTTAAAATAGACAGAAACTGTCAGTTTATCCACAAAAAGTGCAGTGCTTGTGCTTTTGTGACCTTCCAAACCTTCCACAAGACATTTATTTCACTATAATGAAATTGCATTGGTGTCACACCATTATTTTGAACAATGTGAAAATTAGGGCAATATAGCGCGTTATTACAGTACGCAATTCTCAAATCAATTCAATATGCGGCCAAATTTATGTTTAAACATCAATTTTTGATGGAAATATTCAACAAGTATATTATTGGAACATTAAGCCTTCATATTCTTATTTATTTGCTGTTCAAACATGAAACAGACTGCAACCAATTTGTTAAATACAGTGGCTCAGTTATAAGCATGACGTTTCAGATAAAAACATTTTCATACAAATCTTACAGTGAACATGTACAAATTTACTGATTGGTATTTTCTGAATTTGAGTTAAAAAAAAATCCCAAAAATCTATGTATAGATTGGTATCGGAATTAATCGGCATCGAATCGAATCGTGACCTATGAATCGTGATACGGATTGAATCGCCAGTTACTAGGCAATTCACACCCCTAGTGGATACCCCCCCCCCCCCATTAGTTCATTAGTTAGAAAAAAACTATAAATTGACAGCTATATGCTGCTTTCCCACTGCACACGTGCTTAAGTCTACTCTGCTTGCCTTTGTTAGGAGTGCTCAGCTTTTTATTAGTCACTAGGAGAATTGTGAGAGCCAGACTAAGAAACAACAACATCTGACAAAAAGGAGATAGCTGCTATTACTGAAGAGTCACTACAAGTTAGGCTACTGCTAAGCAGAGATGTCAATTCCAGGTCTGGAAAGTAAAAACCCTGGCACAGTTTGCCTTTAGCCACCGGTGCTTCTACTCAACTGCCACCAGGGAGCTCGTTTAGCTGCTGGTTTAGTAGAGCCATATGTAGCTAAAACCAAACTAGGGTAGAGTTTTCACTTTCTGGACGTGGATTTGACCCCTCTGCTGCTAATTATGAGGCTGTTGGACATTTCCTTATGGGATGAGACTTCGGGCAGAAAGAAAATGGAATGCTGCAGTAGGCTAAAGTGGAAACTCTGGAGTGTAACAGCATAGCTAGCATGCAAGTGTGTTTATTTTTGTGTTATTTTCTTTATTTTGTGTGTGTTTATTACTTCTTCTTCTTCTTCTTCTTCTTTTGGAAGTGTGTCATCAAGGACCAAATACATCAGAAACCCCAAAAAGACCATCTAAGATAGCATTAGCATTTACACTATGTAGCATAAATGCTCATCTCATGAAGGATGATACTGGATAAGAGAAGACGAAGAAGAAGCCTACTTAACCTTCCCAGTAGTGCAAATCCTTTGGCCGAGAAGTTATACGCAAACAAGCACATACCACAGGGGAATTTTATCCCAGAAGAGACTGACATTAATATGTGCACTAACATCTGTATCATCTGCTGTCTGACATCATGGAGATGTCGATGTGGTGGATAAACAGAACATGAACAAACTAATTTGCTACAAAAAAAACAACAACAACATATAACTGCATCACTAGGACAGCAAGATTGCGTAGTGATCTCAACTCAAGGCTTTGTGTGGAGTCCTCCCATGTTTGAGTTTTTTCCTGGTAGGCCAACACTGAAATTGAGTCTCAAAATTGTCCTTAGATGTATCATTAAAATATATACAAATGAAGGCATTTCTCACAAAGAATATAGCAAAAATCCAAATGTTTTGTCCCACCCATGTAATCTAATATAAAACGAGTCATATACAAAACTGGTTTATTACTATAAAATTTAATTGGTCATTAGGTTGTGCTCATTTCTCTATATCGAATGAAACAATGTACAATAAACACCATTTTGAAATCACTAATTTCACAAAATGATGCATCATTTTTGTTTAAACATTTTTTTTTCTTTACGATCTCTCTCTGGTGTCAGGATGAGAAGAACCAAGTATTGATGACCAACGCCTGGCTGCAGCTGGTGAGTCACTGGCAAGATTTGATGTTGGCATCTGTCTGTGGGATGTATTTCGTCCATTCAACCAGAAAAACATCACAAATACTCCAGTTTGCCCAAATGGTGTAACATCACACATTTGCAAGGGTATTGACTGTTCATGGTGAACAGTATATTGTAAATGGGCCTTAGGTAGATGCTGGCTAAAATTCAAACACAATCTGCTTCTTCCTCTGGTGGTTGAATCGGTGGAGGCTGGTGTCTGTGAATCTCACTCTGCTTCATCCATCCTTCCTTCCTTTCCTCAGTCTTTCCTTTGGTCTCTTGAGGTCTCCCTAATTGGTTGGAATGTTAATATTTCTGGGGTTGGTGAAAGATTCTGGGTGGTAACCCGGTGGGTAGTAGGCGATTTCTGGTCGGTGCTGGATTTCCCTTTTCCTTTTTTCTTTGATCCTTCCTCGGGTCTCCTGACAACTTCACGACTCTAGCGGGGTTTTGAAATATTCGGTTTAGGTGAACGATATGGGATTTTTAATAGGTTTTAAGTGAAATAATGAGCACGCACGCATGCACGCACATATGCACACACGCACATACTCTTGCACATACATTTTTTTTTTTTTAAAGAGAGAGAGTAATGATGATGACATGTCGAATCGGTAAGATTACCGAATGAACAATACTGAAAAAAAAATGAAAAAAAAAGTAAATGGGCCTTAGGGAGTCACACAGTTCTCACCCCTTATTATAGTTTGTCCAGTCAAAAGCCTGCAATACAGAAATATACAGTAGCAGGCTATAAAATAAAGGCTACAGAGCATAAAATCACAGCTGTAAGAAAAGCATGTGTGCATGAAAAATTTGGGATTTTTATAAGCCCTCACAAGATGTGCACGTCAGCATCTTTTCCATGAATGAAAGATCATGAAAACACTCCTTTAGAAAGATATGAGCCTTCTCATTTGCCTATGTAAGCATTACTAAAACAGTGCAAATAAATGTCATATATTATTAGAATATCTCTCTGCCTCTCAGTACTGGACTGATATCTACTTGAGCTGGAACCCGGAAAGCTACCCTGGTGTCCAGAACCTTCGATTCCCTTCGGACCAGATCTGGACTCCTGACATCCTTCTGTACAACAGGTCAGAGCTCGTCCCTCCCCATCATGCATGCGGGAAGGCAAAAGTTTCTTCGTGAAAGCAGGTTTATTTATTGCTATGCTGCGCTGCATTGTTTCTTGTCATGGGTGTCATGTGGAAATATTGCAAACACCAGTGATTATAAAGCATGCAGTAAATAGAGGAAAAAAGTCGTACAGTACCATAGTTGTAGATCCCGACCCCCCGCGTTGGTACATAAAATGCAACGTGAGTAGTACGATGTAAATACTGATGAATCAAGAGTGATAAAATGGCCTTTTTTGGTCAATGATGACTCGAGCAGCTGTCAAATCTTCGCTTAGACGCAAGCAGGGTACTGAAGATTAATGTGTGGACATGTTTGTCCAAATCCCTCTGAGACATTCATTAAGTCCTTTAATCCTGAATGGATTTGTCAGGCGATAATAGGCTGACTTTGTAATTATCCTAATGTGTCAAATTCTCTTCAATTGTCCTTCCTTGTTCTCCCACACAGCAGCTTTATCTCGTTTAAAATCGAGGGGAGTGGAACAAAACAAATAGCTCATGCAAATTGTTATCTTTTTTTGTTTTTTTCCCCAATTTGATTTGAATGTGAACATCTTGTGTTTTATTTGTCATAAAAAGGTGTATTTAAACATGCCCCCCCCCCCTCCCCAATTGCAGTCTAATCCTTCTTGTCCAGACACATTTTACTAGGTGCTATACTTAATCCCTACATAGAAATAGAAATATCTGCAAAGTAATTTCACTTATTAAGAGCTTGTATATTATTTGGCTCATTCCGTATTAGGATAGTAATAAAGATATTTCATTTATCATTGGAGAGAAAACAGAGAAAAGTGTTGTTTTTCTAATCATCCCCATTGTGTGGGAAAACACATTTGCACAGTAAACGAGGTGAATGATTAACTTTTGACCTCAGCCACCTCAAATGCATGGTAAATTGATATTATTAAAACATCTTAACCATTGTGGCTTTAGCATTAAATAATGACCCTCAAATGCCATTTTTTTCCACACACAATAAAAAAAAAGTATCTTCAAGGCTGAAATCAGTCATTTTACTTCAACAACACTGTTACTACTGTGTATTTATTAAATACTAGATTTATTTCACACTTGCATGTCAAAAGGGAGCATGAGGACAAAACAAAGGTTTGGGTGTATTAACCCAAATATTCAAAGCTGAGCTTTTAGACCTGCCGGATTACCCAGCGTAATCCTACTGCTCTCTTTCCCCATCTCCTGCCTCATTTTCTCTATTATCCATCCTACCTCACTACTTCTTCTTGCATTCGCCATTTCTCTTTCATAACTCACCTTCTCGCCATCACTCTATTCAATTTTCTTCCGTATTTTCTCTTCCGAGCTCTCCTGGGTATTGTTTATAAATCATGCCCTCCACAGAACCTGATTTTGTCAAGCAGTCAGTACTCTTTTAGTACTCTTTAGTATATCAATAGTAGTTGTTAACCTTAGTTAAGATACAGTAGGTGTATTCAAATAACTAATTTTACAGTACACTAAGGAGAATATGATTTTATTGTTTTTATTATTATTATTATTATTATTTGGCAATTAACCAGCAACCATGACTTCAGGGAGACGTGTATGTAGTCTGTGCTTGTATGTTTAATTTTTCTTGAAATGAAAAAATACAGGCTTTAACACTAATATGTAATGCAAATGCAAACATCTTCTCCAGTGCTGTAATGGGTGTTATGGTCATACTCGGTATGCCTTCAGGGAGCTTCCAGTAACACTGCAATCTCACTCTTCTGAATAGTGGATGCGCTTATTGGCAAGCCGTTCGGATGGGAGAACGTTCAGCTCATTTGTTTTTATGTGACCTGTAGGAGCTATGAGGTCAGATGGCATCATTATCTGAAATATATTTCATCTCGAAGTGTTCCTGATGAGTCATCCACCTCCTGTCGTTGGCGTTTGATACTTTTTCAGATCAATAAGTCAAAGTCATAAATCAGCTGCTTTTCAAGGACATAAACAAATGAAGAGTATTATTTATTTATCTGACACTTTGATGGCTTTGGATTGTGTCCTGGCTATTTTTCAAATATTTTATTGGTTCATTTTCAGGAATTTTGAATAACCACCACATCGAGACTTTTATTGACTTTTCAAAATGTCTTAATGATGAATTTTCTTGAAAAATTAAAGAACTGGAATTCTGGGAATACTGACTCATGGTAAGGTTTCATATAAGAATCCAAGTGATGAGTTATGAATTCTACCATCCACTGAAGCCTCTTTAGTTTTAAACTGCTTATACCAGGATTGAATTGTGAAATCAAATACTTTTATAGTATGTTTTCCAACAACGAACCCCAATTAACAATATGTCATTTGGATTAAAGTTAAAACTTTTGTGTTGCGTCTCTCTGGTGTGTTTTGCCCTTTTTGTCAGTTTCCCTGTGCTGCACTTGGTTGCCTCTCAGGGGCCACCTGGGAGGAGTTTAGAACAGCCATGCACATCTGTAATCAACTACATACTGGATTATTCCTTTTGTTCCTGTTTGGCTGTGTGAATTCTGTCATGCACCAATTCGGATACCTTCTGACCTCTTTGTTTCTGGGTGTAAATTGTTGTTTTATTTTGTTTTTCAAGTAATAATCTCTGGCTTGCTTCTTTCTTGTTAGGCATGATTTATTTGTACTTTGTAACTTGCAATGTTCATTATTCTGTTCTACTCATCTCTTTTGATTTGTCCTTTAGTTTGATACTTTTCCCTACCCATTTGGTAGCACTTTTTGTTCCCCAATTTTTGCTTTTTAACAACTAAGAGGAAGGTCAAGACCTGATTCAGGAAGGTGGGCACCCCTGCCATGCATAGCCCTGTATGGGCAGCAGATATAGCTCATCGCTGTCTTCCCTGTATGGCAGTATACTGTAAGAGTGAAGCACTTAATTGTTCACTCTACAGAATCCATTGTATTTGTGAAATTATCATTCAAAATAAACCCAATAGTTAAACAATCAGAACACTATTGTATTTTTGCCTATTACCTCCAATGGCGTTGAACCATACAATAGAACTGTACCCTCCCGCGACGTGGCCATTAATTGATCATGAACGGACTCCTTAGTTCGGGCTCATGACCCATAACTGATTTTTCGGTGCCTCTCATTTGCCCTTCTTGCTTTTGCCAGACAAAATGGCCCATGTGGGAGTTTACATAAATACTCAGATGAAAAAACATACAACTGGAAATTGGAAAAGCATTAATTTCACACAGTTTCAGTCACATAACTATATAATAAATGTTAACGTCATCTAATCAATACATTGCCCAAATGTATATTTATACTTTACAGGTGAAAATGCAGTTTCTAAAATTGTTTACTCTGACAAATCATATAATTTTCTATGATCCAACTATTAATTCACACATGAACGCACAGATTGAATTATTTCATTATCATTTGGCATATTCCCACAAGATAAACATGCTGCAACGGTTATGTAATGCAAAATTATTTCAGTAACATGATCTAACACTGTAGCCCACATTTCTTACACTTGATGACTCGAGGAAGATGCTTGAAATAATTTATTTAGCGCACTTCATTTGTCGTATATGCTCTCCGCCTACAATAAATATGTCACACTTGAAACTAGATGATCACTCTACTGTACTATTGTCCAGTGGGCTTCTTGGGCCATCTCATTAACCACTGAGCCCAGACACAATGCCTGATGTTTGGATCTCCTGACTGACTACTTTATTCCTGAACTGTGCATTCTGACATTTCATTTCATTCATAAAGTCCGCTGCGGCGAGTTTTTGCCTAAATACGCCTATAGTTTAGAGCGTAAAGTCACAAACATGGCATGTCCTTTTGACAATGACCCTATTGATGAAGGTGCCGCATTATTGCGAAGGGAAATAAATATTCGTCGTGAGATTGTTATCAGACCGCACATAGATATGCTGGTATTACCGGACAGTTATCTTTTTGAGCGGTATCGTTTCACATCACAGTCCATCACCTACATAACTTAATCCGTCCTTACATTTGCAACATTACCAGCTGTAGTCATGCGCTCACATCACAGCATATATTGTGTGTTTTCTTATAACCGTTTGAATAATGTTGATATATTTCATCTTAAGTCAAGTGCAGGATTGAAATGAATTAATGAGTTACCATTCAACAGGTTTCCCCTGTAATATTATTGTGATTGCAAAGGACTACATTTAAATTTACGCATTGACCCGAGCAGCAACGTTCTCTCAGGGAGGCGCTGCGGTGTTGCACTTTTTTTCTAAAGACATGTTCAAATTCGCCATGTGACTGGTGACATGGTGACTCGACGAATCGCGGCTCCATTGATGTGGACTTTTTAGGCCCCGTCCACATGAAAGCCAGTTTCAATGTATCCTCACAAGTTTCTTTCCGTTTAGGCCGTTTGTCCACACGATGGCACGGTTTCGGAGCTTGAAACCGATCACTTTTGAAACCGGGCTCCGAAGTGGAAATATTTTCAAAACGCGCCCTGTAGGCGTCCGTCTGGACACCATATGCAGGATACTCCTCCAGTAATGACGTAATGGTCGCAGATTGATGACGTTTGCGTCAATTCTCGCCTGGCTGCGCGCGAACCGTCAGTCTGTCAACAACAATGGCGGATAGCCGTGTCGTAGTCGTTTTGCTCAGCCTCCTTAGCTTGCTTATGCTTTTGCAGCAAAATATTTTGTTTCTTTCTTCCCACGTTCAACAAGCGGTGTCGTACTTGAATCACACGCCATTATCACCTCTCTCGTGGTTGTCTTTTTCATGTTGTTTTGATACATGCAAAGCCATGTTTGTTCTGTAGAAAAAAAAGAAAAAAGTGTTAGTCTTCTTCGCTGATTCTTCTTCTACGCCTTCCGTTAACTGCCTGTGGCTGCGCTACAGCGCCACTCCAGACTTGGCATAAACATTACAGCCGTTAAACGTCCTCCGCGTCTTCTTTTGAACACACGCAAGTCTTGAAATGCTTCTGTGTGTACGAGATTTGTTTGAGGAACAAAGCCGGCTTTGCTTCCGTCTCGCGGCAACGCCAGGTAAAACTACTCTGCGTTGATATAACTACCTCAAATCAGCTGTCCTGGAACCGAAAACGCCGAGTTTCCTATCTCAGGGCATATCAACTCGCTGTTCAGAGTTAGTCTCAGTGTTTGTTGAACATGCCTTGTGAAATGGACCCCAGGGTTGCTAACCAAGAGAAAGAAAACTTCACCCATGCACACAGTTATGAAAATAGGGCCCCTTGTCTTAAAATTTCTCCTCTGAGGTCATAGCAAAACCTCAAGTAATTTACCGTTTTCTATAACGTGTACTATCTAAATGAATTCATAGCTGCTATTTTTAGGTTTAAGACAACATAAATCTTTAAAGTTGTCGGTACTGTATGCACACATCATATTGCCTGGATTACAAGAGTGTGAACACCTTCAGTTTAAATACGTCTTCGAGTAATAAAAGCTTGAATAATTCATGATGTGGCTTTGCCTCTGCCACCCCCACTGGAACCTGGGGCCACAGCTGATAGTGGCACATACAAAGAAGGATAAGTCACAACACGTTTATATGACTCATTTTGACTAAAGGCAGCATCAAATAAAAGGGAATCAATCCAGATATTTTCCCCGTAATTTCTTTTGTCGGTGCTTTGATTGAAACTCAAGCCGGGTCCGCACTCGTTTGGGATTAGATTGTCAGTGTGTGTATGGCTGGATTGTGTGTGCTTTCATACTTTATACTTGTGCATTAACGACTGACAGTGGGCTTTTTTTTTTAACACTTGAGTTTACTATGCTACTGCATTTCAATGTTGATCAATATGGTGGTACTTAAAGAGCTAAATATTTTTTAGAAACATTATGGAACCGCTGGTCTACGTCATAGCAAATTAAAAGAAGCGCCGAATTTGAGGCATCCATGCCATGGAGTCTATAACTCTCTCTCTTACTCTCCTCACAGTGCGGATGATCGTTTCGATGCCACCTTCCACACCAACGTTCTGGTGAATGCGTCGGGTTACTGCCAGTACATCCCGCCCGGCATCTTAAAGAGCACTTGCTACATTGACGTGCGTTGGTTCCCCTTCGACGTCCAGAAGTGCGACTTGAAGTTTGGCTCCTGGACACACAATGGCTGGCTGCTGGACCTCCAGATGCTGGATGTTGACACGTCCACCTACATACCCAATGGCGAGTGGGATCTTGTAGGTAAGTTGTTTTGCATTTCGCTGGAGGATTAGGATAAATGGATCATGATAAATAAATGTAATCAATCATTTGAGATCCACGGCAGCATTTGGGAAAGTTGTAAAAGTGGTGAAGACTGACGTATTTAAGAGAAGTTCGTGATTTAGGTACCACTGATGATTTACTTTACACCATAGATTGTTTTGAGAAATGTACGTTTAAAGCAAATTGAAATCTAAAGTGATGGAATTGGAAGTGTTAGTGGAAGAGGCAAGCAAACATTTCTGAGGTACACAAAATAAATAGATGTCAACAAGAATTTTATGGAAGGCAATGACCACTTTGTTTGCACTCAGGTGCTTGGCAATTGGATGTAAAGGTACTATTTTCTATGCCCATCCTTTATAACAGTGCTTATAAAACTTGGAACAGCATACCAGGAAAACTGCTCTGGAGGCCAGCATCAATTGCATTGCAAAATAGGCAATATGTTGTGACCACTTTTGCTGCCATTGTTTAGCACTTACCATTTAGACATGCTATTTAAAGAAGCAAAATCAGCCGGCGCATTCTTCGGCTTGACAAATCATATTGCATGTGCTAAATTGATGTGTGCAATTTTGCACATGTAGTTGACACATCAGCTCCCACATTTGTTTGTGGGCTCAATCAAGTTGGTGCCAACTGGTGGAGATGACTCAACATCTGCATCTACAAGTTTATAGTAAAAGTTTATATTGTGTGATTCGGTATTTAGATAATAATAATGTTTCTACGCAGGGTTATTATAGTTTTTAAATTTTCATTTTAGTTATTTTTTATTTAGTTTTGAGTTTTGTTTTTTAAACTTAGTTCATTTTAATACATTTTCGGAGTGGTTCTGTTAGTTTTTAGTTATTTAAAAAAAAAAAGCTTAGTTTTAGTTAGTTTCAGTATTACTTGTAGTTTTTTTTTGTGTATTACTTTTGTGAAATATTTAATAAACACCATAGTAAAATGAAAAAAGTATTGCATTTCTTACCTAGTATTGCATTTCGGCTGAGTTAAATGAAAAAGCAAGCGGGCCGAGCCAGGAAAAAGTCAGGCACGCGAAATTGTCGCCTGGAAGTGACATCATGTGAAGGTGCTTTTCTATTGGCTGCTGATAGATGACGTCACTTCTGTGTGACACAATGTCCTTATTCCGGTTAATATCGAAATAAATACACTTAAAATCACATCTAAAATCATTTCCAAAGTCCATCCATCCATCCATTTTCTTAAGCGCTTGTCTCCACAAGGGCCGAGGGCATTTCCAAAGTCTCATGCATTCAATTAATAACGGTACCAAAGACTAAAACAAAGGACATCTTGATATAATTACAGGTAGTTTTAATTACAGGTAGTTTTGTAAACCTAAAATGTAGTTTCAGTTAATTTTCGATTTTTAAAAAGCATTTTCGTTTCTATTTTATTTCGTTAACAAAATTGTTTTTTGAATTCTAGTCTTAGTTTTTTGCTAGTTTTCATCAACTAAAATAACCTTGTTTCTACGGGAACTGTTTAGACAGCAAATTGTTGGTCTGAATTGTTAAAATAGAGCAATACATTTATCATTTATTTTTGTTATTTAAATGTTAGTTTATTATTCTTAGGTGGGGTCTTTGATAAGCCCGTAATGTTTTTCTACTTTGCCTTCACATGTGTTGTATTTATTTAAATTTTTTGATGCCATATTTGTATTTTTTTTAAGGTTGTGTAAATCAACAAACACACAATTATGCCCATTCCTAAAGATGTCGGTGTGCTAGCAATAAGACATCCAGACAATCATAAAATGCAACAAAGATAAACCTTATAGAAGCATTTTTCCACATTTATCCAAATAACTCCCTTCTACTTGACTTCTTAAACCATTAACTTGTATACTGATGACATACAGTAGGCAAACTGGTAACCTAGTAAGCCTGCATGGGGGATGAACCATATTCATATTTTGGATCTTAAATTGAAAATGTTTAGGGAAAACCCTGTCTCAAACAGAAGCAAAGAAAAAAACAACCATTAGGTGCATTAGTTTTGGAACACCACCCAAGCGGAGTCTTCCAGCTGGGAGAGTGGCTTCCAATGTTTGAGCCCTGAGGAGGTGTTGGCTGACTGGAGCTGAGGGTCGGACGGAACAGGCATCATGGCGTGCAGCTTTTTGACACATTGACAGTCATGTTGAATGTGAGAGCAGACAGAAACATTTCTTCAAGATTAATAGCTCTACACAATGTGTTTCACTTTATTCCAGTGTTTCACTAGTCTAGCCATGACACAATACCACAGCTGTTGTCGTATATTTCCTAAATTGTGTGACCCATCTCTCCAGTCATCCTTCTTCTGCCCATATGGCTGTTTACGCAGACAGATGGGATGATTGTGTTCACGTTTTTTTTTTTTTTCCTTTTGTCTGGCTGTGTCCCTCAGGTGTCCCAGTCAAGCGCAATGAGCTGTACTATGACTGTTGCAAGGAGCCCTACCCTGACGTGACCTTCACAGTCACCATGCGCCGCAGAACGCTTTATTACGGCCTCAATTTGCTCATTCCCTGTGTGCTGATTTCTGGCTTGGCTCTGTTGGTCTTCCTGCTGCCTGCTGACTCGGGAGAAAAGATCTCTCTTGGTGAGATAATGCACAGATGAAAACAATTAAGAAATGTGGATTTAGCCATGCCTTTGTAGATGTAACCTTGTCTGTGATGGAATTTTTGTCCATATTTGTGAAATGGGAGTGACATAGATGTTGCATCGGTGAGGGTCTTCGACGGGGTAGAGGACACTGATAGTCAGGTGTCAAATGTTTATAAATTTTACTTTGATCAACTTCTCAAGGGCAGTTTCCAAAAACTGAGCATTTTTCCTTATATACCCAGTCATGACACTCACCTGTTTCCAATTAACCTGTTCACCTGTATAATGTTGTAAATACCGGTGGGTGTTTGATATATATATATATATATATATATATCACTTTATAGGGTGTTCATCTGAATCTTGGTTGAAAATGATTAGAAAATGATTGCATTCAGTTTTTATTTACATTTTGGAATTTGCACCAATAAAACGAGGACAATTTTGATCATTCATAAAGCTATAGCTTATGAACTAAGAGTGTGACACCCCTGGTTTAGACAATAGTAAGATTGGGGGGAAAAAAAGAATGAAAGAAAAAAGCTGGCACTAGATCACAAGGACAAAAAGTTCACTCGCATATGATTATGGAGTCAAATTTATAAACTTTATCAGCCTGAGTTAAGAATCAACGTTAATCAAGTTGTCTTTATTGTCGGTGTATTTTGGTGGTGAAGTCAAATTTAAGTAATGTAATGAAGCAAAACTTTACATTCTGGGGTATCTTCCCAAAATGTTTTGTAACAGTAGAACAACTCTTATTTCATAGGAGCTCACTTAGAACATTGAAATTAGCTTTTAGTTCATTTTTGCACTAGACCGTTAGTGGCTAGTGGGTCTACTTTTTCCCCCTTTTTTTTAAAAGAAGGAATGCTGACTGCATTGGATATTTCCAACATAGCTTTTACCGTGTAGTGTGCAATACTGTGTGCATATGTGCATGCAAACATTCTCATAAATCATGTAGCAAGCCATGAATACATGCATGTAAAACCGCTTGGAATAATTGAATTTTTGAGTGGAGTTCTATCAGCCCCTTGGTTTTTGATGGATAGCCACGTGTGGATGAGCAGTCACCAGTTAACATGAGTTTGACAGATTTCTGGAGGGCTAAGCTTCCTTGAACGTTCCACATGACAAATTACCGTGATTTTGAGATGATAACTGATTACATCCATAATTAATTACATGAATAATTTCACACACCTGTGATCCCACTCGCACTAATCATTTTCCTTCTTTTCTGCCTTGTCTCTGTTTTTGCTAAGGAATCACCGTGTTGCTTTCGCTAACTGTGTTCATGCTTCTGGTGGCTGAGATCATGCCGGCCACCTCCGACTCGGTTCCCCTTATCGGTGGGTTCTATTTATGCTTGCCTCTATGTGTAATATATCTACACAGAATCACCCACAGGAAAAAAAACCTGACACATCCTAAAGTGGAATTATGCTGCTGAGCTATTTATATGAGTGTGCACGCTGTTGCGATATGGCTCTGGCCATCAAAGCAAAGTGACTGTAATATTGATTCTGTCAGTAAACGCACCAACATTAACGACCACATCACCGTATCATCTTGGCTGTCCCTTGTAGTGTTTCTGCCAGCACTACACACCCGCATTATGATACTTGTGTTATTCAATGCTGCCTGAACTTGAGATATGATCACGACCTCGAGATATGATCACCTGGAGAATAACTAATTCCAAGGGCGATTCATTTGGCATATCCTGCGGGTGTCCAAACATAATTCCCAACCCAAAAAAAGTGTGGCCCCGTTGGAAGCTTTCAGAACCACCAAGACAAGAAACTCTTAAAATGGTAGGCTGGGAAAATAAAGAAATGATGAAGGGAAGATGAAAAAGAAGAGGGAGGAAATTAAGTATCTTGGGTGTTGAGGTTTGTGTTAACGGAACTACATCACATGCTATAATTAGTGAATTCTGAAAAAAATGTAAATAAACACAAATATATTTGATTTCAGGCTAGTCTGTTACCTGGAAGGTGTCAAAATCACATTGGGAAAAATATTTGTTTCTCGATTGTGACTGTGCGGTATTAAGTTAAAATATACTTATATAGATAAATGTCTACCCACACGAAAATAACATTTATTTTAAGTGACGAGAGGACAAGCCCAACTGTCCTCTTAATTAAAATGATTCATCTTTACCACATTGTGACTGAATGTGGCTGTTAATTACTTTCAAAACCACTGCCTGAAATAGACTTTTATCATTAGCACAGAATCACCAGAAAATGCATTCTTTTCACTCACATTTATGTTCTCGTGAGAGGGAACCACTGCCCTATCACGCAATTACTTTCCTAATGTATTGACCTCTGGGCAGTTTATCTTCAATTATCAAACAAACGTATTTTTGGAATGTTGGAGAAACCCCCACACAGTCACAAGAAGAACGTACAAACTCCACGAAGGAAGTCCAAAGCTGAGATTTGAACCCTGGACCTGTGAGACAGTACTATCCACTAGTCCAGTGGTTCTCAACCGCGGTCCTCAAGTACCCCTACCCAGCCTGTTTTCCATGTCTCCCACAAGCAACACAGGTGTTTCAAATGTTCAGCAAGCTCTGCATAAAGCCTGATAACGATCCTCAGCTGTGTTGACTGGGGAGACATGGAAATAGGTTGGATAAGGGGTACTCAAGGACCGGGGTTGAGAACCAAAGCACTAGTCCACTGTGCTATCCCTTTATCACATTTGCTGTCTGTCTTGCAGCTCAATACTTCGCCAGCACCATGATGATAGTAGGAATGTCGGTGGTGGTGACGGTGATCGTCCTGCAGTTTCATCATCATGACCCTCAGGGAGGCAAGATGCCCAAGTGGGTACGTGAAGGAAATTACTTTTTTGTTTGTAGGACCATGGTCCCTGTGATCTCTCTGCATTCGGGAGAGGGGAATCTTTAGAGCAATTGACAACGTCCTTGCTTTGAGGTAAGAATAGCGCTAAATTGGGAAATAATTGTTTGTACATAAAAAGGTGTATAGCTATTCAATTCAATTTTATTTATAAAGCACCAAATTGCAGCAGCAGTTGTGTCAGGGCATTTTAAAGATGGAGCAGGTCAAAGACCACACTCCACAAATGTTAAAAGACTAAATGAGCCTCAACTGGATCCTTACTGAACCCCCACAGAACCACTAGGTGATGGAGGCAATGAAAAACTCGTTACTGGGATGAAATCTTAAGAGAGGGAAAGACGGAAATAGAGTGAGAGCACATGTGCGCGATAGAGCTGACCATCAATTCATATCATGTTTTGAAATGAAGTGGACTTGTCGAGGCCAAGTGTAAATTAAATCATGGCGTCTTAAAATGTTTTTGCAACCCAAATTTGGGTTGTTTTGTTATTGAAACAACCCCCAAAAATCTGCCATTTGCTCTAATGATACTACATATAAAATTAATTAATACATTTTTATTTTGCTACACATCCTTAAAACTATCCATCCATTGTCTTAACTGCTTGTCCTCACAAGGGTTGCGGGGGGGGGGGGGGGGGTGCTGGACCCTATCCCAGCTGGCAGGGTACACCCTGAACTGGTAGCCAGCCAATCGCAGGGCACACAGAGACAAACGACCATCTGCACTCACAATCACACCTATGGACAACTTGGAGTGTTCAATTAACCTGCCATGCATGTCTTTGGAATGTGGGAGGAAACCAGAGTACCCGGAGAAAACCCACGCAAGCACGGGGAGAACATGCAAACTCCACCCAGGAAGGCCGAAGCCCGGACTCGATCTCACGTTCTCTGTACTGGGAGGCGGACGTGCTAACCAGTCATCCACCGTGCCGCCCCTCTTAAAACTACCGGGTCTGAAATAACCCAATCTTAGACAAAAGTTGGACCAACCAGCAACTTCAGTCAATTTGACCTGACTTCCATTCCAATACTGCTCAGTGACAATTTACTTTTGTTGCTAGGTTTTCTAAACGTTACTACTCTTTAGTCATTATAGTAAGTTAAAGGTAATCAATTGTTGTGTGAACAAAGTGAATGAGTTCAACACTGATCACTGAAAATGTAAACTCAATTATCCATGAGTGTCTTATACTGTACTGTACATGTTCAGGTTCGGGTGGTCCTGTTGAATTGGTGCGCTTGGTTTCTGCGCATGAAGCAACCCGGCGATGAGCGGCGACGGCCCGGCTACAAGCACCGCCATACTACCCAGCACCACTCCAGCACCAACTCTATCGAGATGGCCGCCATTCCAAGCCTCTCCATCCCTCTTTCCCAAACTTCCTGCCCACCGTGCACCTCAGGCACCTCCAATGGTTCAATGAGCCTCTACTTTGGCGGCTACCACCCAATGGAGACTCCACACTGCCCGCCTTCCAGTGACTCTGGCGTAGCACTGGGGGGTCGTGCTCACTGCTCCCCCGGTGAAGAGTCTGAGCCCCCCGGTGTTTGTAGTAATGTTTTGGGAATGGGTGCTGGTATGGGAGTCGGGATCCCGCCACCAGAGATTCAGCGTATCTTGGAGGAGGTGACCTACATTGCCCAGCGCTTTCGGGATCAGGATGAGGCTGAGGCCATTAGCAGTGAGTGGAAGTTTGCAGCCGCGGTGGTGGACCGTCTGTGCCTGGTGGCCTTCTCGCTCTTCTCAATCATTTGCACCTTCACCATCCTCATGTCAGCGCCCAACTTCATCGAGGCTGTCTCCAAGGACTTCACATAGCTGGATGCGGGGAAAAATACAAATAAATCATTTAGCGCTCTTGGAGGGCCATTAATGAGTATTTTTCCTATGTAAATATATATATTTTATGTCTCAATTGTTGCTCGTTTTTACAAACACGTTGTCCATCTGAGCTCACATGCCAAACACACACCCTTGTTCAAAAGGCAAGTTTTTGTGAGATTAAAAAAAATGGGAGGATGGGGAGGTTTGTTTGTTTTCATTTAGATGGGAAGAATAACTAAATAACTGAAATGATGTGTTTGTACAAGTGTGCACACCCTCTTGGCTTATGTAATTATGTTAACTTTGAAACAGAATACTGCTACAAAAAAAAAACACATTTCACATTCGAGTCTCTTTATTTTGAGTGATCACATGTGTACTGTATTCAAATCTTTTGTGAGCATTTAGTGTATTGTGCAAACATGCTTTGTGCTGACTGGTTGGAGTGGACCAATAACACAGATGCAAAGGTGTCAATCAAATGTAGGTTAGTGTAGTTTATGTTTAACATCCTCAAACACTTGCTAATTAAGGTAAGCTACTCTAAAAAAATATATTCAAAGATGCTTGTAATAAAATGACTTATGTGACTTGTGACACTGGATAGTTTGCTAATACACATTTTTTTACAGAAAATATTTTGAGGGATTTAATTTACCCAAAGGCTAACTTCACATTACCAAACTCACTTGTGCGATTGACAGCAAGTGGCAAAATGGCCGCCCCCCGAGATGGATAAAAATGGGTGGATTTTGCTGCTTAATTTATGTTTTACAAATGCAAGATTCATCAAAATGTTGTGTTTAGACTCACTGGGGCACATACAACATATTAATGTAAATAAATATTTTGGGTTGGCTTCCTTGTTATAAAAATTCCAGTACAATTCTCATGACGGACCTACAAAAGGCTTGAGAATGTGAGAAAAATACAAAATTAGATCACACCACTACAAAATATTTCATGTTTATCGGAGCCATGTGTCAATATAGGTTTTGTGTGTGTTTACGGAAGAGTCGAGTTACAAATGTACATAATAGATTTCTTTAGTTTTCATTCTTGTTGTGCTAATCGTTGTTTTCCTCTGTGTCCTTTCAAGTGTCAATTTTCACATTTGGCCATAATAAAAGTATATTTATTCTCTGTATAATTGTCTCTTTTTAGATTCTTGAGATGATAATCAATGAATGTTGAACACAGTAAATCTCCATATAGTGTAGAATGACAGACCATGTTAAAGCTTCTTAGATTCAGGAATCAAATACGCAAGAAGCATGTTTCAGTACATGAAAATGACAAACGACATTAGCTTCAGTGAGCAAGGCTGTTTAAAACATGCCAGGAAAAAGCACTTCTCCACAAATTTAACATGCCACTTTATATAGGAAAACGTGATGTGACAATTCATTTCGCACAGTTTGCTTCTATTAGATGGTGTTAAAACTGTCTCTAATCTGAATTTGTGTGAGATTAGATGAGACCAAAACGAGAATAGTAGAGGAAATAAAACTGGCCACAAATAATGTGTAGCACACATTTCTGTAATGTGAACTCCAAAATAAGATGGGATTTCTAAATGTATCTCAACTTTTGTATTCTTATCAATATAAGATACTACTGCCCGAAGCCAGCTGGGATCGGCTCCAGCACCCCCCGCGACCCTTCTGAGGACAAGCGGTTTAAAAAATGGATGGATTATTGCTCATTTTTGTCTTCTGCATAGGGTCACTATCCCAAAAAAATTAACAGCCTTCTTTAAATTGGACACATGCTTAGTATGAGGTTTTAAACAAAATGTGCAATAAATGCAACAGAATATGAATAAACAACACATTTAAATGATAGATTATAAAGCAATGATAATATTCAACATGACATAATAAATCAAATGAGAAAACGGTTGGATTGAATGATCAACCATTAGGCGGAACTTGGAAGTTTATCAGATAACAGAGAATACCAGGGAAGCAGTAAGTAACTGAAACTGTATTGGTCGGGATGTCACTTTTAGTCACGATAAATGAACGCTGATGTGAATGGACCCAACGAATCACATCCCACATAAACACAGCTCAACTGCTTGTAATGTTTCATAATATACTTTGTCATTGACTTCACCATAAACTGTTTTTTTCCTTAGGTCACCTAATTGACCACTAACTGTGTTAACCCCTCCTCCAACATAGATACAACACTGGAACTGGGGCGTAGATTTGCACTGATAGCTCGGAAACATAAGCAGAGTAGATGGAATTCCTACTTGATTCAATGTCCCTCTGTTTTTATGCACAGATGTGGAATATAAGAAGAGGAATTACATGTACTCATTGTGCAGTCCTGCTCTGTAACACTGTGAGTTCAAGCCTGTACTGTAACCTATATGGAAAAAGTGTCATATAACCAATTGGGTATTTAAGGCTTTGTTCCTGGTAAATCTAATTTCTCATCTTTTCATGCTCCCAATTTGCGTGGAAAAAGACAAAGACAACAAAACATGAAAACATGTTGAAATGCTTTGGTGTGCGATAAACTGGAAGAGTGTGAACCATTCAAATTCGTGACCTCTGACCTCACACGTTTTCTTCTGGAGAATTTGACAAACATTCACACAGGCACACACCAAACTCTTTTGGAAAGTTGAAGAGTGGAAGCTCCCAAACTACAAAAGTTAGTCTCCACCAATTCCAGCAACTTCTTCAAAAGTTACTAATACACTGCAGGGGGTGGACTGGGATTCTGGAATACTATTAATTTTCTGCGAATAAATATCTCTTTAATATTGGCCTACTGGCCCTTGGGGAGGACTGCCCTCTCTTTGATTCTAATCTGGGTTTATTTTAAATTGGGAAGACAGACTTTCTCCTGAAATAATTATTTCTTTAGATAAAGCTTTTCATTTGGGCTAGCTCAACATCAATAATATGCATTAATATGTCATTTTCAGTACAATATGCCTCCCTATCGGAAATATATTTGAAGTAGCCTAGTATATGTCAATTGAATGTACGTTATATAAAACACAGTCAAAGGCTGGTCTGTCCCAATTATTACCTCAATTATAATTATATACTATAATACATCAATGACGTGTCTAAAATATTTTTCGACCAGATTACAGTTGCATGGACAGATTGACTTCAGAATTAGATTTTTACAAGTCTTGTGATATCGATGTTTGTTCTTGTTGCCCCAACAACTTGTGTATCATTTTGAATAAATAAATAAAGATTTGAAGATTTGACTGAAACCAAAGTACATAGAATAGGCCTTATTTTGCAATGGTGGGAAATGATGTATACATTATGCAGTATATAAAATATTCATTAAACTTAGTATGTAGTGCTTTTGAACATGTGCAAATGCATCATTATCTCTCCTTGTAGCATAAACTGCTGATTTCCCCTTTACAATAATTTGGGCGGTTGTTGGGCCATTAGATATTGGCACCATGCACCATGCACACCATTAGCTTTGTGCTATATTAACAAAACACAAGCAAATGCTAGAAGTGAGGCAGTATCATTTGGGAAGATCAATCATTCCGGAAATTGTAAAAAAAAAAAAATGCACAAGCAAACCCCAACCTGAAATCAAGAGCAAACTATCACACACACTCAGACACATAGGTGAGTACTTTCTGATAATCTGCAGTTTAATCATTTATTACTGTCAAGCTGAACACATTTGACATGAGAAAAATGGCCTTTCATCACAGTGTAATTACTCAAAAGACGTATTACATGTGACATGATTATAAATCGGCACTGAGAAAATTGGGGAGGTATCCAGTAAACAAAAAAAGTGAACTCATGGATGCAGCTCGGAAACAGCGTAAACACCTCTTGGAAGTTTTTGTGGCAACTTTTCCCTCCTGCGGGCTTGCATTATTTGACAGTAAGATGATGGTCATAAGGGAACAATCATAACAGATGGGTCTCCCTCAATATCAACATTGCAACTCCCTGTGAGGACGCGTTTTCTCTGCTGCTCTTACACCTTCAAGTGACTGACGTGTCTGATGACAACATATGTTGTTGACTTCCGTACCTGTTTGTTTTGAGTGAAACAGGGCGTTTGCGTGTGGTGTGACAGCAAGGTAGGGCGTAAAGGGAGGAAGGGAGGCTGCAGCCTTGAGACGCTCCCTCGTAAACACAGTTTCTGCGGATATAAACACAGTCGTGCAGACTGTGCGCAGCGGGGTGTGCGTGAGAGCAGATTGTGTGTTCACGTTGTGTCAAATGGTCAGACTGCTGAGCTCAGTGTGAGGCTGATGTCAACTACATGGGGTAAAAACTTACAAAATAAAGTACTTTTAGGAGGCAATTGAGAATCATTCATATTTGTTGAGCATCAAAAATACAATAGCCAATAATAGATTGACTCACCACACGCACACAATTAGGTAGGATCCTTTTGTGTAAACAGCAAAAGCACAAGTGACCACAGGGCAATGGCGGAATTTTGAACCTAAAGTGGAAGTAAATAAAAGAAAACTATTATATATGTGCAAAAAGAAGTCAACCACTGTAAAATGTAAGAACAAATGACCTATACCTTAAATTGTATAGCAAGTGATGATGACGCTGGCGTCTTGCTGCTTTGAATGCGAGTTCACTTCCTAAACTTCTGATAATGAAAATCTGCAAGAAATATGCCCCCAAAAGGATTACTTTATTGTCTACAGATGCCACAAAAGGGTGGCACAGCACTTTGGTCAAAATGAGGCTCCTCAACTGATTTCAACACAGTTCCTTATTATAAAGATGGCATTAAAATACTACTTTTTTCATAATGAACCCTGAAAGTTGTTTAAATGTTTAAATTCGCCATATGACCGCATTAAGATTTTCAGTTGAGGGGGACACGGAATCAGAGGTCGGCGCCACGCTCTGCGCTTCCCCGTTGCCATGGTGACTTGACGAATCGGGGATCCATTGATATGGACTTTTTAGTGTAGTGGCAATGCCAGGTGAAACTACTCTGCGTTGATATAACTACCTCAAATCAGCTGTTCTGGAACCGAAAGCGCAGAGTTTCCTCTCTCTGTGTATGTCAACTCGCTGTTCAGGGTTAGTCTCGGTGTTTGTTGAACATGCTTTGTGAAATGGGCCCCTGGTGACTGATACCTGTGCCTGTGTGAGCTCTCCTCGCCCTACATGTTGCCAGGACACCTGCCAGGTCCTCAAAGTCAAACAGTCTCTCACCCTCACACTTATGCTATGTTGCTCATATCCCTGGCCCATTTTATTTTAAGGGTGGGTCTGTTATTTCGTTTACTAAACTTTGGATTCAGTTGGTTGCATTTGTTGTGTCATCATCCATAATTCTGAGATTTCCAGACTTTGTTGCAATGAGGTTCAGGCTTTCATGGATATGCTTGACTGGGATACACAAATGGGAAGTCATTAGATTTAGCGCTATCATATGTCATGCACCCCTCTTAAAGAACAGTATGGGCTTTGTAGAGCCATTAACTTGAATTATAGATAAGTACATAATAGCCTCGTAATGAGGAATCCCTCACATTTTGCACTGCATTTGTGCCGCATATACAAACTTTTTGATGCATTCACTGTGTCGTTTCAGAGGCCAAATCAGTCCTTATTTTATTTATGATCATGTCTATACTGATTGCATTATCATATTTACACTTTAATTGATGATTTTACTAAACAAAGCAAGAGCACTGTTGAATGGAGGCAGTTTGGTTCACCAGGTTTTTACAGTGATTTGGGTGTGTTAAGAAAAACACTCATTTTAGACCCCAATGTTGTAAATTGAAACTTTTACCTTCTAGGGCCACTGTCAGTCCTGAGTTCCTTCAAATCATCATCAGTTGCACTACACCTCACTCTACTTGAATTGCCCTCCGTTTAAGGACACATTTGTAAACAAACTATTTTAGAAGTATATGAGCTTTCCCGTGTCCTACATCCCAATAATTCATTGAGCTGTTAATTGATTAATTCACCCATGGCATATTTATTGTTGTCATAAGATATGCTTTCTCTCAGTATAAAATGACATCTTGAATGCTAATATGATGCATCACCAAATGAAAGAACACTAGTGAGGCTTGCTGGCCTTATGCCGCTTTTTCACTACACAGCATTGCCTTGGCTCAATGACTTTTAGCTCTACTTGCATTGGTTTTACGCTTAGAATTAGTAGAGCAGTACACTGCTAAAATCACACACTGAATGCTTCAGTCAAACCGAGACCTGATAACGAACAACTGCCTGCAAAGTGGAGACTGTGAAGTTTAGGGTACAGAGCACAGCAACAGGGTCATGAATTCCAGCATGTATGTTTTGTTTGTTTTAGCTGTTTCCAGTTGTGTAACTCAAAAGTTTCAATGAAAAGTGAATCTCATAGATCAATAATTGACCAGCAGTGCTTTACGTCACATGCACAACACATTGGAACACTGACTAAAAAAATACCACAAAGAATAGTCTGTTAAGTGCCTGCCTGACAGTATCCACTTCTGCCAGTAGGAAAGCATCGAAACAGAGTGCAGCCATGTCAAGCTGAGTCAATACCATACAGGGGAAAAAGGCCGATTGATTCCCAACATCCACCAGTATCATGATCCGTCATCAGTTTGCTCAGATCTATGCTGGACATAAACAAATATTTTCAGAGACACGAGGCAGCAGGAGGGAGTGAAATGATATTCATATTCATGGCACACACAAGCAAAATGAGCAAAACAACCGAGTCTGCCAAAAAATGGTCTCGCCAGTCTTCAAGGACAAAGAAACTTCTAAAATTGTTTTGAGTCATCCACTCAATCTTCACATCAAACTAATGTGCTGTGAATGTGTCGCAGTGATGCCAAATCTTAAGCAATATCGCGGTGTAAAAACAACTGCCCTTGTCTAATATCAATGCCATCAGACCCAGTGAGCTCAGAGACACTGCAAAATTAGGCCACAGTTTACCATAGAGGGACAAACAAAAAACATACAAAGCCAGACACAAATAGAACACGTCCATGGACACACAAGCAAAAATAGTAAAAGCTTAAATCGTTCTCTTTGAGCAAAAATATCAGAAGGCACATGACCCGTAATCCACAGGGATGAAGTAATCTGAGTGAATGTGCATTTGGATTATCAATCTGGGACCCTCTAATCTGAAACGAGAGTTCGTGGAAGAGCCTCTAGAGATCCAGCAGCAGTAATCCATAAACGGCCATGATTATGAATTGTCAAAATGGTGGTGTGGTTGTGGACCCAAGTGCGGGAAGCATAACAGCAAGGCAGGTATGCAGTCAAAAAAGAAGGCTTTAATTAAACAAAAGGCAAACAAGGTACTACTACAAAAACAAAATCAACGATGTCCAAAAATATAAATCAAAGCAACAACTAAAACAGGAACATGACGAGGCAAGAACATGGACAGGACATGTCAAGGGTGTGACGAAGACAATGAAGCGACAAGGACTGAAAGAAAGCAGGGAACTAAATACACATACTAACGAGACAACGAGAGACACCTGGACAAGACACACATGGTTGAGGGAGCTGTTTGGATGACAAGCACAGGGGAACACATTACGACAAGAGATACAGGACACAAGGAAAACATGTCAAAACCCAAACCAAAAATCCCTAAAACAAAAAATTATTTTTGTAGTTTTTCCCAATCTTTGAATCCAAGATTATCAAGTGCAATGTAGTGGACACTAAAATGTATCTTTTTTTCTCCTTTGAAAAAAATCATAATGAGAAAAATACTTGACCTAATAGTGCATTTAAAATTCACGGTACAAGAATGCAGAATATGACTGCTCATAATTACTTAATACTTTAAGTAAAATATTTGTGATAGCATTTTTTCATTTAATTATGTACTTGTGACCTTACACCTACATTATATTAACCATGTTGCAACCTAAAATAACAGAATTCATGAATGTGTATTTGTTCACTCATCTTTCAACTACCCCCTCAACAGTCCCTTTGACTTCTTTATCAAGTACTAAATTGGACTTGTTTTGAAGACATATTTAATAAGTCTAAGGAGAATTAACAGACACGTACTTGTGCAAAATTCCATTATAGTTTAAAGCAACAATGAAAGTTGGATTGATCAATCAGTCAATCAGTGTACAGGGCTACAGAAGAAATGGATGAATGCTTCTATCTGAAAGATGCTCATCTTGTCTTTGTGTGATCAATCTCCAGCAGATGCATGCAGTGTGGAGTCAAATGAGTTTCTACTGCAACTTCACATGTCCAAAAATGTTCCAGATGTATTAAGTGTACTATTAGCAAATACCAATAAACATGGTTTGGTGTTTTAAATAATTTATTTTTCATACACAGGAAATGTGTTTGTCCCAAAGGTGGGGGGAAAAATGATTTAATTTCATGTATATTAATATACTTTTTTTTTTAATGTCATTTTTTTTTAAAGAAAACAACAGTAAGAGTTGTTATCGTGCAGATTTTTGTAAAAATACAATCTCTTGGAATAGTTTTTACGCTAATTTAAACCACTCCTAGAATGTGATGTTCTGGTGCCACCTAGTGTTGCCAACAAAAAAAGAAAAGAAAAAAAGCTCAATACTCCACAGTACAGTGACAGACACATCTTTATGAGGAGCACAGTTCGCTGGTAAATGCTTTCTGCTTTTTTTAATGTTTTTTTTAGGCAGAGTGCACAACGTTCATATCAGTCAGACACTTAATCCCAAACCAAGAAAGAGAACTAAATATATATATAATAATAAACAAAAAATATTATTTTTTTAATCCTAAACAATGGTAGCCAAAAGTGATAATTTCACCATTCTATAAATCCCAATATCTTCCCCTAAATTAAACTGGTCTGGCAAGTCACTTGCTGTCTTTGCCCTCCTTTTCTTTGCTCTTGTCCCTTGGTATGCGGCCCAGGTTATAAAACTCCTTGTTTGGTCGCATGTCAGTGAGGTGGGCTAGCCGGTTAGACATGGCGAAGAAGGCAGCGATGGCGGCGATGTCCCAGGCGTCCTCTCTGTCAAAGCCCACCTCCTCTAAGGACTTAAAATGCTGCTCCGTGATGGTGTCTGCACGGCACACGGCCATTGCAAAGTCCAACATGGTACGCTCTCGTGGTGGCAGGTCTGCATTCTCATAGTTGACTACCACCTGAGGGAGAAGTTAGAGGCAGCGCTTGAGGATATTCATTAACATGTGAGCTGTCATTAGCAGAAAATTGAGTTTTCGGTGAAACATGCTATACAATAAATGGCATAAAATGGGAGTGATGAGTTTAATATGTACATCAATGACAATGAAACAGACGCTTATATTTCCCCTTCTAACTCGCCCTAAGAGAAACAATTTGGATATAGCTTCAATAGAAGTATGTACTACCTCTGACTTTGCTGCTTCCATAATACAGCATATCTATATGTCTGGGTGTTTTTGTACACCATAACATACAAATGGATGTGACTTAACAAATTAAACCATGAGCATAATCAATAGAGAATAGTCGGTTTATGTTACTTGTGCTACCTGGTCTGAAAGAGTCGGGTTCTTGGAGTAGATGCGATGTAGTGCACTGTGGGAAACCACACAGTAAAGACACTTATTATAGATGCTGGTGGCCACCACAATTAACTCACGATCTGCCTTGGTTAGTCCACCTGGAAACCAAAAGAATCTCGGTATAATATTGATCTATTTTAATTGGAATCATCAGAATGCAATTCAAAGATATACTGAAGAATGGCAATGTGTTGTTGGTTTTTTGCTTCCTGATTTTGTAGATTGTAATTAGTTTTGGGGTATAAAAAAAAAAAAAGGTATGGAGCCTACACAGACTACATTTTTCTTTTTATTTGGAAAATGACAAACATTATTATTAATTTTTTTTATAATTAAAAAATGCAGATTTGTGTTTTTCTGGACAGTAACAATTGAAATCCAACTATGTGACACTACAGGATGATTTTATGTACAAATTAATATTTTGAATGGACCTTTTAAGGACACATGTTGTTTATTGACATTATAGTGCAGTCATCATCAAATGGCGGCTTGTGGTCCCGGTGCGGGTCAATTGCTGTTAAATAAATAAATACAAAGTATTGTTTTGTTTTTTTCTCTCCCACTACTGTGTATACAGCAATATGGAAGTTATTGTGATCACGTGACCATAATGAGCCAATCAAACAGTTTGTACAAAGGCTTTTACAAAGCTCAGAAAGTTAACCAAAAAAAAGCCTTAGAAAAAATGTGCAAAACCGTTGTCTTATTGGTTGAGAGACTGTGGCAATCATACAAAGTGGAACTAGGGCTTTCAAATGAAACATAAATCCTTTGACTAAACATAACCACATAACTCAGAGGCCCCAGAACAATGGATTTTGGGACAAAGTAAGCAACCTTTTCAGTTATAAATGAAATGACTCAATGCGACCGCTGAAACATTTATCTTGTACACCATTTGTATGCAGGACAAACAACATTTTAAATATGTTCACTTTAAACAATGCATGCCATACTAGATACTACCATATACTGTATATTGAGTATCCTGTATGCTTAATAAAGAAAGACAAGTAAACATACCTGTCTCCTTGTTCATAAGTTCATTGTAGTAAGAGAAGAAGGCTCGAAACTCTGCAGGTCTGTGAGAGAGGACTTTGAAGACATTTGGTAGGAATCCTCCCTATAAACAAACACGTTACAGTCACAATAATGCAGTTATTGTATATCAAGCCCCCCAAGCCCCCCCCCGCCCCCCCCCCCCCCCGTGTGAGCCCCCACCCTACCTTGGACTCCACTTCCTCCATAACTTCAACTATGTCATAAGGCAAGTCTTTCTTATAAGGAATAGGATAGCGGCTGATTCTTTCAGGAGGATCACTGGAGAAAGGTCTCGCCCCGGCGGCGGTCTCCTCCGTTCGCTTGGTCAGACGCAGACAGCCCGATCGTGGATTTTTCTGGACGTAAAACAAGCACGGTTACTCGAGATACAGAGATATAAAGGTAGAACGAATTATTTGATTGACAACTTACAAAGTGAGTTGACGCCAGAAAGAACCTCCGGACGAAAATAGTCGCCATTAGATTATGTTTTTATTTATAACGAGCAAATAGAAGGAGGCAGCTATATTTTCCTGAGCAACTTTTTTCAACTCCGTCGCTAGCATACACTTTATATACTATATACATATATTCAGTATATATATTAGTGCTGGTCGAGCCAATGTCCCTTTCAGATAACTTTCAAAGTTTCACTTGTTTTCAAGAGTGAACCTATCCAATCGCAGTACCGTATTTTGGGTACGCCTGTTGTCGTGGTCTTCACTTCCTTTTCAGTTGTCATACACGGGGGCGGTCTCGCGGTGCGTCCACTGATTTACACGAAAAACCTATTACATATTCATAAAGAGACACATAAGACGACATGCATATTTATGTGCGTGGGTGCGTCACTTTCCGCTGGATTTACGTATTCCTCTGTTGTTTTACGGTAGCATTGGGCAGCCCATTGCGACAGGCAACTCCAAAATACGTTAGCATTAGATTTTTTTTTTCTCCAGGTTACGCATCACTCCTCCGACCGCTAGGGGTCGGTCATATATGTACTTTGCAATACTGTTGAGCAAAAATATAATCTTTAGCGTCCTAAAAGCACTTGATAAAATGTCACATTCTAGTTTCAGTTAGATATATAATCGATGGGTGTGTTTTTTTTTTGCATGTTATAGTAAAATAATTTATTCGGAGTCATTCCGAAACCTGGAAGGCAGAATGCAGGGGAAAAGAAGCGATGCAACAGCATGGATGGCGACAGTTAAAAGATAGGAAGCAGTAGTGCATAATTGTCCAAGTGTTACGATAAACCATTTTAGGTCATTTATGTAAGCGAAATATTTCCATCGAGAAGAGATTGAACACAAAAGAGGAGAAATGTTTTATCATGTAAGTGTGGGTCTTATGCGCTTCCCATCTCGGCAGTTTTAATGAATCCTATAATGGGTGATCTCTTTGTGCTCCATGGCTCGCTCGCCCGCCAGTTTTGAATGAATACTAAACATCATGTATATGATCCGCATTATGTTCAGACTCAGTGGCAAAATGTTCTACAGCAAGCCAGTCAAATTAAACTCATATATGTGCTGTCATTTTGTTTTCGCAGATATCTTTGGAACATGAAATTTTACTTCACCCCAGGTACTTTGGTCCTAACCTCTTAAATACCGTGAAGCAGAAGCTTTTTACTGAAGTGGAGGGCACTTGTACTGGAAAGTGAGTATTAATACTGCATTCACTAGACGAATATGTGACGGGTCGCCCGCGTTGCCTTAAACATTCCGACATTTATATTTTTCCGTGACCGGTAACTCTCCGGCGAGCGTTATTTTGCCGTGAATCGCGCGAGAACATGTGGGGACAGGCACACGTCTAGCCGCTGGGGTTCAATGTGGGCCCCGCGGATTAGAAATGACTAAATAGATACTTTTGCCGTGTCTATCAGATCCTCTGCTACGGCCATTTTGCAGTGAATCGCGCGAGAACTACAACTACAAGTTGCATGCCAGTGAATGTGTACCAGCTCATCCAGCCAGCCACGTTTTAGCACATGCAACGCAATCCTTCAGTAGATCACGTGCAACTAGTGATGGGCAGATGAAGCTTTTTGAACACTCGAAGCTTCTCATCAAATTGGTTCACAAAAAGGTTCTGCTCGTGAGGCTTCATGTGCACACAAAAATCCCTGGTGGCCGAAATTAAAACTGTAATTTGAACCACTTTGCCTTTTTGCTGCCTTGCGACAGTGTTGGTTTAGGAACAATTACACATGCTTTAGTTGCCAATTTGTTTTTTGAATTTTCTGTAATTTTAATATTTGATTTGGGTATTGTTTATATTATTTTTTTAACATGCTGAAGTTGCTGAACGTACATTTGTGTTTTACACTCATGCAGTTAATCAGTTTGTTGAAATTGTGTGGGGTAATGTGATGTTATGAAAATTAGCAATACTGTAGGAATTATAATAGCAATTGATGATGCATTGATTGCATGAAAACTGAGGTAATGGGAACTGTGCTTATGGATACTGAAGTGATGAGGATTGTGCTTATGATCACTGATGGTTGTGATAGATGAATGGTTAACAAATCTGATTGCTGGTATGTACGCCATTAGCGCCAAACAAGCAATTCAACTAAATGCAAATGACGTGAATTTTCAATGTAACAATCCATATTAGTGTTGCCAAACTGGGGACAACCTTCTTATTTATTTGTTTTTATTTTTAGCAGTCTCCATGACCAAAAAAAAAAGTGTGTTATGGGCAAATTTGCGACGCTCAAAACACCCACTGACACGCAACTTAGAAGCATTGCGCTGTGTGAAACTCTGGAAAAGTCGAACCACTTCTTGAACCCATAAAGTGTCAAACGTCATCTGTGACGTAATTTGTCCGGAATGAATCACGCCTCGACACGCGCTTCAGAAATGTCTTCCTGGATCACTCAACACACTCTCCGAAGCCTCGGCACATTACGTCCCATCACTACGTGTAACACATCCAGCAAAAGCATGCTGATTTGCACACTCTGTTAGCACCAACACACAATTTAGCTCCTTCTTTTTGAAACCTTAGTAAACTGATGTCATGTTGGTGTTCACTCTTATCTTCCATTCATTGCTTCAAGACGGCATCAATCAACAATCAATGCTTAGCACAACGTTCTTGGCCATACCAATCCCCAGTCACTTGCAGGACAATTGTAAATGGGACATTGAGTGTAAATTAGTCCAGCTACATAATAGTCCCACTACACTACCAAAATACCCTTTTCTTGTGTTTCTCTTTTAGGTATGGTTTTGTCATCGCAGTCACTACCATTGACAACATCGGGGCAGGAGTGATCCAGCCAGGCAGAGGATTTGTTTTGTATCCAGTCAAGTACAAGGCAATTGTGTTCCGGCCGTTTAAAGGGGAGGTTGTGGACGCTGTAGTGACTCAGGTTAACAAGGTGAGATTCAAGAGGTTTGTTATGTGCACAGTATTAACTCAATGGTAACACTGAGCAAAAAAAAAAGAAGCTTAATTTGTTACTCTCCCTAAAGTTATACAAATAATATAAAAACAAAAAGCAGTGTATGCAAGTTTGTTAGCAGTAGTTTTGTTGGCAAAAATGCCCTCTAAAGCTGCTACCCCGTGACCACTGACAAGGTGGAAGAAAACAAGGATGGATGTTTTCAGCACATTGCCCTCAGGTGCTAACCTTGTTTCATGCTCATTATATGAAGCTGGGTTTATAGGGTGAGGGTTTTCATTTGGTGTGTTGAAGTGTTAAAAAAAAAAAAGTGATGTTGAAAGTGCATGATGTTTAGTGTTTGTACACATCACATGCTCAAGTTTAGTTTCTCTGTCATGTGTGCCATGTGTTTGTTTTATTCTGGTTCTGCAGGTCGGTTTGTTCACAGAAATTGGACCCATGTCGTGTTTCATCTCCCGTCACGTGAGTCAGCTTTCACTTTTACTTACCGCCTTTTGCACACCAAACATTGGCCCGTCCGCTTTTAACAGATGTTTCTTTTTGCAGTCCATCCCCTCAGAAATGGAGTTTGATCCCAACTCTAATCCACCATGTTATAAGACAGTGGATGAGGTAAAATATATATACCTGTGTATATACTGTATTGTTTTGTGATTAAGTTAGAATATATGGGCAAACTTTGTTCTCACTCCCAGGTGTGATTGGGAAACACTGCTTAGGGGTATTTACATAAAAATGGCCAACTTGTCACATTCAAACTCATGCTAAATGGGAATCAGCATGAGTTTGCGCCCCTGCCGCAAAACATACCTTTTGGATTTATGGCCAAAAAGTTCTATCTTGTTTTATTAGACCATAACCCATTTTTCCACATGTATTTTGAGATATATTATTTGTTACAGTGTAAGTAGCCTTTAACACCAAGGGATTCAAAGTTATATCCATTTTCTTGTTTGTTTTCCAGGACATTGTGATCCAGCAAGAGGATGAGATCAGGTTGAAGATTGTAGGAACACGAGTCGACAAAAATGACATTGTATGTATATTTTTCCCCCCCAAAATTGCTATGTATACTACCCTGCATTATTTGCAAGTTTGTACAAAATCAGTAAGAAAATGTGTGTTTTTCAGTTTGCTATTGGATCCCTCATGGATGACTACCTAGGTGAGTGTTGCTCCACAATGTCACTTTGGTGTCAGCTTTTAATTGAATCCATGAATTACAGTGCATATAAAGTACACATATTTGTATTGTTCTACAGTAGTAATAATGACATGTTTCGCTGGTTTCTTTTAGGTCTTGTGAGCTGATCTGCATTGGAGGAGGCAAAGTTAGTTATTAGTGTAGTCTCTGTTCTTTAAGGGGCAATTGAGCCTTATCCAAAACATTTTTTTTTTGTATTTATTTAATAGCTCTGCTTTAGTTGTGTTATTGGCAATCCACTTCTACTCCCGTCATGACTGTGAGTCATTTTATTCCTATTAGTTTTTTTTCTATTAATAGTTTTTGTTAAGAGGCAATTTGACCCACACATTTACATTTTGTTTTGTTTTGTTGATTTGACGTAATAGGTAAGGTTTACTCATGTTATTGGCAACCTACGATTTCTGTCATCACTGTGATATGTCAATTTATTTTTAGTTTTCGGGTATATCTGTTGTTCATGAGTATTGATTTGTTGACCCATTGCCCATAATAAAAATAATTTTATGTTTGAGTCTTGTTTTAATTTTTATGCCCTGGCAATATTCACATTTGTACTGAACTGTGTGAATGTGATACATAAATGATTCTGTGTTGTACTGTTTTTGTATTTTGTTTTTAAATATACAGTATATTTGCTTGGCCAGTTTGACTGAGTAACACTAGACAGTACTGCACACATTTATTTAAAAAAAAAACTGATTTGCAAACCTCATTTTCAGCATACACTTTCTAGACAAAGATATTTGCGCTCCCTTGTGATCGCTGCATATGTGATTGTGAGACCAGAGGACATGGATGTTGGACCTGAGAGTGTGCCCGGTGGCTCATCTTTGTCATAGTTTGCCCAAAAGGTGCTTGATATGTCCGCCGTTGAGTTCTGTCTGAGTGTTTCATTACCAAAATCATCTAAATTCGTCTGTGAACTGTGGCTTAAGCATAGTGGAAGATAAAACGCCCATCCCTAGGCATAATAGTTGAACATGTCTTCAAATGGGAACATTAAGAATGTCTATTTAGGCTACAATATACACATATGTATGCTAAAACACAAATTATTCAAGCAAAGCGGGAAATGGGAAGAATCACAATCAGAACTACATCCTTAAAAATAGGAGCCTATATGGAAATCGTTTGAAATAACTAAATTGTTTTTTTTTTCTTTGTTAAATCGTAGCTCTCGAAAGTGAAACGTCTGGTTGTTACGCGCATGTCTCTTGCAGCGTAAATACGTCATCAGGTTGCGCCGTCGTTCTTTCTTTCTCTCGTCCTGAAGATGGCGGCAGGGGTGAGTAAAATGGAGAGTGGCTCTCAAAATTAAATTCATGTGGACTTTATCATCTCAATCCACCCTAAATCTTACCAATCGTTGTTTTTACATGGGACCATTGAATCTCAGCTCAGTTCTCTATCATTTACGATTTGATACCAAAGTGTATTTCATACGGAAAATTAATTTAGGGGCCATTGTAACGAATGTTAGCCAAGCGCTACACTGACGTTGCAGTCAGTCATTGACGCCCATCTCCCGGACCAGGCTTGTGCCACGTTAGCTGATTATATGTCGTGAAAATAGAAGTTTTCCCAATTTGTTAAACTCGTGTTGCTTGTTTGAAATCCACACTCTTAACGCCCGCCAACATTTGAGCCTTGTGTTAATTTTGGCAATACGTTTTCGTATGTTGATTGTTAGCTAGTACCGATCGCACGGGAATACACGTGAATGCCCGGTTGTATATAAGCGTTTTGGTTGGGTTTTCATTTTAAATATGTATTAAAATACCTCATTGGGTAACCGCCCTTACCTGGCCGGTTAAATAATTTAGCGTCAGTAATGGCACGCCTTGATGTTGTGGGTGAATTAATGTGGAAGCTCCCCTCACAACGTTACAATGATTAATTCAGACGGATTGCAGAGAAAATACAAATATGTTCACAGACGTAGGTCAGTTAACAAATGAAACTACTGTTTACTTACTTTCAAGATTTAATACCGGCAAGATCTATAATGATGCCTATTTCTTGCGCTCAATCTTCGCAGACCCTGTACACGTATCCAGAGAACTGGAGGGCCTTCAAGGCTCAGATTGCTGCCCGGTACAGCGGGGCTTCCCTCAAAGTGGCCAGCAGTGCCCCTGCCTTTACCTTCGGGCAGACGAACCGCACCCCTGCCTTCCTCAACAACTTCCCCCAGGGCAAGGTTGGTTATGATGATCGGATCCTCTGAGATTGGTGCAGTGTAGGTCGAAAACTAGTTTGATGAATTGCCTGGGCCATTTGCATGTAAGCAACCTGGTCATACTTTGTAAATACTTATTGTTAACCATTTGCTTGTAGGTACCTGCCTACCAGGGAGATGACGGTTTCTGTCTGTTTGAGAGTAACGCCATTGCTCATTACTGTGAGTATCTTGATCTGTTATTTCTTTGAGCTAAAATGGCTCTTCTTCACCTCACACACTCTTAAAAACGACATAAAATAGAATGGACTAACACCACTTCAAAAGTAAGCATACATTCTAAGATTTATGCAAAATTTTAATGAAAGGAAATTTTACATTAAAATATGTTATGAAATGTTATGTAGACATTCCCAGGTCTTTGTTTTGAAGTAGTGTCTTTGTAGCCCTTGATTATGTTGTTTTTAAAACGCCTTCAACAAATGCCGTACTGTTAACATGCATATTTATATTCATACACATACACGCCACATTCATAGACTCATGGCACAACTTTAGTTTGCTTTACTGGTGCTCAATTGTACACATACATAGATCTGCAGTACTGTTACATATGAGCTATTTATTGTTGGCATTTCAAGTGTCATCCCCTGTCTTTGAGCAAGGCAGTGCTTAGCTATGGCACGAGGTCTTAATCTGACAGGGGAAGAGCAAACGATCATATTCATCCCAGTCATCTCTGGTCAGTGAGTTAAAAAGGCTGGTTCATGCTGTGGTCACATTTCAGCCCAAATATTGGATGAAGAATAGAAAAATAATTGGTAGTAGAGAAATCACTTATGCGGGATAATGTTTTTGTTCAACATCTCACCATAACTTTTCCTCCTATATATAGTGGGCAATGATGTCCTGCGTGGTGCCACACCCCAAGCTTCAGCTCAGGTTCTCCAGTGGGTAAGCTTTGCTGACTCAGAGATTGTCCCTCCAGCCAGCACATGGGTGTTCCCTACTCTGGGAATCATGCAGTTCAACAAACAGGTGGGTAGCATGTTCAAATAATACAATTAAATAGTCTTCCTTGACTTTTTCAGGTTTTCTTGAAATGTTCTGTGTGTATACTTGCAGAATGGTTCCTGCACTTTTCTCCATTGGCAAAATAACCTATTTTAGCTAATCAATTAGTAAAATTGATAACCTCCAAGTTAAAACACTGTCAGCATATATTCTTTATGGTGGCTGGTGGGATTCCCCATTTTAGGCAGTCCCCTGTCATTGGGCAAAGACGGTGTCCTTTCCGTGGTACAAAGTCTTAATCTGACGGGGGAAGATCATTGTTTTGTCCATATTCATCCCAGTCATCTCTTGATTCAGTGAGTTAAAGGCTGGTTCATGCTGTGGTCACAACTGACTTGGTTCTTAATGTTCTTAAAGACGACCTCCATCACTGATTGCTCGACCCTCTTATTTGATGTATTTATTTGTTAAAGTGTAATTGTCCTTCATAATCATCCTTCCTTCTGGGTGTGCCCAGGCCACAGAGCAAGCAAAGGAGGATGTGAAGAAGGTGCTCGGAGTACTCAACCAACACCTGAATACTCGTACCTTCCTGGTTGGGGAGAGGGTCAGCCTTGCTGATATCACTGTGGCCTGCTCCATGCTGTGGCTGTACAAGCAGGTTAGCTATTTAAAGAATAGTTTGCAAACAACGTTTTGTATGGCAAAAACCTACATTAATCAAATGTTCCCCTTAATATGCCCCCCCCCCCTTTCATTCAGATGATCTTATAGTTCCCTTCTCCCTGTGTAGGTCTTTGAACCATCTTTCCGTCAGCCTTATCCCAACGTGACCCGTTGGTTTGTCACTTGTGTTAACCAGCCCCAGTTCAAGACTGTCCTCGGGGAGGTTAAGCTGTGTGAAAAAATGGCTCAATTTGATGGTGCGTCACTTCCTCGCCGGTACCTCATCTATATGTTCATTTCAGAAGGAATCAGTAAAATGAGTCAACTGTTTAAATTAGTGCGAACTGGTGAAGAAATTCAAGGCTTTGCTACTTTAGGTTAATGTATTGCTAGTTGTCCTTTATGGACTTCAATTATGCTAAGATGCCTTCCACTATATTTGGAAATGAAGGCAAACATCGTTGCATAAAAATTAGTGATGCACCGAATATTCGGCCACCAAACATTTTCGCCCGTAAATACCAAAAATTTGCATTTTTGGCATTTGGCCGAAATAAAATTAAAGCCAAAGGAATATGGCTGAAAGAGGATCTTCTGGCGATGCAAAAAAAAAAAAATTGCTGCAAGCAAGTGTCTGTTCAAATTAAAAACACATACACTGGAGTGAGTGTCCGCCTTGCCGCTGGCTGGTGTTTGTAAGTACCGGTAGCGTCATTGTGCACTTCGGAGAAGGAGAGGGTCGCTTGGTAAACTGTCAAAAAAGAGCGCTGCAGAGTACTGCACTACAGGTGAGACACTCTTTCTCCTGCAGCGCCTTCCTTTTTTTTCTTTGAGCCCCTTGAACGCTTCCACTTTTTCACTTGGTCGTGCTAAATACTTTAGCAAATGTTAGCACTATTGCTATCAACAGTTTTAAATATATATATATATATATATATATATATATATATATATATATATATATATATATCAATTAGTAAAATTGATAACCTCCAAGTTAAAACACTGTCAGCATATATTCTTTATGGTGGCTGGTGGGATTCCCCATTTTAGGCAGTCCCCTGTCATTGTGCAAGACTGTGTCCTTTCCGTGGTACAAAGTCTTAATCTGACGGGGGAAGATCATTGTTTTGTCCATATTCATCCCAGTCATCTCTTGATTCAGTGAGTTAAAGGCTGGTTCATGCTGTGGTCACAACTGACTTGGTTCTTAATGTTCTTAAAGACGACCTCCATCACTGATTGCTCGACCCTCTTATTTGATGTATTTATTTGTTAGTGTAATTGTAATTTCTGGGAAAACTTTGACCCAGAAGGGTACTCAATCTGGTTTACACACACACATATATGTTTACTGGTTTAAAACTGTTTATAGCAATAGTGCTAACATTTGCTAAAGTATTTAGCATGACCACCAAGTGAAAAAGTGGAAGCGTTCAAGGGGCTCAAAGAAAAAAAGAAAGAAAGAAAATATATATATATATAGTGTGTGACTTTGCAATATATATATATATATGTGTATGTATGTATGTATGTATGACGGCGTGTGTGACTTTGCAGTCTGTTCCCAAAGCCGATTGGCTGGTGCGAAGAAATTTATTTATTTTTAAACGTTGGTGACTATGTCCCGCTCCAAATAGCACAATGAAGCTGCCGGTACTCACAAACTTCAGCGAGAGCAGCAAGGTGGACACTCACCCCCGTGTTTAATTGAAACCGATGCTTGCAGCGTTATTTTTGTTTTTTGCTTGTGTCACCCCACCATCCTCTTTCGGCCATATTCTTTCTGCTTGAATTTTATATATTTTATTAATTTTATATATAAAATTTTCGTTGGCCGGATATTCGGTGCATCACTAATTTGTATTGTTATAATTTAAGGTTGGCTTTAATTTGTATTGTTCTAAGTTAACATAATCATGGCCTGGCAATTAAGACAATGAGTTACATTATTAAAGTCCAATGATGTCTGGTGAAACAGAAAACATCTGAGCTGTTATGTTTTTTACTGTAGCTAAAAAGTTTGCTGAGATGCAGCCAAAGAAAGATGCACCTCCCAAGAAAGAGAAGGCTGGAAAAGAGGCAGCCAAGCCTCAGGAGAAGAGGGAGAAGAAAAAGGAGGAAAAGAAGCCTGAACCAGAAGAAATGGATGACTGTGACGCTGCTTTGGCTGCAGAGCCCAAAACCAAGGACCCCTTTGCAGATCTACCCAAGAGGTATAGAGAAGTAAAAGATTGATCTTTACTTAAAGATATTCTTGTCTCATTTAGCCATTTTCAGCAGTAAAAAGTTAATATTATGTCTAGAATAAATTTGATAAAGTCATTATTTTTCATGTGCAATTAATACCTTTTAAAAACACATTTTGGCACTTGCTGTCGATTGGGGAAAATTACATCACAAGTGCTCAGAGCTCAGGTAATGACCAATCACGACTCACCTGTCCTCTGCGTTAAATCATGTAACGTTAGTAAACTGAGCCATGATTGGTTGTTACCTGTTTCCTGATTACACGTGATGTCATCTTCAGTTGACTGAAAGTGGATTTTTTGTGTGTGTTAATTGTGCATGAAAAATAATGAAGTCATCAAATTAGACAAAATATCTTCTACTTCTACTGCTGAAAAGGGCTAAATGAGTCTTGTAAGTCACACTTGCGTATTTTAATGGTGCTATAGTGTGTTTATAGTTGGAAAAATGGCTGTCCCCCATCAATGGGCAAGGTGGTGTCTGATTGTGACACAAAATCTTAATCTGATGGGGGAAGAGAAAACGTTAGTTCATATTCATCCCAGTCATCTCTGGTTAAGTGAGTTAAAGGCTGGTTCATGCTGTGAACACATTTGAAATCCCAACTTAAAGAGGCACACTAGTCATGCAGAACACTTGTTTAAAGAAAAAAAGGGGGTGGGGCAGTTTTTAATGGTCTTAATTTACACATTATTAACCGGTCTCATTTTTGTTCCAGCACGTTTGTCATGGACGAGTTCAAGAGAAAGTACTCCAATGAGGACACCTTAACAGTAGCCATTCCCCATTTCTGGGAAAACTTTGACCCTGAAGGGTACTCAATCTGGTTTTCAGAGTACAAATATCAGCAAGAGCTTACAGAGGTCTTCAAAAGCTGCAACCTTATCTCAGGTAAGCTGAAATGGACTACATGTGAAAGTTTTCTTTTTCTGCTCTTAGGTGACTTGCAGTTCAGGTTGTATTTTTGTGTGAGCTAACAAATTGTTTTGGATTTACAGCACTTTTTTCTATCAGCAAAAATAGTATTCCTTATTTAGAAATAATTGAGCTTAGTTCAAATCCTCAATTAATGCCCTAATATGTAGTGTATATAATTAGTTTAAAACGTACTTTTACAATAATCAAACAAACTCTAAATTGGCTCCTTCCTGTTGTGGCTGTCCACTAACATTTGGCAAGGCGGTGTGGCCTTTCACAGCACAAAGTTCTAATATGAAACTGATTGGAGAAGACATTAAAAAAATATATATATATTCGATACCACCTCTGATTCAGTGAGTTTAAGGCTGGCTTATGCTTGGGTTACAGTTTAAAACCGGTTTCCACATGACAACTTGCACTTGGTTTTACATATTTTATTTGTTCGCCTTTGTCCTTCTCAGGGATGTTCCAGCGCCTTGACAAACTCCGAAAGAATGCCTTTGCTAGTGTTCTTTTGTTTGGTACCAGCAACAACAGCTGCGTCTCTGGAATCTGGGTCTTCAGAGGCCAAAACCTGGCTTTCACTGTGAGTACTCTTAGAACTGCAGTATCTATCACTTGTCATAGTACTGTTATGTTTTTGTTATTGTGAAAAGCTTTAACTACAACCCGACTGTACAGAAGGTTTGAAAATGTCATCAAACCTGCAGAACAACATAGCATAAACTTTGAATTGCATATACTTTTAAATTGAGTGAAATAAACTATATATACAAAAAAAACATCTTCCAATAAAAACACTAACATTACAATAACTAAATCCAATATATACAATTCAGTCAAATGACATAAAATGTCCACATTCATAAACTCTTAGCACGACTTGGTATGTGAGATTTGTTGGCACTCAGCAAGTGCCATCCCCTGTCTTTGGGCAAGGCAGTGCCCAGCCATGGCACGTGTTCTTAATCTGACGGGGGAAGAGCAAATTGAGATCATATTCATCCCAGTCATCTCTGGTCAGTGAGTTTAAAAGGCTGGTTCATGCTGTGGTCACATTTGAACACAAAGATTAAAGTGGAACAAATAGTGGTGGTTGAGAACGCACTGCGAATGTTCAATGCTCAAATGAGTAGCTTGAGACGAGGTGAGGCTTAATTGACGTTTTCAGATACTTCATGCAGCAGGTTTGGGTTTTTGTTTGTGTTGGCATCTTGAAAGGGTTATTGACTGCATGTAAACAGTCACTGTGAAGTTATTCTGATGAACCAACCAGCTCATCTGACACAGTGGTACAAAACAAGCTTTGCAATCCCCGAGGCTATATCACGAATATTCAAAAGCTCACTTTGTTTTTCTTTCCACTCCCCAGCAATCTCCAGACTGGCAAATCGACTACGAGTCATATGACTGGCGCAAGCTGGATCCGAATAGCGAGGAGTGCAAGACCATGGTGAAGGAATACTTCTTATGGGAGGGCGAATTTAAGCATGTGGGCAAAGCCGTCAACCAGGGCAAAATCTTTAAATGAGTGGACATGGGACAGTTTGAACGAAAGCACTTTGCGCTTCTGCTTGCGACGCTTCCAACCGTACAGACTTCAAAGCCGCCAGATTCTAACACAACTGAAACTGTGTTTTGGATTTGTCCGAGGCCCCAAACTTTTGTTGTCACATACAAAATAAAAGTGTTTTCCACAATTATATTGCCGTTTTTGTGGTCTGACTCTAAACATCCAGGCATCATCCAGGAAAGTGCTGTCCGACCGAGACCATTTTCTTGAACTAATGAAACCTGCTTGGATGACAGGTGAAACCTTTTCCAAGACAATCCAGTTGCAATTGATGCAAAGGTCCTGAGATTTAAAGCCATTAAATCTCCTCAGTGGTCATGGGCATATTGCAGAGATTTCAATATCGAGTTTCCAATTTCTCTACTTAATCTACACCCAACAAGTGTTGTGCTATATGTAAAGTATCTCACAAAAGTGAGTACACCGCTCACGTCTACAGATGGGTAACGGAAACGATGAAAAATGGTCATTGTTTACTTGCATAGGTCTCAAATTCGGGTCACGAGGGCTACAGTCCCAACATGTTTTAGAGGTTTGCCTCCAATTCACCTGAATTGACAGGATTGTTATCAGACTAATGCAGAGCTTGTTGATCTGATCTTATAGCCCTTTTGTTTGTTTCTTAGCAATGTTCAATGTGACCCGTAAGTTCTACATTGTCTACTTTCTTTGTGACAAAGGATCATTTCTTCAATGTTGTCCTATGAAAATATATTAATTCTGCAGAAATGTGAGGTGTGTACTCTTGCGAGATCCTTTTTGTGCTCGACGTGTACTTGCATCCCCCACTTCTTCCTGTAGGGGGCAACTAATACTAACTTTTGAAAAGCTGTATGGCTGGCTGTGATCAGACAAAACAAGTTTTGTAATTTGCATAGAACAATGGAATTGTTTCCCCCTGCAGTCTTGCTTTGGCGTTTCACACATGAACAATATTAAAACTGAGTGCCAAAGGTTTATATTGCTGCCTTTTGTCCATAGCGAAGTATGTGCCACAGCTCCCTGCATTTAATTTCAAAGAGCTAAGGTTTTCAATCCTAAACTCTAATTAGTAGTAAAACATTTGGTCAAACAGTACAGTAACATGATCTATTGACAGGAATAAACCTGAGCTTATATTTGAACCACACCCATTTGTTAAGTCTTGTGAGACTGTGGACAACTTTAAAAGGGAGAATACACACACTTTCCCAATGCAGAGGACTAACTCATGATTAAAACAAACTTTTTTTTAATGTGACCAATGAATTCCGTCCGATTGAGTCCCCACCCTCCACACATGCATACACGCACTCTCATCTCTCACAAACAAGACAAGATACATTCCAACTCTCACAACCCAAATGACAGATGTATGAAAACGCATCCCACTATGACTCGGATGTCATTTTTTCCAACCAGCTAAAAGCAAATCCACTCCAGTGTTGAACCAGGGAGGCCATTTTAGTTTGCTCTGCGCGCTCATGGAAATAGAGAAAATGGAAATGTTCCCACAGCAGTGAACACATGACTCACCCATCCTGTGGATCACAGTGGATGAGAGGAGGGCCGCTGTAACTTGAGCAAATAACTTCGCCCACAGCATTGTAGTGGCTACAACAATACTGGTGGCAAATGGGCGTTGTTACAAGCGCCTTCCCGTTGTGCAAGGGAAGCGTGAAATCAACACATGCATGCCATTTTTATGGTTTTTGGCAGGTTTGCTACACAATAACAACAGATAGCTCCACACAATATCCTGGTTCCCATGTTTAGTCACTTCAGACTTTACTAAAGAGTCACGAACAAACTGTTGTCTTGGGCCAGTAGCAACATTTTCTCTTCTATCTTTGCCAGCCTTTCCCTCTTACTCTTTATGGCTGCTGGGTTTTTCTCCTTCCTCTCTGCACATTTTTGTCCGCACGAGTGACTTATGGCATGGGGTGTGTTTTCCTCCCTAAAACCAGTTGCAGTGTGGGGCTCCTGGGGAAGGAGGCGCAGAGACGCTGCCTGAGTTGTCTCACAACTTCAGGTCCTTACATGGCTGTCGCCCCCTCCCCCGTGAGAACTTCAGAAATGGTCATGTGCCGAGCATCTGCCTTTACCGCGTATACCAGGTCCAGTCTGAGACACTGACCATCCTCTGATTTTAAAATTGTATTAGTAGAGCACCTAATGAGACCAGTACAAAGTTCATACATGCGTCAGGAAAGTATTCACAGCTCTTATTATTATTATTATTATTATTATTATTATTATTTGTGATAGGTTACTGCCTTATTCATAAATGGAATGTATTTTTTATTCACCACAACTTGAAACCACTGAAAGACATGAAAACAAATCTAAATTAGTTAAAGCTAAAAATTGGGAAGTTCTGACAAATAAATGATTGAATCCATTTTAGAATACGGTTATTTATCAAAGAGGTCACCGCACTTGAATGTGAAAGTGACAGCTACTGTACTCAATTGGGCATTAATCAATGTGAAGGGCAACCAGATTGGTACACACTGAAAAACAAATTTTCTCAAATTACTTTTAAACATTATTAATCATATCCACCTATGTGCAATCACTGACCATATTCATATATTTTCTCACAATTATCAACTATGATTGATCAAGTTAGGGAACATAAATATTAATATGCAGCACGTTATTTCCATAAATCTAATTTCAGTCATAACTTCTGCAATATTCCTAGAAAATCACAATTAACTCATCATTGGTGAGCCGTTTTAAGAAAATCCCTATGGGCTATTTAGATCAGGGCATTATGTAGGTGACATGTTGTAAGATGTGAATACTTATACTTAAATATATTCGAACTGCGCACTTTGCACCGGCGATTTTTATCTCACATTTGAATATGAATATCTCAGTGGTCGTATACTGTAAAAGTTGAAACAAAACGCTCATTAACTGTAAATTATGAGGCCGTATAAAGCGTCAGATTTTCCTCTCACATATATTGTAGGTGGCGATTACACTTCAAAATAAAGTAAGAACTACAGGGGGTCCTCGTCTTCCTCAGCACTATCAAACTATCGTAAGCAGTTGAATCTATCGTCTCGCCAACCTCTTATCAGTGAGAGATGTCAAATATGTTTTCGTTGCAGTCTACATCATCGTTATGGTTTTCCTCGGGCCATTTAAATTGGTGAAAACAAAATACCAAAAATGTTTGTTTAGTACGTACCTGGTAAAGCCACAGTTTGTTTTTCATTCAGTACAGTAAGGGAGCAAAAATCAAAACAAACTGCTTATCTTTAGTGTAAATAGGAACAGATTTATTGACTTTTAAGATGAAAAATTTACCTGAAATCTTGACAACCAACAACTAAAATGTATTAACTGTGTATTAAAGACATTCATATTCTCAGTAAGTGCCAAAATATATATATATTAAAAAAATCTGCAAATATAATAGTCACCAAGTAGCTTGCCATAAAAAGACACAAATCGATATGAAGTAAGCAACCACTAGCCTGCAAAAGCAATCAGCAACCCATCTCCAACTATTGGCATTAATCAAATTAGTTTGTGCATCTCACTAAAACATTTTAATAAACTAACTAACTAACTTTAATGTACCAACTAAGTTTTCAAGCTCCCTTTTCATCTGCATATTTGGACATGACATTATTAAGGCAATGAGAATGCTGTGATACATAGTTTTTTTTTTCTTCTGCAGGAGCGTTACAAAGTTTTGTACTGCATACGAGGGTTAGAAGTGATGTGATTTTGATGGCATATAACTAGTTTTGAACGGAAGGCAACAACAATTTTTGGGCAGGCCACGTAAAGTGGAGGGCGGGAGTAAGCCTTGAGCTTACCTGTGCTCTATATTTTCACAATGTTCAGTCGTACCCTTGTCTCTAATGGTCATCTGCTGCCTCATCGTCCCATCATTTTTAATCGGTTTGGAGCTGTATTATGCTCCATTAGCACAAACTGTAAACTCCATTTACGACAATTTTCGATTAACACTTAGAAAGTGGGGAGGGGTGAAAAAATGAACAATGTTAAGAACGACAGAAAGATGGCCTACTCGTTAGCGCGTATTCCTCACAGTGCTTCGTTTCGGGGCCCGAATCGCTGCTCAAAATAGGAACCAGTGGGGTAAAATCAAAACCAGCTTCAGAATGTCAGTCCATTGCAGATGCCGTGAGCATTGGATCGCTTTTTTCATCTTATGATCAGAGATGAGAGACTTATAATTAGACGAGGAATGTGCAACTTTTTCTTCTTTTAAAAAGCTGAAGCCATGGCTGCTGCCCTAAAATAGACACGGCCTTCCCCCTTTTGACATGTTTAAGGGCGCTGCCGTAGCCTTTATGGCCCATAGAAGTCAGTTGGCGTAGGAATGTCTCCAAGTGGACAAAAACAGCTCTTAGGCCGCCACACATGCACAGAGCCACCCTCTGAGTTTTATAGACGCTTCCTTACACTGGAGTTTGGGGTTGGGCTTAAAAATCCCACTAAGCACACAAACACACTCAACTTCAGGGGCAATTAGGGCAGGAAAATGGATCCTTACTCAGCATTTGAGAGCTTTACCCCTTGACGTGGAGCCACAGATATGTCAATGGTTAAGCAATGGCAACTAAGGACTTGAACAAAAAAGAGTTCAGGAATGCATATGTAGGGGTTGTGTAACTGTATCCTAGGCAAGAAAGTGACCTCTAGATTGTTTAGGGGGGTCTTTCTCATCCTTTGTGTGCTCAAAGCTAAACATTTCTCCATGGCACTCAAATGCAGCGTAGCAATTCATTACCGCAATGCAATGAGGGAGGCCAAGGATGATTCTGCCAAGGGTCGAAAAAAAAAAAGAAGCCCAAAGAGAGCAGCGAAATACAAAATGACACAGTATCGTTACCAAAGCAGACAGAGTTACGTAACAAAACGAGGTGTTTATTTCTCGGGTAGTATGTGTTGCCTTGCAGCGTGAGAGTGCGTGATGGGAGGGAGGAGAGGCAGAGGTACAGTGGAGGGAAAACAGGCAGCCCCTGATTTTTGGGATGTGAAACCCCAGAGTCGCCTCCAGCTCATATTACTCGAATCTGAAGGTGGAGCATGATGACTTCCACTGTCACAGGAAAGTAAAACGAAGGCGATCTGTAACGACCACAATATTAACTTATTCACTGCCATTGACGGCTATAGACGTCAACATTTCATTTGAACTATTTCTATTAGTTAAAAAACAAAAAATATTTTGCTAACAAGAGAATGAAAACCTATTTTTTTTAAATTGTAAATTTAGAACAGATATCAAATTTGTGATTAATCGTTAGTTAACTAGTGAAGTCATGTAATTAATTAACATTTTTTAAAAATTAATCGGCTGACAGGCCTAATTTAAAAAAAAAATAAGGGGCGTTCAATCGTTATTAATCACATGATAATTTTATATCTGTTATTAATGTACAATAAAAAATATAGGTTTTCATAAAAAATGAAATGAAATGAAAAATTGTTAAACTAATAGAAATAGTTCACATGAATTTTTGACGTCTATAGTAGTCAATGGCAGTGATCATAAAGTGTCATCATCAAGGTTGTAGTATACCAAATACTACACTGAGAATATATACCTGTGTAAACAATACCTTCCCAGGCAGTTTGTGGCTTGGGCGTGTACTGAACGTTCTGTCTTGGCTGCTGGTTATAATTTCTGCCTTGAGTGCTCGTCCAAAGTCAACCGGGATAGGCTTCGTTTATGCATAACCCTAATGGCGACAAGTGGTATACACAATTGATGGATGTATGGTTCTCAATTCTCCTCATTAAATAAAAGTACAAATCACAGTCAATCAGGTGGCCCACAGTGTATCTGCTTCTTGTACAGTGGCGGTAGCTGAGGTTTGAACATATGCTAGTATGACGACCCTCACTTGCAAACGCTTCACTTCTGCTTCTTGTATGGACTTGCTGCTGGTTTCATCCCTCCCAGAGGGGGGGGGGAAAAGTTGGGGTGTTGAAATATTTACAGTTATGAGTGGAATGCACAGTTTGGGAAGGTGTCTGCTTGTGCTGAAGAGCAACATATGGGAGGTGTTCCTCAGGGGTGAAGCAAACCCTTGCAAAACCCCAAATCGCTCACGCGTGAATCAAGACTTCAAAGGTATGAACTGTAAGTGGTTTATCTGGCATTGTGGAAGAAGTGGCTCACACTTTTGTGGGTTAATCAGTTGCGAACGTTCTCACGTATGTTTCATAACTGTGTGTATTTGTGGGGAATACTTCACTCTCTCCAAGCTGATATGTTAAATCGGGTAAACGGTAGACTAGCGAAGGAGGTTTCTCAGTAACTTCCTTACTGTGCAATCTATGCGGTGGAGAAGCAAGGCTCAACGTGCAAAGGGAGGAGTGTCTGTGTGTCATCTCGAAGACAAAAAAAAAAATAAGTACAAGGCGGAACCAAAGTTCCTTATTACAAACTGCTTTGTGGCATGTGATATTTATCCATACACACAAAGGGCATTGCTATGGTAACAACCCAGCTCGTACCTGCCCCCTTGCTTATTTTGTTGCTATAGCAGCCATCCCAGAATAATCTTTTCACCCCCTCCCTGTTCTTTCCTCGTGTTTGTGAGTCATAACTGGCTGTTGAAACCACAATTCAGTACGTCTCCTTTTCCTCACATTCTTTTCAGTGCCCAAGGACCAACTTTGTGAATCATCTCTGTGCGTGTTTGTGCGGGGGGATTTCCAGGAAGATACATGACAGATACACAACAGTCATATGTTTCCATGGTGATGCTCGTGACACAACCGGTCTGACCCAGGAGTTCCAACAACTTAAATAATTATGCACATTGTTATTAGCTGTCACTGATTTGGGTCAAGTTGTCATCCTCGAGTTTGCGTTGATTTTTAACTTTTGCCAGGTTTTGAGGTCGATCCAACGCGCTTTGCTGATTCACTGCGCTTCAGGGCAGAATAGCACAAAATCACGTGTGTAAATGTGTTACATATAATGCAACAATGATTGTTGCGAAAGACAAATTGAATTAAGGATTCCAGTGCCTTTGGCTTATTCGTATGTTTACTACTTAGCAAAGAAGATCAGGAGAAACAAATTATTCATACAAAATGAATTACGTTCAATGAATGTGAAAAAGATACACACAATGTGGGTCTGTTTCTTCATTTGAAATCCAAATATTAATTACATTATGTTTAATTGATGTGAACTGAATTGTTTGAACCCCTTTCAGATGATATGAGCCTGAAAAGTTTTAATCAGTTGGGAATCATCAAAAGGCATGTTATATTAGCAAGAACAGTAACAGACAAAACAAAATGCTTCCAAACAAATTCATCAAGATCATTGACATAGAACAACCAATTGTAGTGATTACAGCCCTGTTCACACGTATGAGACTCGGGTTCTAAAATAAATCTCCCATATCTTACCGTAAGGGATGGAAATGATACATTTTATACTCTTCAATAAACAGCAAGGTTGACTCGTGGGAAGTAAAACACTAAAGTTGAACCACCTGCTTTGATAGCAGTGCAAAATTGAAAGGATAGCCGAGAGGTTGATCTTCTCTTTTATACAAAACATCTTTTAAACTGGCAGTCCACAATCATCTTGGAATTTGATGCCATTCCATATCAAGCATGCTTTTTTTGCACTGGCAATAATCCTTGAAAGGTCGAGGAGCTTGAGTTTGGATCATTACAACCTTGAGGACATTGAAACGGAACAAGAGAAATCTCCTCAAAGTTTGAAAATCAGTGACATGATGTTGTTGAATGCTAAAAGTGTCGTTTGACTTAGATATACAGCACAGTGAAAATTCTGAGGTTGAACAAGCAAGTCGTGTCGTTCTGTCACACTGGGTACAGCAGCCCACCTCGTGCCGTTTCATTTATTCCACATGCATGACATTGATTCATTCGGTGCATATTTGCACCACTGGTTTCTCTATTGGTGTCCTTCTCAGCAGCGCTTTTCCAAAAGTCTTTGTCACCACGCTGACAATGTCGCATTGTGTTGGAACATCTTAAAGAGCTGCTGTTGTTGTTTGCTCTCAATTCAGTTTGCAGAGTGAATGAGCACTTTCTCCAAGTATTATAGGACGCAAAAGTGACTCTTTCAAAGCGTAATTGCATTTCAACGCGGCTCAAAAGCAGGAAACAGGACGCATTTTGATGCGAAGAAACAAACTTTGAATGGGAGCATTGTTTGCGTTTATCACAAGTTTGCTTTGTGAGGTGCCTTGGAGCGTGACACTTTTCGTCATTTTATCAACTAAAATCACTGTTAACACACAAACATCATTTATTTGAATGTACTGCGAGAAATGCAGACTGTTAATTACCTGTCAGAATTACAAGTCATGTCGGCTACAAGTCATATCATGTCCTTAAAAAAAGAAAAACTTTTTAGACCAGAAATTAAGTGTGTTGGTTACTTATCAGAATAACAAGTCATGTACAAGTCATATCATGTCCTTAAAAAAAGAAGTGTTTAGGCCAGCCCTGTGATTGGCTGCCAACCAACCAGTCCGGTGCTCCATCTCCTCCACAAACCTCATGATGAGGACAAATACATGGTAATATTCTCATTGAGGCCAAATGTTACAGCAAACAGATTGATGGCTTGTTAGACCACCAACCACAGTTTGTCTAGCATAATGATTTGCTTTATACAATTAAACGCTTCAAGAAATGTTTGGGAATGTGAGTATATTTCAAACTGGATTATTTTATACATTCAAACAGGGATGCAAGTAAATAACTACAATTTGGTATCTCAATATTTGTATTTATTTATTTCATTTAAAAATTCACGGTTCACATTAATAATTATATTTTACCTTTATATATTTTCTGTTAAAGAGCTTCTACACACTTGTATATTAAGTCATTCACTGCCATTGACGGTTGTAAACATCAAAAAATCATTTAAACTATTTCTATTAGTTTAACATTTTTTCCCTACTTTTGTTAACAAGAGTGTGAAAACCTAGATTGTTTTAATTGTACATTTAGAACAGATATAAAATGTGTGATTAATCGTGAGTTAACTATTGATTAATTACAATTAAAAATTGTAATCGCCTGACACCCCTAATTTTTAATAATCATTTCGTCAGGCAATTCAATTTTTTAAATTGCAATTAATCGCATGACTTCACTAGTTAACTCACGATTAATCACAAATTTTATATCTGTTCTAAATGTACAATATTTATTTTCTCTCGGTTTTCATACTCTCGTTAACAAAAGTGGAAAAAAATGTTAAACTAACAGAAATAACTCAAATGAATTTTTGACGTTTATAGTCGTCAATGGCAGTGAATGAGTTAACCATTGAGGAAACATAAAACGGGATTTTAATAATTGCCAGTTTGTTTCATTTAGTGCAGCTGTGTTATGAACAATAGGTGGGCCACTTAACTTGTTAAGCATTGTACATACAGTACTATTTCTTTCTTTTGAAGCTCATGATTCAGCAAGTAAGAGCGATGAGTCATAAACAGGCTTTTTGCCTCGCACAACTCCGCTGTTTGCTATTGCTACAATCCCATATGCAAAAGTAGAAACACATTGTCATTGATACTTTCAACATTCGACCAAATCATTGAGGCGCAAGAAAAAAATAATACAAAATGGAAATAGTCATGTGATGTTTTGCTTGAATAGTTGTATGCACAAAGAGAAGATTGTTCACAAGGTCACAATCTGCAGTTCAATATGAGTCTAAACATGTCAGCTGGCTCTCATGCCTGCTTTAACAGTTTAACATATAGCGGGTATTGAATTATCAGATTGTTATGTGGTATTAACTTTCTGCAATGGAATGCTTGGACTTCTCACTTTATCTTTATGCTTCTTGGCAGATATATAGATAAATGAATCGAACGCTCAAGCTTGTGTGTGTGCAAATAGCCCCTCCCCGATCTGATCTTGGTGTTCTCTTCTCTGCTGTCTGAGCTGCCCTGTTTTCTTTGTAGTCATGAGCGTGAGTGACTCACAGCGCATCCGAGCCAAGTTATTTGCTCTGCTTCAGGATGGCCGGCACACCTACGACCATGCAGGAAAAACACCCGTTTCCACATATCCTATTATTCAGCTCAAGTGACCTGCCCTGAAATAGTGATAGGCAGCAGGGATTTGGTTGATTATAACATGCGAAAAATGTTAAGGAAATATCCTTAGTTGTATTAAACAAAATCCCCGATTGCTCAATGGTTTGGATTTATTTGACTACGTTTATCTGCGGATTATCTATAAGTCCCACTGTTGAATGATTTCAGTGGGTGGGGATCAATAAAGGCTCACTTGGATTGGACTAATCATTATAACCGCACATTCTTGTGAAACAGTAAACACAGACTGTCACCCGTTGCAGCAACGATGCAATACAGACGGTGTTTACCCACAACTTGTTTGGCGAGCATGGAAATCTTAAACGTTGCCATGCATCTCGTCACACGTGCACGTGTCACAAAAGTTGTCCATCTGGAAGCCTCGATTGCTCTGAGCTGAAACAGTTCTTCAAAGGGCCACACCTGTCGAGCGAAAAAGTCAAGCATGCACGGAGCTGAGCAAACAGGTGCAGTGGCAGAACACACAGAGAGAGGAGCATAACAACAAACCAGGCTTCTCGTGCGCAGCAAAACAAATGCAACATATTGTAGAACGTTCTTAAGGATAAATGACCTCTTTGTAATACGATGCAATGGGATCGAGTCATGGGAGTGGTTCATCTGAGACATAATACTCATAATTTGGGCCTAGCATGTGAAAACTTGTTTGTCATAGACTATGAGGACAATTTATGACTAATTGATTAATTTTTTTAATACAATAAAATGGTATGGAAGATTCACTCTCTTAACTCATTCACTGCCATTGATGGTTATAAAAATGTTTTTCTACTTTTGTTAACAAGAGTATGAAAACCTAGATTTTTTTTTTATTGTACATTTAGGACAGATATAAAATGTATGATTAATCGTGAATTAACTATTGAAGTCATGCGATTAATTACAATAATTTTTTTATTAATTTGAATTGTAATTAATTGCATGACCTCACTAGTTAACTCATGATTAATCACAAATTTTATATCTGTTCTAAATGTACAATCATTTTTTCTCTCTAGGTTTTCATACTCTTGTTAACAAAAGTGGAAACAAAAGTTAAATGAATAGAAATGGTTCAAATACATTTTTGACGTTTATAGCCGTTAATGGCAGTAAATGAGTTAATGTTCTGATTATCTATTTAGATTTTGAGCAGAATATTGTTGTCAAGACAAGTCATGACAGACCTCTTCATGGATGCAGCTCAATTTGCCATCATGTTCAGACTATAACCTAGTGGAGAGTGAACCAACATTGCAAGCAGTGATTGCAGACAAGTGCTGAGCTTCATTCCTTATAATCAATATTTGATTTTTTTTTTATTATGCCAGTTTGTTTCATTGTTAGAAAATGGACATATTGCATTTGGGTGGAGAATTTTATGAAAATAATATGAAGTCTTTCAGAAGTGCATCGGTCATTGTGCAGGATAACTCGTGGCTGCTTCACCACGACAATGCACCTGTGCCACGATGCCTTGAGCATCTGACACTTCCCGGCTGGGGCAAACATAGCCGTGCTTGTGCAACCACCATACTCCACCCAATCTTGGGGGGGTCTTCAAGAGGGTTCAAGACATGGATGACATCAAGATGGCTTTGATGATGGAGCTACGAAGGGATCCGGGAAGAATCCTACCATGAGTGCACCAAGGTGTGGCAAAGAATGCTGGGAAAGTGTGTTAGACTATAGGGAGCCTATATTTCAAAGGGGAAAACTTGTTGTTTGAATATTTGTAATAATGTATATATTTTGTACGACACGGCAAAATAAAGTATTTATATAGCAAAATATAGTGAAGCACAAAATTTTGGGGTGTTGGTGCTGCGGCCTTGTAGAATGCCCAAGTGTGTTTTCTTGTATGATTTTCTGCTTAATTCATGTTGGGCAATGTGCTCAACGACTCACTCATTGAACTGCCTTTTGGTCAAAGTCCTGCAGATTTGCAATGTTTATTTACAACACAGCTGCAGTCCAAGGAGTAGAGAAACTCGAAGTGTGGCTTATCTGAGCTCACGCTTTTATCCCAGCATGCGCACCAGTTCACACACAGTAGCTTCTGTCCTTCACACCGTCTCTAGCATAACAAAAGTTGCATTTTTGTGATGGCTGGTGGTGCAACAAAGTGATATTAAGACAAGTGTACATGCATGCCTCGAGTGTGGTTGTGCCATTCCCTGTTGTGTTGCAGTAAAGACGCACAGTCACTTCCTGTCTCGAAAAAAATGGGTGTGACTCATGGACAAGAGGTGCTTCAAGGACACCGAACATTTGATGTGTGGTGTACAATCTCACACTTAAACTGTGCGGTGATAAACATTTAAGTAACTGAACTCCCAGCGTTTTTCATTTAAAAACCCCTGAGCTTTTATTTAGCATGCTGATACTGGCCATGATTCCAACATGAATTCAAAGCAACGTTCCCTCCTTTACGCTCATTTCATTGCAAACTGTTTGTCATGTATGAGTCACGCATATACTTTTAAATCCCAAGCATAATTTTGTTTCCACACAAGCTGCAGAGTGAAGAACATTTTAGTTTAAAGATGAGTTTGAGCATGCTGCATTTGCTCGGGCTGGGTGTGACACAGGGCCTCATCCAAAAAGGCAGTGTTTTGGATTGATGTTCAACATAGATGAGAGAAAATGGGAAACATGTGCGGGAATTGGCATGCTATAATGAGCCCGTTTCAAATGGTCAAAATTTGCACCTGTTTAAAGTTGGAAGGGAAGAAAGTATTGTAATGTGCAATGCTCCTTGTTAGAGTTACGGACATTGCAATTACTTTTTTTTTTTTTTTACTGAGAATCACGAGGAGAATGAAAGCAGAAATAGAACATGTATGATTCATAGGAGAAAAATGATAGGAGTAAAGCATGATTCCGTTTTTCAGAAACTTATGAACCTAAAGTGAAACCTAACATATACAAATTTGTATGTGCAATTTTCAACTAAAACACCCATGTTACATGATTCCAATTTTCTTTTGCCCTCTTACGGAAAAAAAACATTTAAAAACGATTTCCTTCGAACTCATGACACAAGCAATTTAATTAAATTTATAATTCAACAAATTGTTGCTACTATTTTAAGGCCGCGGCCATAATTGTGTTAGAATGCATGCAAGGAAGCAAAAGCTGCTTTATCTCAAAAGCGGTACGTGTACGTCACATGTTTGGTATCAATCTAAAAACTGTAAACAATCTGAGTTATTGCAGGCTAAAACAACATTTCTTAAGTACGATGTGGTCCGTTCAGCCGTTTTCTCTCATACGTGTCCTTTGTTGCAGCAGTCCCCAACCTTTTCTTGTACCACTGGCCATTTCACGTATATAGACATATTTTGACAGATTGGCATAGAAAAGCAAATAAGCACAAAATGATTACATATACATTATTATGCTCACCATTACGCTGAATGTCGCTTTAAAAAAAATGCTGAAGCAGTTTTGATGGCTTTATTGCCTTTATTTGCAGACCTGTCGCCACATATTAGCATGGTGGGTTTGGTGCATGAGTCAACTATCAATAAAACCACGCCTAAAGCAGGAGTGTTGATATTGTCTCTTAAATACAGATAACTTTTTATGAAAAAATTGTAGGCACTTCTTCTTTCTCATTATTTGACTAGTTCCGCTTATGGAAAAAGCTCTCCACACATAATTTGTACTTCTTTTTTTTTTTACTCATTTTTTGCCAGCTTGCCCCCCCGATTACCACATGACCAAAATGAGTGTTTTGACAGAGGCACAAGTGAAGCACTCAAGTTTCGAAATTCAACTTATTTCAGAGTCTAATCAGTAAAACAATTCTTGTTCAGGCTCTCTTCGCTGCCTGGTGGTTGGGGACCTCTGTTTGGTCACATGTCAGGGTACACTCTGGGCAGGTCGCCACTCAATCACAGGGCACATGTGGACAAGCCCTTCCCTCACATTCACGCCTATGAACAATTTAGAGCAAATTCACAGTGCAGGGGCCATTTATGACCCCCTACTTGACATCAAAGTTGAGAAGAGAATGGTTGGCAACTTCAACAGGCAATTTAAAGAAAAACAGGACATGGAATGTTTTTTTGTTGCGCACTGGGACACCTCAACATGTCTTGTATGCAGAAAGAAAGTCACAGTGCTCAAGAAATCAGATGAAATTACCCATTTCTAGACATGCTGAGTAGTCCCGGGAAATGAGAAAGAGGACAGGGTCACCAATCAGGAGAACCATTAATGTTCTGTAATTAATTAAGATTGGATTGATTGTACTTTTTTCTAAATACAGTGCATTCGAACCACTTTGTGATCTACTTGTTGCGGCCCAGACACACCCAAACTATCTTCAGTGGCCCCGACATGAACCGAGTTTAAGTCTTCAATTAAACTAACGTGCATGTCTTGGATTATGGGAGCGAGCCAACGTACCCGCAAAAAATCTCTACGAGCACAGGCAATATCCACACAGGAAGGCCGAGCCGAGGTGCGAACCTTGAACCGTAAGACAAACATACTGCACAATATTTGACAGTGGTCTAAAATGTTTAGGCTACAGCGCTAAATAGAAACATGCTATAGATATTTTGATTCTACTTGTTTCAAGACGTTCCACTGTAACATGTTAATAGGTGACATTATATTGACACCCTTATGGTTGACTTTTGCTTTGTTTTTTGTTTTAAAGCACAACTTTTTTTTCTTGCTGCGTGTCTTCAGAGATCCCACATGTGGTGCAGTAGTTCGTCCCAATGGCTGCGAAGGACAACTCCCTCGCACTGGTCCCCTCCCCTCTGAAAACCAGGAGCCCAACCCAGCACCCTATCCGAGCACTCTGCTCAGCCCAGAGGAGCAGCCATACAGGGAAAAAAAAGAAGTTAAAATCCACTCAGTGGAGAGACGAGGGAGGGAGAAGAGTGCGAAGGGGGGAAGAAAACGCCCTGGAAACTTTGCCTGATCGAAAAGTTGGAGAAGTCGTAGAATCTCGTCAGACAAAGTTGAGAAGCGCTCTTCTTGGGCTGAGGAGAAGGGGAAGACGACAACGTTTTCAAGGATGCTCAAGCTTGTGTGAGGCTTCTCGCGCGCAACGTGTGCGCACAGGTACAGATCTTTTTTCTTCTTCTTTCTCCTGAAAAGTGTAACAAATGTGTGCATACTTTTTATTCTTACTGTCATCTGGGCTTCGCCCCAAGTGGTTATTATAGGAGAAAAACAATTTAATCATTAACTTAAAGTGACAATCTTGGCACTCTAGAATTACTGTCATATTTCACTTGGCATTTGTGTTGACACTTTTGCAAGCTTTTTTTTCTTTTCTGTGGGGGAACTTAAAATAATGTGATAATTGTTTTTTTTTTATTAAAAATGGAAGAGGTTACAAAAGTGGGTGTGTACTTGCAAGCTTCACATGAACGCAGAGGACTGGAATTGCGCACTTCACTTTTCCTTTAACTGCGCAACAGCGTGTGAGTCAAAGGCTTTTAATGCATAAAAGCTGAACACACTGTAATAGTTACTGCATTGTATTTGCATTTGGGATTTGTTTTACCAAACACTTAGATGACATTTCTAATTCTGTCTAAATGCAACATGTGGTTCTCAAGTAGCACTGGTGTGTTCCTCACACTTGATGACAGTTGAATGGCTGTCAAGATAAGAGTCAAATTGCCTGTGTTGATTTTATCGCTTTGTGTTTTCCTGTTGTCTGTCACCCTTTGCAAAGGCTTGCAAGGGATGTGGATGTTTAAAAAGTAAAGTTACGCAGCCATGCGCGTCTGTAGCCACCAACCAGTCTGGGTGTGGATTCCTCTCCTTCGCCTCCTTCCACCCCCTCCTTTTTCTCTCTGTGTACTTCTCTTCACAGAGGCACACCCTTTCTAAAGTTGAAATCTCCATGCTTGAAAATTCATGGCCAAGCCACCCAAAAATGCCAAAAAGTATCTCCAATGCTGGCTGTGGAAAGGAAATCTATTCTTGATTTTGATTTTAAGTGTAGTTTTATTTGTTTTACTGTATGCACTTGAGGGCATATTTGTTTTGCCAAATATGAATATTAATTGAAAACGTGAATTTCTGCTTTGCTTTTTTTCAAACTTGTTTTCTGAGCCTTAATGGGGAACTTTCCAGAAATTGATTGTCATACAGGAAAAAGTTTAAACAAAACAGCTTTTTGACCTCATAGCTAAAGTCTACAAATGTTTTCTTCTGGCAGATTTTCCTCTTTGTCCGTTTCCTTTCGGGTCTCATAACCTTGGTTCTTGGACAGGGGCGCAAGTCAGGAGAGATGAGGGGAAAAGGCGAGAGGAAGAAGGCAAACGAGAGTACGAAGGAGGGAGTCTGCGAGGGGGGGATGGGCGGAGCAGGGGTGAGGAGGGGGAGTAATGGAATGCAGTGGTTTGGAAAGACAAGCTAATTGAAACCAGGTTTGAGCCATAAAGGGGGAACTAAGACTTTGCACGTTTGTGACTAAGATGCTTTTACTGTGAATTGAGGTTTGGTGAAAGAGTTTAAAATATCTTTTTAGCAAAGCTTTTAAATAGAATCTTCATCATCTGGATCAAATTCACTCAAAGCAAGTAAAGCAAGGACACAAATGAGCACAAAGTCACTCATCTCTTGTTGAATGCTAGCAAAGAGTAAAATGTCAACGTGTGCAGTTGCCTGGCCCCCGTAGCTCTCTCCTGCCACACCCCAAAAAAAATTTCAGTGTACTGTTGCTCTTCTCTGCATATTTTTTGCTGTCCATGTTGTGTGTTGTAAGGTTGTAAATGTCTGGCGTTTCTCAAATTGCTCCTGTCAAGGAGATTGCCTTTGACATAGGCTGCTCACAGAGCCAAATGGTTCTGCGGGGAGGAGGAGGGGTGGGGTCTTTGGTAGTGTACTTTGGCAATAGTACTCTTGAAATGTCATAATTCGTGTTTAACTTGGCGATAATGTGGTGTGAAGTATTTTACAACACACGTTGCTGTAAGTGAACGGTTGTGTCGTGCATGTACCTGCACGCCACAAAGACGAATAAACATGCAACATAGATTGGAGGTGATGAAACGCTAAGAACTGGTTGTGAAAGACTCCCCAGCGAACAGGGCCTCGTTCTGTTTGCAGGCAAATACCGTTTGTTTAAATACTCGTGTCGCTTAGCAATGAATTGACACAAAGACCATATTATGGTGTCATGTGAAGTCGTTGAAGACATTTTCATGGAAAAGCACACTGTTTTGCATCAAGTCTTATCATTTTTTTTATCCTGACACCCTTGCCAACCATGTGACAAAGTGTGTCATGAACTAGACTCAGTAGAGGACAGACCTCTGCCAAGACTCAAATGATCTCTTTTATCAATACTAAGCTTCAAAATGCAGTAAGGGCCCAAAACATAATAAGAATAAAATAACTCATATAAATTATTATTATCATTATTTTGATAAGGGATGTTTGACACACCAATACTCGTACGTACTCAACACTTATATAGTCAGCCTGATACTGATAACATGTACAGACACCACAAGTACTTTTTTATTCTTTTTTTGAGAGAGCTCAGTATTGTTCATTCGGTAATCTTACCGATTCGACATGTCATCATCATTGCTCTCTCTCTCTCTCTCTCTCTCTCTCTCTCTCTCTCTCTCTCTCTCTCTTTCTCTCTCTCTCTTTTTCCTCTTTTTCTTTTGTTGTATGTGCGTGAGTATATGCATGTGCGGGTGTGTGTGTGCTCATTATTTCACCTAAAACCTATTACAAATCCCATACCGTTCACCTAAACCTGAAATTGTCAGGAGACCCGAGGAAGGATCAAAGAAGAGAAAGAAAAGTGAAATCCAGCACCGACCATACATCCCCTACTACCCACCGGGTTACCAACCAGAATCTTTCGACAAGTACTTTTGATGCACAAAATATCTAGGCTTTACACGAATAGGATTTTTCGGACAATCAGCAATCAACGAGTTAAAAAAAAAAGATAACCAACCACCGATTCGATCATAAGATGGAGCAATATATCTATTTGAAAAACGTTTATATTTATTTTACAGTTGACCACCGGCATTTGCGGAGGAAAGGGACTCGCCCGGCCCACGAATAGCAAAAATCCATGTATAATTGACGCCAATTGAAATCTATGGGATTTTTTTTGTAATCCTTCAAAAAACGCTGATAAACATTAAATATAACATGTAATGTCTTATTTAGCGAATAATAGTTTTAAAGAAAGACCTGTATATTCCAATATCACATTTTCCCCTTAAAATTACATGAAATTAATGGCAAATTTTCCATTCTTCTAATTTCTAATATACTGGTACAATACTGGTATCGGCCGCTGTCACGAGTAACGCTATCTTCAAATAAGGAAGGGTATCAGCTTGATACGATACATGTTATTGGTAATCTTACGATTCATTCCTTGTCCCATAAGGAAAGAAGACAATAAAGTGTCTTGCATTGATAACAAAAGGGAACGTGACTGAATCCACACTTTAAATTAATAGATGATCTTCAGCCCAAGCTCACTTTTACACAAAGTTTTTGCTTCATTGTTACAACCAAACAAACGTCACTCTCCTCCTTAAGGCAGAGCTAACCAGCCAGAAGAGCAAGACATGCTTGACATTTTTTTGCAGCACCACCTGCTCTGTATTGTTTTCTTATTGCATGGCAAAACTGCCCAAAAGGAGCGGCATGAGCCAGTCGGAACGGAAAGAAAGTGGTCTCTAGCACGCTTCCTCTTCCTTTTCCTTTGTTGGTTCTGTTAGATTGTTGATAGGCGGGCGAACCAGTGTGGCGAGGCAGCCACAATGTGCTTGGATCGATATAGCGGCTAAACTTTACCAAGGTGACAGCAATGGGGAAATAACACAATAGCAGGTTTGCAGATACAAAACGGCCTCTGTGAGGGGAGCTTACAAATTCTCTAGCAGCGTATAAACATGTAACCATAGTGTGTGAAGTTTTTAAAAGCCCTTCCAGACAATCCACCCTGCAGCCACTCCCTTCTCGTCCATCCAGTGCTGGAGTTTGGAATGTCTCATACTGTCCGCAGTGAGCATTGTCAGACTTGCTGTAGAAACAAAGTGATTTGAGAGGTGTGGTAATACATCTGCAATAAAACCAAAATGATTTACATACAACGCCTTGCAAGCCAAATCGTCCCTCATGAGGGAAGACATCCTGAAGGGTGTGTTTTATTTACCTCTTGCCTCCCTTTGTTTCTGTTGTTATGTTACTCAAGTAATTCCAAAGCTGTTTTCAGGATTTTCATTAACCAATGGAAAAAAAAGCAGATGCAGTATTTTTGTATCTTTTATCAAACAGCAAAACATGTGACAGACAGGTGTTAGGCCTGCTTTTTTTCCCATGTAATCTGGAACACCATTCACTTCAACGATTTATTTTCTCAGACATTTTCGAGGACTAGTTTGCCAGGCAGTCTGCATTGACGAAAGTCTAATATCTATAAATATACATTCTGAAACTATGCTTGCAATTCTGCCCTCGTCTTTACCTTCTGCCCTCTAGCTATGAATGGACTTGCACTTGTTCTTGTTCCAATGGCAGCTGTGATGGACAGAAACAAATTCTGACTTAATTATGAAGTGTGCAATGCTGCTAGGGATCAAGTGAAAAGCCTCACATGCAATCTTGTTTTCATTGTGGCACCATTTCTCTCATTGAATGTAAGATGAGTTAAAGAAAATGTGCCTCTCTTGATTTTGAGTTTCATATAGGATTTGTGTTTGGCTTTATTACTGTGCAAACAACTCGCAGTATTTCACATTTTCTTACATCCTAATATTGCACAAATGTGTACAGGATGGAATCCATCCAATAAAAACAACAGTTCTTGACAAAGCCTCGGTGTTTTGGAGGAAACACTCCCTCTCAAACATTAACCTCAGGAGAGGAAATTCAATCAGAGGTCCTCCCACCTCACATATCCAGTAATGCAAGAGAAAACAATGAAAACCTGCCTTGCATATAACTCTACCTTCACTTTTGTCTGTTGACATTCCTTGTGTCTATCTCTAGTTTATTTTTTCCTTCTAATTTTCCAAACGTCCACTCTCCCAAACTCAGAACAGTTTTAATGAGCGGGCAAGCTGGCGTCAGTGGGCAGGCTTTGTCCTCATTCTGGACTTGTGGTTTGGTTTAGGGCTGCAGTACTGAACGTTAACTGTGGAGCACAGAAGAGAACCACTTATCTTGACATGCATTCCTTTTATATGCGTCACACATGCATACACTATCTGCATGTTTGAAGGGATAGCGAACCGAGGCCTTCTCCCCTTTCGTTGCACAATGTGAGAACAGGGAGTCCATTCTGTTTGACAATAATTTGCTACCTCCTTTCTTCCTTCTCTTCTTTGTGGCCTTTATTTTTTGCGCTTTGCCAAATCCTATAAAGTGGCTTCCTCACTTACACTTGAGCTGTAACCACGGTCACGCGGCTGCTGTTTTGTGTTCGTCAAAATGATTGCATTTGGCGATCAAATTGACATGAGCTGATTTATTTTGGCCTGATGGGGTTGGCTGTTTAGGCAAAGTGTACCTTTTTTGTTGTTGCGTGAGCCACTGTGGCACAGATGTAGCCGATAACAATTTGCTAGTGATTTTTCTAGTGATGGACAAATGAAGCTTCATGAAGCTTCATGAAGCACTTGCAATATTTTTGGAATCCTCTGGATGGTGCTCTTGGTTTAAAGACACAATGGAAATTAAATTTCCACTGCATCTTCAATCTAGGAGTGCCGTCCAGAGAGCTTTATGAAGCTTAATGAAGCTGCACGAAGCTTCATTTTCCCATCGCTAGATTTTTGTGCGCTGGATAGAAAGTAAAGGTGTCAAAATGTGTGGGGTCTCTTGTTTAAGCATAACCTGCACATTGTGGGTGTGGTGGACTCACCGCATGAGGTGGGAGTGGGCACACATGAAGGGTGCTGGGGAATCGGCGGCACAGAACGGAACCCGAGTGAGGCAGAAAGCGAACATTTCTGTGGAGTTAGTCAGTACGGGGAGAGGCTGGGCTCCCTTCCAGCTGGCCCGACAGCTCTATCAAGGAATGTGTGCAACTAGAGGCCTGGGTGGGGCTATGCTCTGAGCTACTCCCTCTGCAGGCTTAGCAGAGGTGAAGCAATGTGAGTGGCTCTGTGGACTCCACGGGCAGTGTTCTCTTCTGTATATGCATTTGTATGCGTTTACCCATTATTGGTGTCCTCTTGTGGCTGTGTGGTATCAGGGGTGAGATAGCTGTAGTATTTTTTTGACATACTATGAAGTCAACACAAGCAAATCAGGAACAAATCTCACCACAAGTGAGTCATAACCTCATGCAGCGCACACACCTATCTAATTTTGTTTTTGGTAAATTAAGTGAATTGAATTGCTGATTGACTGTCTAGCACCCTGACGATTATGATACTGCAACAAGAGGGCGGGATGTAAAGTGTGCACAGCTGCTGTAGCGCAGGTCTCCTTACGCAAACAAAAGGACAACTGCTGTTGGGTGGCATTTATCTCAGCAATGTCCCTTCTATTTTAGAGGAGAGTCCATTCAAAAATGCAATACAGACAAACTGGTCAAACGAAGGGGTTTGGAAAGCCAGCAATATCACCAATGTTTTTTCCAAGTTAACTGACTACTGATAATCAACAGGCTGGATGAGTAAGGGAGAGGTTAATGATGGAGCCGCCCAGCCTGTTGCAGAAGTATTATTGTGAGGGACATGTTCCCACTGGTAGATGCCTGTCTTTATACACATTGAGTCTGGTTCTGTTTATACTTCACTCTAACAAAGAGAAGGCTTTGTTTCCAAATGTGCCAGTGGGCTGAAGCAACAATCTGTGCTAGTCATGTAAGAACTTGGGCAAGTCACTGCAAGAAAACATTTTAACATTGCAAGAAATGTGCAACTTTAGAAATGGAAATAAGAATCAGGCTGTTTTTAAATGATCAAACGTTGCCTGTTTTTTTGTTTATTTTGAATTAAACAAATCCAATGTTAACGATATGATAAAAAATTGGCTGTATGTCATGGAAAGTCAGCCTTTCACTCCTCAACCGGAACTACTGAGCTGCTCATCATGATCATCGCCATCACCTTATTTTAAACTTGATCTCTTTGTACGATAAATTGACAAATGTTTATCACTTCATCAACTGCAAGGCAGCGTTAAATTCAAACACTTTGAAAATGCATGTTCAATGTGGTTATATTATGTTAAATAACTCCTCATCCTTTTCTGCTTTTCTGTCACCAGAAGTCAAGAAAACAAGAACCAACGCATCGGACTGAAGCCCTTGACCTCGCTTGAGCTATCCAAGGTAATTGTCCTTGACATGATGTCAAAAAGAAATCCTCTGTATACATCTGTTACTGGTCAGGGAAGGATCCCACCCTTCCACTTCTGCACTCCAAGGCCATCTTGTCAGTGTGACCTCAGAACAGCCCTCCATAATGCAGACAGAGAGCAAAAAGTCTGCTGGAATGTTTGTTGCAAAGCCTCCTTTGACTCGAGATCATGTCTCTATAACTCGAACGGAAACCTGATTCTTTTGCACCCTGTTTCCTCCTCTTTGCACCCCCTTGTTCCTCCCCCAGCCACCACCTGTTGGGGTCCTCAAACCCCTTTTCCGCTTCTTACGAAACAAGTCCATAAGAGCCCGCCAGCCTTGCCCGTTTTAAGTCAGCGCAGCGTCAGATGATTTATTCCCTTGGAGCGGAAAAAAAGGCGAGTAGAAACCACTTTGTGCTGTCCTGTCGGCCAATGACAAAGCAGGGAGACACAACCATATGCTCGTTGGTCACAGTCTAGTTAATAAAGAATTTTGTCTTGCACACTGTGCTGCTTTGGCTTGCTCTAAATACATTCCAAACCGCAGCATATGTGATGGATGGAGAGTTTTATCTTCTCAAGTGCTATAACCTTTATCCCCTTTCAAGAGTTTTATAGGAAACCTTGTTTTTTCATCCTCAAAATATTTCATAAACACGGCACAGAAAAAAAGATAATGATTGTCATGGTGTGCGACTGCGTGCCTGTCTTATGACGAACCGAGGCTCACTTATTGAGGAACAGTCTCCATGGTATTATATTTATCCATCCAAATTGTTACAGGATTCCCTATTACAGCGGATATAAAAGTCTACACCCCCCAGTTGAAATGTTAGGTTTTTATGTTATGATGAATTAGACTAGGATACATACGAAGTCTGAATGTTTTGTGGTAACCACTGACACTGATCTGTTCACAATTTCCTACACTTTGTCTAAATCCCATTTCCACCTTTCAACAGCTCCAAAGCAAGATGTTGCCACAATTGTTGGTGTGATCTTCTTTCGGTGATGAACAGTGTTATGTTTGTGCCAAACATACCTATCGGAATTATGACCACATTTTCAACTTTGGTTCATCAGACCATAAAATCTCCCAAATACATCTGGGAAAATGTGTTATGGTCCGATGAAACTCAAATTGAACTTGTTGGCCATAATTCCCGAAGGCATGTTTGGCGTTAACACGACACTGCTGATCACCAAAAGAACACCTTACCTACAGCGAAGCTTGGTGGTGACAGCATTATGTTTTAGGGCAGTTTTTTTTTTTTTCTTGAACTTTAACCTTAGTCAATGTGGAGGGAATTACGAACAGTTCTAAATAGCAGTCAATGTTAGCACCAAAACCTCAGAAAGCAAAAGAAAAGTCCTGAGATGCCTACTAGAACATTAGAAATGTATTCTCTGTTAATCAGAGCCGCATTGCATGCCAAATCCCATTTAACATGAGTTTGAATGTGATTGGTTAAAACTTACCACAGCCTTATCCAACCACACTTTTACAGTTATTTATTTTACTGACACTCTTGAAAAGAAAAATTAAATTGAGTTGTACGGATTATAGATCATATTAATGATGGAAAAAGTCTTGAAATAATTATCTTGGTATCATTATTTTTTTTATTACCGAAAATCTGGCATTAAATATGCAGACTTTTAATATCAACTGTATCTAGCTATTGAATAGGATCAGCTATGAAAGCGCATAGAGTATTCTAAACTAAAGAGAGGGACATTTGTAATACTTAAGATGGAATTCTATAAAGGGTTGAAGGACTTGGACTGGCCTTGCACGCCACCTCTCACCAACATCGGAGCTCACTGTTGCGATAACCACGTGTTATATTTGCATTACTGCTTTCTTCCTTCCACTCTTTCTCCAGTGAACTCATAAAGTGACATTCATTCCTCCAGCAATTCCTCGGCTATCTCGCCCACTCTTCATCTTTTTCCCATCGTTCTCTGCCCTCTCCTTTCTCTCTGCCCCCCCCCCACCCCCAGCCCTGCTCCTATTAGCCCCGGCCACTCCCCTCCCTCCTTCCTAGAAATATAGCAGAGGTGTGCCAACAGTGCAGCCCAAATATTTTACTCAAACAGAACGGTGTCAACAAATATTAATAATGACCCTCACACGGCACAACCCTAGGCAGTGGGCACCCCTGCATAATTTAGTGAGACAGATAAAATAAAATAAAATACAATAAAATACAAATAAAATAAAAAATTAAATACTGTGATTCACAAGTGATTCTGAATGTTGTTGAGGCAAAATGGAGTGCAATACTTTGCAGCAACCAGCAGATGAGGAGTTTATGTTGCTTTTTGAACCGGTCTGTGCTCGTCTGTCCAATTAATGAGAGAAGACTATATTGCCATGATGCAATGTCAGGAACGTAGAAGCAAAACATCACAAGGTCATGTGACACATTTGGTGGCTATTTTTTGCCTAGTGTGTGATGAGTGCCTATAGAGAGGAGGTTGCGTTTTAGCATTAGCACCAATTTATGGAGAATTCTCAGATTCTTTCCAGTAAAGCCAGAATGGAATTATTGGAATGAGTCTAATGTGATCTAATTTGGTTTTTAAATTGTGTTCTCAAGCAATATAATGATGGTGTCTGTCAAATAACATGAACTGTAATGCCTGAGGTCGGAATAGATTCATATTCCAAGACTCAGTCGAGGCAACGTGACATAATAATGAGCAAAAGCGAATAAGGAGGATCAGGTTGCAGATGCCTGCGAGTCATCGGCGTAATCTTCGGTACTATCCCCTTACCCTGCATTTGCTGGTGCATTGACCGTGACTCTTAGTCTTCAGACCTGAGAGCCTGTGAACATCTATTTTGGAGAGCAAGATTAATATTGTCTCAAAGCATGGCATGCATTTTGCGTATCCCTTTAGCCACACGGGACCAATCTTAAAATGGACGTGTTTATTTATTGCATGGTGCGTGCACGTGTGCAGGACGGCAGCGATGCTGGAATGCCACCCCTTGGGAATTGATCTTAAATCCGATCAAATTCTCCAATGTACTGTCAAAGTTGACAGTTTTGTTGTGTGCCTAATTATTGGCGTTCTTGTAGTTTGAATTCATATTTGCGCAGTGGCAAAAGCAAATGTCCGCTATGTTGCTTTTTACTTATGTCTTAGATTCCTCTTGTTCTTGCTGCTGGGTATCTTTTAAAGTGTGACTGCTTGAGGAATGAATATGTAACTATAGTCTAAAATGTATAAAGTTATGAAGAGAAGTATAAAATAGCGGACTGCATGGTAAAACTTAAGCGTGTTTACATTGACTGAATTTTAATTTAATTTGTATATGTAACGCATACATAGTACAATAGATAACATGGTTGACTTTCTTTCATGATTTCTTTTTTAAATTATATCATGAAAAAGTCATTCAAGTATGCTTATCAAGGCTTAATAATGTACTGCTTGAGTTGTTTATTGAGCGGATGCACAGAGCAATGTTACATGTTGCTCTCTTGTTAACGTTCATAGGAAGAAGCCAATTAGATTTTGGCTGATTGATTATTGTTTCCATAGTGGCATCATAAAAACAAAATCAGCCACGTGGTAATGAGCATGCTCGGCTCATTAAGGAATTATTTGAGTTTATTGTTTAGACCTACTAAAGGGATGCTATCTTATGCATATGACGGAACTTTTATGAGCTTTGGGAAGGGAACTTGTAAAATCCTAGTTCGTTTACTCTCAATTAGGGTTCCATTTTATAGTATCATCTTTTTAGTAACATGCAAGGTTAATGATCACACCCAACAGGTAACAATAGACAGTTTTTGTGAGGCCTTGGACACTTTTGTGTATTCGAATGCACTTAGATTAAGTTAAGTCATACAATGAATTCAGTATAGTTGGATTCATGTGTTGAAGATGACATAAGATCCGGGATAGGAGCAGTATGCATTGACAGTATGCATGCTCTCATAACTGCTTTTCAACTTTTTGATGTCAATGTTTTGAAAGGAGGCTCGAGGTGTTTATTGGGCTGCTTTCGCAAAAAAGGACTGATTTGACTCAAGACATAAATACAGTATGTTTGACAAAGTGTTTCACAGACGGGGGTGTGCGTAACCCTTGAGGTACATGAGCGCATCGTGGACACATTTCATAATTTAGTTCCCAAATGAATAACCTGTGGCTCAGCTGCGCCAAAATCACAACAGCTGCATGTCAACAAAAACTGCCACAGTGCGCCTGAATATTGTTGCTCAGTGTGTTGTTTCTTATATTTGATGTTTAAATGCCTGTTTAATGGGGACTTATTCAAAGGAACCCCAGTCTTTTATGGTAAATGTTACGAGAGTTTTATATATAGCAGAGGCAGTTTTATTCTTTATTTTGATTCCTATTTTTTTTATGAATATCATTTATTTTCAAGTCAACACGTATTTTTATGTGTAATATGATTTCAAAAGAAGACAATGCATAACAATTAAATATTCAAATCAAGAAAACGATATAAAATGATTTTAATTTAATAATCAGTTGTGTTACATTCTACTTTTGGAGAATCATCAACACGTGTGAGTGAGGGGGTACTCATAAGGTGGGGGGCAAAATCACTGCAGTATGTTAGAGAGAGCCCGTATTGTCTGAAAGGATTTTACCACCCCCTCGTGTTAATCATTGTGAACTACAAGTCAGATTATTTGAGCATACTGTATAATGAAATGAGACGTGAGAAAACAAAACAAAAACATGTTGTGGAATTGAATAAAATGCTCTTAGTGTCTGTGCATTTGCAATGTTTTAGTAATATTTTCCTTTTGCAGAAAAACCAGGGGGTGTGACGTTCTTCCCCTCCAGGGTTTGAACGCACAAGAAACAAAGCAAGGTATCTCGGGATAGTTTTGGGTAAAGACAAATTCAAACTTGTCAACTCATATTTATTATTTGTGTGTCCATATTTCAGATGGCTGACGACGAGGAAACAAGGGAAGTGCTCTTTCCAGACTGGGAGGGTCCAGATAAAACTGGCCTGACCATTGAACAGACACGTGAAGGCGAGATCTTTGTAAAAGAAGTAAAAGGAGAGTCACCAGCAGCACGATCTGGACAAGTATATGAAGGTAGTTTTTCTCATTTTTATTTTCATCTGTTTGTTTTTTAAAATAATAAAACTCTGCAAAAGCCAGTTTATTCGTGGTCTTTATTCATGAAACTCATGCAACTTTATTTATTAGGTGACCAGATTGTTGGTGCAACAATCTATTTTGACAACATGAGCTCAGAAGAAACAGCTGACCTGCTGAAGACACTGAACCGTCACAAGGTTGGATTAAAACTACAAAATAAAGACAAATCCCCATGCTGCTCTCCCCTGAGCACACCATGTCGTTCCCCATTGGGTACTTTGACATGGGAGGGGAAGGTAGGAAGCGCCAGTCCAGACATCCTTCTTGTAAGTCTTTATTTATTTTCTTTTATTTTTTTAGGGTTAGAAGCTAAGTCAGATCGTATGTCTTGTCTACAGGCGAATCCATTAAATTGTGTGGTTGAATCACATAATGTTGATGGATGGACGGTTATTATTGAAATTAAACATATTTAAACATTCGCAGAATATATTCTACACATTAGGTAAACATTATATATATAAAAAAAACAACTAAATACTGGACAGGTCCACTTTGTGTTGTATTTACAGTTTACGGTATTGATCAATAATGTAGTACATCAAAATCCTTCTTTGCCATTATGTAATACCCACATTAGTACTATTTCAATGCCGTATGCCTTGTATTTGTCTTTGAACAGAGTGGGGATGATGAGGACTATAAAAGGATTTACACAAAGAAGATCAAACCGAGGCTCAAATCTGAAGACCTTGCTGAAGGCGTAGATGTGCGCACGGAGCGGCATAGCAGCACAAGTAGCGACGGCAGCACAATTACAACTGTCACCCGCCGTATCACCACCTACACTGTGGATATGCCGATGGGCACAAGTGAGCAACTTGAGCTTTCAAGCCCAGATTTCAAGGGTCAAAGGCAAGAGTCAGGGGATGGCTCTCTAGGAATGAGAATCTCACATGGCAGCCCTTCAGGTAAAGTGGGAGCTGAAGGAGGAGCTTTCGACATGGGTAATGTTTCTTACAAGCTAAAGGAAAGTTCAAACACTGGTAGTAGGCATGTTTCCATGGGAGGAAAAGAAGGTAGTGAGGTATTTAGAACCGATAATGACAATGGAGGGTCAATTTGTGTGTCTGCACCAGAAAAAGGACGTTTTGTGACATCCATAGATAAAACACGAGAGGGTGAGGGAGCAAAGATGAAGGTACCTGAAATTACTGTTAGTCATCCACATGCAAAGGATTCCAGCTCCATTCATATTCCAAACATCTCACTGAGCGGCGGTTATCCAGATGCTGGAAGTGAATCGAAAGGTCCTTCCACAAATACGAACGTCAACATTCAAACAAAAAAGTATGTTTACGGCCCAGACATAACTCTTGAGCAGAAAGAAGGGGATTCCAAAATGCCTCAAATAAATATAACATCACTTGTAACAAAAGGTTCAAATTTTGATGCAAAAACTCCTGAAATTAAGATAAGTCAGACAGGCTCACAAATAAAAGGAAAATTTAACATGTCAACTCCAGAGATGGATGGGAATGTAAAAATACCAGACGTGGTAATCCAGGGTCCAGAGGTAAACACTGAAAGACTAAAAGGAGAAGGCACAAAAATGAGTAAAAATATTCCCAAAGTTGACATAAAGGTTTCTCCGGGTGGCAAGGGACCAGCACTGGAGACTTCTGACTTTGGCAGCAAACTTCCCAAGACTAATATTGGCATCAAGATCCCTGAGGTTGACATTCAAGGTCCTAAAGTTGATGTAATTCCCCCAAAAGATTTGTATCTTCAGGGCCCTGATTTGTCTGTACACTCTACAGAGGGAGGTCACATTGGCAGTACCAGCAGCAACATCAAGGGACCAGAATTGAAAATGCCAAACATCTCAGGACCAGAGGTTGATTTACATTTGAAAGGTCCGAAAGTCAAAGGAAATGCTGACGTATCAGTACCAAATATAAAAGGAGATATAAAAACACAAGAAATGTACATCAAAGGCCCAAAATTTGACATTAAAGGCCCCAAGGCTGGATTTGAAATGCCCAAAATCAAAATGTCAGAATTTGGTTTTAAAGGCCCAAAATTGGAGGGTTCTGATGTTGACATCAACCTTCCCAAGGCTAATATTGACGTCAAGGTCCCTGAAGTTGATGTCAGTCTTCCCAAATCTGATTTAGACATCAAGGGTCCTAATATAGATGTTGAAGTACCAGATGTTGACATCGGCAGTCCAGGTTGGAAGATAAAGGGGCCTAAATTGAAGACGCCAAACATCTCAGGTCCAAATATCAATATGCCAAGTTTGGATTTACATCTAAAAGGTCCTAAAGTCAAAGGTGATGTTGATGTGTCAGTACCAAATATTGAAGGTGATATTAAAGCGCCAGAAGTGGCCATGAAAGGCCCAAAAGTTGACTTTAAAGGCCCCAAGACTAGATTTGAAATGCCCAAAATGAATATGCCAGAATTTGGCATTAAAGGTTCAAAACTGGAGGGTCCTGAATTTGATGTTGGTCTCCCCAAAACTGATGTAGACATCGAGGTCCCTGATTTAGATGTTGAAGTACCAGATGTTAACATTGGCGGTCCAGGTCTTAAGATAAAGGGACCAAAAGTGAAGATGCCAAAACTATCAGGCCCAAGTACAAACAAGCCAAATCTGGATGTCAATGTTAAAGCTCCTAAAATCAAAGGCAAAGTTGATATGTCATTACCGAATATGGAGGGCAATATCACAACACCGGAAGTGGACATCAAACGCCCGAAAGTTGACATTAAAGGCCCCAAGACTGGATTTGAAATGCCAAAAATCAGTATGCCAGATTTTGGCATCAAAGGTCCAACACTGGACGGTTCTGATGTTGACTTCAACCTTCCAAAGGCCAATATTGATGTCAAGGTCCCTGAAGTTGATGTCAGTCTACCCAAAACTGATTTAGACTTCAAGGGTCCTGATATAGATGTTGAAGTACCAGATGTTGACATCGGCAGTCCAGGTTGGAAAATCAAAGGACCAAAAGTAAAGATGCCAAACATCTCAGGTCCAAGTATTAACATGCCAAGTATGGATTTCCATCTAAAAGGTCCTAAAGTCAAAGGTGAAGTTGATGTTTCTGTACCAAATATTGAAGGTGATATTAAAGGCCCAAAAGTTGACATTAAAGGCACCAGATCTGGCTTTGAAATGCCAAAAATCAGTATGCCAGAATTTGGCATTAAAGGGCCAAAACTGCAGGGCCATGATGTTGACGTCAACCTTCCCAAGGCTAATATTGATGTCAAGGTCCCTGGTGTTGATGTCAGTCTCCCCAAAACCGATGTAGACATAAAGGGTCCAGCTTTAGATGTTGAAGTACCAGATGTTGACATTGGCGGTCCAGGTCTTAAGATCAAGGGACCAAAACTGAAGATGCCAAAAATATCAGGCCCAAGTATAAACATGCCTACTCTGGATTTTAATGTTAAATCTGCAGAAATCAAAGGTGGTGCTGAAATGTCAGTACCAAATATCGAGGGCAATATTGCAGCGCCAGAAGTGGACATCAAAGGCCCAAAATTTGACATTAAAGGCCCCAAGACTGGATTTGAAATGTCAAAAATCAGTATGCCAGAATTTGGTTTTAGTGGTCCAAACCTGGAGGGTCCAGATGTTGACATCAACCTTCCCAAGGCTAATATTGACATTAAAGCCCCTAAAGTTGATGTCAGTGTCCCCAAAACTGATGTAGACATCAAGGGTCCTAAAATAGATGTTAAAGTACCAAATGTTGACATCGGCAGTCCAGGTTGGAAAATCAAAGGGCCTAAATTGAACATGCCAAACATCTCAGGTCCAAATATTAACATGCCAAGTTTGGATTTCAATCTAAAAGGTCCTAAAGTCAAAGGTGATGTTGACGCGTCACTACCAAATATCGAGGGCAATATTACAGCACCAGAAGTGGACATCAAAGGCCCAAAAGTTGACATTAAAGGTCCCAAGACTGGATTTGAAATGCCAAAAATCAGTATGCCAAAATTTGGATTCAAAGGCTCAAAACTGGAGGGTCCTGATGTTGACATCAACCCACCAACGGCCAATATAGATGTCAAGGTCCCTGAAGTTGATGTCAGTCTTCCCAAAACTGATGTAGACATAAAGGGTCCAGATTTCGATGTTGAAGTACCAGATGTTGACATTGGTGGTCCAAGTTGGAAGATCAAGGGACCAAAAGTGAAGATGCCAAAAATATCAGGCCCAAGTATAAAGATGCCAAATCTAGATTTCAATGTTGAAGCTCCGGATATCAAAGGTGATGTTTCTATACCAAATATTGGGGGCAATATTACAGCACCGGAAGTGGACTTCAAAGGCCCAAAAGTTGACTTTAAAGGCCCCAAGGCTGGATTTGAAATGCCTAAAATCAAAATGCCAGAATTTGGATTTAAAGGCCCAAAATTGGAGGGTCCTGACGTTGACATCAACCTTCCCAAGGCTAATATTGACGTCAAGGTCCCTGAAGTTGATGTCAGTCTTCCCAAAACGGATTTAAACATCAAGGGTCCTAATATAGATGTTGAAGTACCAGATGTTGACATCGGCAGTCCAGGTTGGAAGATCAAAGGACCAAAATTGAAGATGCCAAACATCTCAGGTCCAAATCTTAACATGCCAAGTTTGGATTTCCATCGAAAAGGTCCTAAAGTCAAAGGTGATGTTGATGTGTCAGTACCAAATATTGAAGGTGATATTAAAGCGCCAGAAGTGGTCATCAAAGGCCCTAAAGTTGACATTAAAGGCCCCAAGGCTGGATTTGAAATGCCCAAAATCAGTATGCCAAAATTTGGCTTTAAAGGTCCAAACCTGGAGGGTCCTGATGTTGACATCAACATTCCCAAGGCTAATGTTGACATCAAGGTCCCTGAAGTTGATGTCAGTCTTCCCAAAACTGAAATAGACATCAAAGGTCCAAAAGTTGACATTAAAGGTCCCAAGACTGGATTTCAAATGCCAAAAATCAGTATGCCAGAATTTGGCTTTAGTGGTCCAAAATTGCACGGTCCAGATGTTGACATCAACCTTCCCAAAACTAATATTGACATTAAAGCCCCTGAGGTTGATGTCACTCTACCCAAAACTGATGTAGACTTGAAGGGTCCTAATATAGATGTTGAAGTACCAGATGTTGACATCGGTAGTCCAGGTTGGAAGATAAAGGGTCCAAAATTGAAGATGCCAAACATCTCAGGTCCAAATATTAACATGCCAAGCTTGGATTTCCATCTAAAAGGTCCTAAAGTCAAAGGTGATGTTGATGCGTCAGTACCAAATATTGAAGGTGATATTAAAGCGCCAGAAGTGGACATCAAAGGCCCTAAAGTTGACATTAAAGGCCCCAAGACTGGATTTGAAATGCCCAAAATCAGTATGCCAAAATTTGGCGTTAAAGGTCCAAAACTAGAGGGTCCTGATGTTGACTTCAACCTTCCAAAGGCCAATATTGATGTCAAGGTCCCTGAAGTTGATGTCAGTCTCCCCAAAACTGATGTTGCAATCAAAGGTCCAGATTTTGACGTTGAAGTACCAGATGTTGACATCGGCAGTCCAGGTTGGAAGATCAAAGGACCAAAATTGAAGATGCCAAACATCTCAGGTCCAAATCTTAACATGCCAAGTTTGGATTTCCATCTAAAAGGTCCTAAAGTCAAAGGTGATGTTGATGTGTCAGTACCAAATATTGAAGGTGATATTAAAGCGCCAGAAGTGGACATCAAAGGCCCTAAAGTTGACATTAAAGGCCCCAAGACTGGATTTGAAATGCCCAAAATCAGTATGCCAAAATTTGGCTTTAAAAGTCCAAACCTGGAGGGTCCTGATGTTGACTTCAACCTTCCAAAGGCCAATATTGATGTCAAGGTCCCTGGAGTTGATGTCAGTCTACCCAAAACTGATGTAGATTTCAAGGGTCCTAATATAGATGTTGAAGTACCAGATGTTGACATCGGCAGTCCAGGTTGGAAGATCAAAGGACCAAAATTGAAGATGCCAAACATCTCAGGTCCAAATATTAACATGCCAAGTTTGGATTTCCATCTAAAAGGTCCTAAAGTCAAAGGTGATGTTGATGTGTCAGTACCAAATATTGAAGGTGATATTAAAGCGCCAGAAGTGGACATCAAAGGCCCTAAAGTTGACATTAAAGGCCCCAAGACTGGATTTGAAATGCCAAAAATCAGTATGCCAAAATTTGGTGTTAAAGGTCCAAAACTAGAGGGTCCTGATGTTGACATCAACATTCCCAAGGCTAATGTTGACATCAAGGTCCCTGAAGTTGATGTCAGTCTTCCCAAAACTGATGTCGACTTCAAGGGTCCTAATATAGATGTTGAAGTACCAGATGTTGACATCGGCAGTCCAGGTTGGAAGATAAAGGGTCCAAAATTGAAGATGCCAAACATCTCAGGTCCAAATATTAACATGCCAAGTTTGGATTTCCATCTAAAAGGCCCTAAAGTCAAAGGTGATGTTGATGTGTCAGTACCAAATATGGAAGGTGATTTTAAAGCGCCAGAAGTGGACATCAAAGGCCCTAAAGTTGACATTAAAGGCCCCAAGGCTGGATTTGAAATGCCAAAATTCAGTATGCCAAAATTTGGCGTTAAAGGTCCAAAACTGGAGGGTCCTGATGTTGACTTCAACCTTCCAAAGGCCAATATTGATGTCAAGGTCCCTGAAGTTGATGTCAGTCTACCCAAAACTGATTTAGACTTCAAGGGTCCTGATATAGATGTTGAAGTACCAGATGTTGACATCGGCAGTCCAGGTTGGAAGATCAAAGGACCTAAATTGAAGATGCCAAACATCTCAGGTCCAAATATTAACATGCCAAGTTTGGATTTCCATCTAAAAGGTCCTAAAGTCAAAGGTGATGTTAATGTGTCAGTACCAAATATTGAAGGTGATATTAAAGCGCCAGAAGTGGACATCAAAGGCCCTAAAGTTGACATTAAAGGCCCCAAGGCTGGATTTGAAATGCCCAAAATCAGTATGCCAAAATTTGGCTTTAAAGGTCCAAACCTGGAGGGTCCTGATGTTGACTTCAACCTTCCAAAGGCCAATATTGATGTCAAGGTCCCTGAAGTTGATGCCAGTCTACCCAAAACTGATGTAGACTTCAAGGGTCCTAATATAGATGTTGAAGTACCAGATGTTGACATCGGCAGTCCAGGTTGGAAGATCAAAGGACCAAAATTGAAGATGCCAAACATCTCAGGTCCAAATATTAACATGCCAAGTTTGGATTTCCATCTAAAAGGTCCTAAAGTCAAAGGTGATGTTGATGTGTCAGTACCAAATATTGAAGGTGATATTAAAGCGCCAGAAGTGGACATCAAAGGCCCTAAAGTTGACATTAAAGGCCCCAAGGCTGGATTTGAAATGCCCAAAATCAGTATGCCAAAATTTGGCTTTAAAGGTCCAAACCTGGAGGGTCCTGATGTTGACTTCAACCTTCCAAAGGCCAATATTGATGTCAAGGTCCCTGAAGTTGATGCCAGTCTACCCAAAACTGATGTAGACTTCAAGGGTCCTAATATAGATGTTGAAGTACCAGATGTTGACATCGGCAGTCCAGGTTGGAAGATCAAAGGACCAAAATTGAAGATGCCAAACATCTCAGGTCCAAATATTAACATGCCAAGTTTGGATTTCCATCTAAAAGGTCCTAAAGTCAAAGGTGATGTTGATGTGTCAGTACCAAATATTGAAGGTGATATTAAAGCGCCAGAAGTGGACATCAAAGGCCCTAAAGTTGACATTAAAGGCCCCAAGGCTGGATTTGAAATGCCCAAAATCAGTATGCCAAAATTTGGCTTAAAAGGTCCAAACCTGGAGGGTCCTGATGTTGACTTCAACCTTCCAAAGGCCAATATTGATGTCAAGGTCCCTGAAGTTGATGTCAGTCTACCCAAAACTGATGTAGACTTCAAGGGTCCTAATATAGATGTTGAAGTACCAGATGTTGACATCGGCAGTCCAGGTTGGAAGATCAAAGGACCAAAATTGAAAATGCCAAACATCTCAGGTCCAAATCTTAACATGCCAAGTTTGGATTTCCATCTAAAAGGTCCTAAAGTCAAAGGTGATGTTGATGTGTCAGTACCAAATATTGAAGGTGATATTAAAGCGCCAAAAGTGGACATCAAAGGTCCAAAGGTTGACATTAAAGGCCCAAAGAGTGGATTTGAAATGCCAAAAATCAGTATGCCAAAATTTGGCGTTAAAGGTCCAAATCTAGAGGGTCCTGATTTTGACATCAACCTTCCCAAGGCTAATGTTGACATCAAGGTCCCTGAAGTTGATGTCAGTCTTCCCAAAACTGAAATAGACATCAAAGGTCCAAAAGTTGACATTAAAGGTCCCAAGACTGGATTTCAAATGCCAAAAATCAGTTTTCCAAAATTTGGCTTCAAAAGTCCAAAACTGGAAGCTCCTGATGTTCACGTCAACCTTCCCAAGGCCAACATTGACGTCAAAGTACCTGATGCTGAACTTAAGGGCCCAGAAGTGAATGTAAATCTTCCAAAAGCTGATTTGGATGTCAAAGATCTAAATATGGACATCAAAGGACCAGATTTTGAAATAGACAGTCCCAGTGGAAAGATCAAGGGACCAAAATTCAAGTTGCCAAGCATCTCCATGCCTGATGTGGATTTCCATCTGAAAGGCCACAAACTCAAAGGTGATGTTGACGTGTCAGTACCAGATGTTAAAGGAGATTTTAAAGCTCCAGAAGTGGATATCAAAGGCCCTAAAGTTGACATTAAGGGCCCCAGAACTGGATTTGAAATGCCAAAAATCAGTATGCCAGATTTTAACTTTAAAGGTCCAAAAATGGAGGGTCATGACATTGACATCAACCTTCCCAAAACTGATGTAGACATCAAGGGCCCAGATCTTGACATTGACGTACCAGAAGTTGACATTGGAAGTCCAGGTTGGAAGATCAAGGGACCAAAATTTAAGATGCCAAACATCTCAGGCCCAAATATTAACATGCCAAGTGTGGATTTCCATCTAAAAAGTCCTAAACTCAAAGGTGATGCTGATGTTTCTATACCAAATATTGAGGGCAATATTACAGCACCAGAAGTGGACATCAAAGGCTCAAAAGTTGACATTAAAGGCCCAAAAGTTGACATTAAAGGCCCCAAGACTGGATTTGAAATGCCCAAAATCAAAATGCCAGAATTTGGCTTTAAAGGTCCAAACCTGGAGGGTCCTGATGTTGACTTCAACCTTCCAAAGGCCAATATTGATGTCAAGGTCCCTGGAGTTGATGTCAGTCTCCCCAAAACTGATGTTGCAATCAAAGGTCCAGATTTTGACGTTGAAGTACCAGATGTTGACATCGGCAGTCCAGGTTGGAAGATCAAAGGGCCAAAATTGAAGATGCCAAACATCTCAGGTCCAAATATTAACATGCCAAGTTTGGATTTCCATCTAAAAGGTCCTAAAGTCAAAGGTGATGTTGATATGTCAGTACCAAATATTGAAGGTGATATTAAAGCGCCAGAAGTGGACATCAAAGGCCCTAAAGTTGACATTAAAGGCCCCAAGACTGGATTTGAAATGCCCAAAATCAGTATGCCAAAATTTGGTGTTAAAGGTCCAAAACTAGAGGGTCCTGATGTTGACTTCAACCTTCCAAAGGCCAATATTGATGTCAAGGTCCCTGGAGTTGATGTCAGTCTACCCAAAACTGATTTAGACTTCAAGGGTCCTGATATAGATGTTGAAGTACCAGATGTTGACATCGGCAGTCCAGGTTGGAAGATCAAAGGACCAAAATTGAAGATGCCAAACATCTCAGGTCCAAATCTTAACATGCCAAGTTTGGATTTCCATCTAAAAGGTCCTAAAGTCAAAGGTGATGTTGATGTGTCAGTACCAAATATGGAAGGTGATTTTAAAGCGCCAGAAGTAGACATCAAAGGTCCAAAAGTTGACATTAAAGGCCCCAAGACTGGATTTGAAATGCCAAAAATCAGTATGCCAAAATTTGGCGTTAAAGGTCCAAAACTGGAGGGTCCTGATGTTGACTTCAACCTTCCAAAGGCCAATATTGATGTCAAGGTCCCTGAAGTTGATGTCAGTCTCCCCAAAACTGATGTTGCAATCAAAGGTCCAGATTTTGACGTTGAAGTACCAGATGTTGACATCGGCAGTCCAGGTTGGAAGATCAAAGGACCAAAATTGAAGATGCCAAACATCTCAGGTCCAAATATTAACATGCCAAGTTTGGATTTCCATCTAAAAGGTCCTAAAGTCAAAGGTGATGTTGATGTGTCAGTACCAAATATTGAAGGTGATATTAAAGCGCCAGAAGTGGACATCAAAGGCCCTAAAGTTGACATTAAAGGCCCCAAGACTGGATTTGAAATGCCCAAAATCAGTATGCCAAAATTTGGCTTTAAAAGTCCAAACCTGGAGGGTCCTGATGTTGACTTCAACCTTCCAAAGGCCAATATTGATGTCAAGGTCCCTGGAGTTGATGTCAGTCTACCCAAAACTGATGTAGACTTCAAGGGTCCTAATATAGATGTTGAAGTACCAGATGTTGACATCGGCAGTCCAGGTTGGAAGATCAAAGGACCAAAATTGAAGATGCCAAACATCTCAGGTCCAAATCTTAACATGCCAAGTTTGGATTTCCATCTAAAAGGTCCTAAAGTCAAAGGTGATGTTGATGTGTCAGTACCAAATATGGAAGGTGATTTTAAAGCGCCAGAAGTGGACATCAAAGGTCCAAAAGTTGACATTAAAGGCCCCAAGACTGGATTTGAAATGCCAAAAATCAGTATGCCAAAATTTGGCGTTAAAGGTCCAAAACTGGAGGGTCCTGATGTTGACTTCAACCTTCCAAAGGCCAATATTGATGTCAAGGTCCCTGAAGTTGATGTCAGTCTCCCCAAAACTGATGTTGCAATCAAAGGTCCAGATTTTGACGTTGAAGTACCAGATGTTGACATCGGTAGTCCAGGTTGGAAGATCAAAGGACCAAAATTGAAGATGCCAAACATCTCAGGTCCAAATATTAACATGCCAAGTTTGGATTTCCATCTAAAAGGTCCTAAAGTCAAAGGTGATGTTGATGTGTCAGTACCAAATATTGAAGGTGATATTAAAGCGCCAGAAGTGGACATCAAAGGCCCTAAAGTTGACATTAAAGGCCCCAAGGCTGGATTTGAAATGCCCAAAATCAGTATGCCAAAATTTGGCTTTAAAGGTCCAAACCTGGAGGGTCCTGATGTTGACTTCAACCTTCCAAAGGCCAATATTGATGTCAAGGTCCCTGGAGTTGATGTCAGTCTCCCCAAAACTGATGTTGCAATCAAAGGTCCAGATTTTGACGTTGAAGTACCAGATGTTGACATCGGTAGTCCAGGTTGGAAAATCAAAGGGCCTAAATTGAACATGCCAAACATCTCAGGTCCAAATATTAACATGCCAAGTTTGGATTTCCATCTAAAAGGTCCTAAAGTCAAAGGTGATGTTGACGCGTCACTACCAAATATCGAGGGCAATATTACAGCACCAGAAGTTGACATCAAAGGCCCAAAAGTTGACATTAAAGGTCCCAAGACTGGATTTGAAATGCCAAAAATCAGTATGCCAAAATTTGGATTCAAAGGCTCAAAACTGGAGGGTCCTGATGTCGACATCAACCTTCCCAAGACTAATATTGACTTCAAGGTCCCAGAGGTTGAACTGCAAGGGCCAGAGGTTGATGTTGATCTCCCAAAAGCTGATCTGGATATTAGAGATCTGAATACAGACATTGAAGGACCAGACCTTGGCATTGACATTCCCAGTGGTAAAATCAAGGGACCAAAATTCAAAATGCCTAAGATCTCAGGGCCAAGCATCTCAATGCCTGATGTGGATTTCCACCTTAAAAGCCCGAAACTTAAAAGTGACGATGTATCACTACCAAGTATGGAGGGAGAAATAAAAACTCCAGACATTGATATTAAAGGTCCCAAAATTGAAATGAAGGGATCAAAGAGTGGTTTTGGATTACCGAAGTTTAAAATGCCAGACTTCGGCTTTAGAAGTAAAAAACTGGAAGGTCCTGATATTGACATAAAAACCCCCAAGGCTAATATAGACATCAAGGCCTCGGGGCTAGACACTCAGGGGCCTGAAGTGAATGTCAGTCTTCCGAAAGCTGATTTGAAATTTAAGAGTGCTGACTTGGACATACAAGGACCAGATGTTGATATTGACAGTCCAAGTGGTAAAATCAGAGGACCGAAATTCCAGATGCCAAAAATCTCAGGACCTAGCATTTCCATGCCTGATGTCGATTTCCATGTTAAAGGCCCCAAACTCAAAGGTGACGTTGATGTGTCAGTACCAAATATGAAGGGAGATATTAAAGCTCCAGAAGTGGACATCAAAGGCCCCAAAGTTGATATTAAGGGCCCCAGAACTGGATTTGAAATGCCAAAAATCAGTATGCCAGATTTTAGCTTTAAAGGTCCAAAAATGGAGGGTCATGACATTGACATCAACCTTCCCAAAACTGATGTAGACATCAAGGGTCCAGATCTTGACATTGAAGTGCCAGAAGTTGACATTGGAAGTCCAGGTTGGAAGATCAAGGGACCAAAATTGAAGATGCCAAACATCTCAGGCCCAAATATTAACATGCCAAGTTTGGATTTCCATCTAAAGGGTCCTAAAGTCAAAAGTGATGTTGATGTGTCAGTACCAAATATGGAAGGTGATTTTAAAGCGCCAGAAGTGGACATCAAAGGTCCAAAAGTTGACATTAAAGGCCCCAAGACTGGATTTGAAATGCCCAAAATCAAAATGCCAGAATTTGGCTTTAAAGGTCCAAACCTGGAGGGTCCTGATGTTGACTTCAACCTTCCAAAGGCCAATATTGATGTCAAGGTCCCTGAAGTTGATGTCAGTCTACCCAAAACTGATTTAGACTTCAAGGGTCCTGATATAGATGTTGAAGTACCAGATGTTGACATCGGCAGTCCAGGTTGGAAGATCAAAGGACCTAAATTGAAGATGCCAAACATCTCAGGTCCAAATCTTAACATGCCAAGTTTGGATTTCCATCTAAAAGGTCCTAAAGTCAAAGGTGATGTTGATGTGTCAGTACCAAATATTGAAGGTGATATTAAAGCGCCAGAAGTGGACATCAAAGGCCCTAAAGTTGACATTAAAGGCCCCAAGGCTGGATTTGAAATGCCAAAATTCAGTATGCCAAAATTTGGCGTTAAAGGTCCAAAACTGGAGGGTCCTGATGTTGACTTCAACCTTCCAAAGGCCAATATTGATGTCAAGGTCCCTGGAGTTGATGTCAGTCTTCCCAAAACTGATGTAGACTTCAAGGGTCCTAATATAGATGTTGAAGTACCAGATGTTGACATCGGCAGTCCAGGTTGGAAGATCAAAGGACCAAAATTGAAGATGCCAAACATCTCAGGTCCAAATCTTAACATGCCAAGTTTGGATTTCCATCTAAAAGGTCCTAAAGTCAAAGGTGATGTTGACGCGTCACTACCAAATATCGAGGGCAATATTACAGCACCAGAAGTGGACATCAAAGGCCCAAAAGTTGACATTAAAGGTCCCAAGACTGGATTTCAAATGCCAAAAATCAGTATGCCTGATTTTGGCTTCAAGGGCCCAAAATTGGAGGGTCCTGACATTGACATCAACCTTCCCAAAACTGATTTTGACATCAAGGGTCCAAATATTGACGTTGAAGTACCAGATGTTGACATCGGCAGTCCAGGTTGGAAGATCAAAGGGCCTAAATTGAAGATGCCAAACATCTCGGGTCCAAATATAAACATACCAAATCTGGATTTCAATGTTAAAGCTCCTAATATCAAAGGTGATGTTGACGCGTCACTACCAAATATCGAGGGCAATATTACAGCACCAGACGTGGACATCAAAGGTCCAAAGGTTGACATTAAAGGCCCCAAGGCTGGATTTGAAATGCCAAAATTCAGTATGCCAAAATTTGGCGTTAAAGGTCCAAAACTGGAGGGTCCTGATGTTGACTTCAACCTTCCAAAGGCCAATATTGATGTCAAGGTCCCTGGAGTTGATGTCAGTCTTCCCAAAACTGATGTAGACTTCAAGGGTCCTAATATAGATGTTGAAGTACCAGATGTTGACATCGGCAGTCCAGGTTGGAAGATCAAAGGACCAAAATTGAAGATGCCAAACATTTCAGGTCCAAATATTAACATGCCAAGTTTGGATTTCCATCTAAAAGGTCCTAAAGTCAAAGGTGATGTTGATGTGTCAGTACCAAATATTGAAGGTGATATTAAAGCGCCAGAAGTGGACATCAAAGGCCCTAAAGTTGACATTAAAGGCCCCAAGGCTGGATTTGAAATGCCCAAAATCAGTATGCCAAAATTTGGCTTTAAAGGTCCAAACCTGGAGGGTCCTGATGTTGACTTCAACCTTCCAAAGGCCAATATTGATGTCAAGGTCCCTGAAGTTGATGTCAGTCTACCCAAAACTGATGTAGACTTCAAGGGTCCTAATATAGATGTTGAAGTACCAGATGTTGACATCGGCAGTCCAGGTTGGAAGATCAAAGGACCAAAATTGAAGATGCCAAACATCTCAGGTCCAAATCTTAACATGCCAAGTTTGGATTTCCATCTAAAAGGTCCTAAAGTCAAAGGTGATGTTGACGCGTCACTACCAAATATCGAGGGCAATATTACAGCACCAGAAGTGGACATCAAAGGCCCAAAAGTTGACATTAAAGGTCCCAAGACTGGATTTCAAATGCCAAAAATCAGTATGCCTGATTTTGGCTTCAAGGGCCCAAAATTGGAGGGTCCTGACATTGACATCAACCTTCCCAAAACGGATTTTGACATCAAGGGTCCAAATATTGACGTTGAAGTACCAGATGTTGACATCGGCAGTCCAGGTTGGAAGATCAAAGGGCCTAAATTGAAGATGCCAAACATCTCGGGTCCAAATATAAACATACCAAATCTGGATTTCAATGTTAAAGCTCCTAATATCAAAGGTGATGTTGACGCGTCACTACCAAATATCGAGGGCAATATTACAGCACCAGACGTGGACATCAAAGGTCCAAAGGTTGACATTAAAGGCCCCAAGACTGGCTTTCAAATGCCAAAAATCAGTATGCCAGAATTTGGCTTTAGTGGTCCAAAACTGCAGGGTCCAGATGTTGACATCAACCTTCCCAAAACTAATATTGACATTAAAGCCCCTGGAGTTGATGTCAGTCTTCCCAAAACTGATGTAGACTTCAAGGGTCCTAATATAGATGTTGAAGTACCAGATGTTGACATCGGCAGTCCAGGTTGGAAGATAAAGGGTCCAAAATTGAAGATGCCAAACATCTCAGGTCCAAATATTAACATGCCAAGTTTGGATTTCCATCTAAAAGGCCCTAAAGTCAAAGGTGATGTTGATGTGTCAGTACCAAATATGGAAGGTGATTTTAAAGCGCCAGAAGTGGACATCAAAGGCCCTAAAGTTGACATTAAAGGTCCCAAGACTGGATTTCAAATGCCAAAAATCAGTATGCCTGATTTTGGCTTCAAGGGCCCAAAATTGGAGGGTCCTGATGTTGACATCAACCTTCCAAAGGCCAATATTGATGTCAAGGTCCCTGGTGTTGATGTCACTCTTCCCAAAACTGATGTAACAATTAAGGGTCCAGATCTCGATGTTGAAGTACCAGATGTTGACATTGGCAGTCCTGGTTGGAAGGTCAAGGGACCTACATTTAAAATGCCCAAAATTTCAGGACCAAATGTCACCATGCCAAATCTGGGTCTTAATGTGAAAGGCCCTGAAGTTAAAGGTGATATTGATGTTTCTTTACCAACTATCGAGGGAGATATTAAAGGAGGTGTTCCCAAATT